>NC_135361.1:13189500-13541000 GCF_051622035.1 Arctopsyche grandis | reverse complement strand
ACACGTAAATAAATAATATATTTGTACGATCGAAAAAAAAAGACAACGCATTGTATTTTTCATCATGCGCTGCATCGTTAGTTTGAAATGTGAGACACAATTTTACTTAGAACGGTCTGAAAAATCACTTGCGAAACGATCGACGTCTCATATTTCACATTGAATATATAATATTACAACGTGAACAAAAATGACTATTATTTTCCAAAACCCATTCGCCTGAATTCACATCTCTGAATAAAAAAAATTATATAGAATTTTACTTTAGTTTTTGTTAATTAGATTATTAATAATATCAACAGATCTGTATATTTTTTCACCATTACACATTTATTATTTCTGATCTATCATACACCATTAGCACAACCAATGAAATTATTCTTTGAATATGCCCGAACCATCTTAATTGAGACTTCCAAATAAAGAGGGCTAACGATTCTATATGTATATTAAAGGAAATTAGTTTAGCATTTTTGTAATCCAGATCCTCCTGATTAGTCTCACTTTTGTACGCGAGTTATTGTTTTCTTAAAGATATACTATATTAACTAAATATATAGATATAATATTTAGATAATATGGAAACGTTTATTTAATCATTTGTTTTGATTTGTGTTTTGTGTGTTTGAAATTGTAGTAATAAATTTTATATTGTAAATTGGAATATATTCATATTCATATTTATTTTATTTCTTACATATACATATTTCATTTCAATCATAGGTGACATAATCTTGTTGCCTTAAAGCGATACCTAATGGCCGAAATTGTACGAAAATACTAAACATATTCTACAATATACATATTTAAAAATCAACAAATTCGGAATTTTGCGACTAATTTCATGAAAATTGATGGGGGATGATTTTGTTGGATTCTTCAAAACAATTAAGTTAGATAAAATAGAAAACGCTAACAGGAGACGGTCGATCTAGATTTGATAACCATCCATATCTTGCCATGAACATACATATGTATATGAAACGAATAATTATGTACTTGATTTCGGGCGGGATTTGTACTCTCCACCTCTCTACTGAAGAACAATGGCTACGCTGTGGTTATCTATAGATTCAGTATTAAAAAAAACTCCAATGATTCTAAATTTAATATAATAACAAAGAATATCATATATATAATAAGCACTTCACGGAATTCATCTTACATTTATATAATATTTAATATTGTTATTATCTTAATTTAATTTACATTTAATGTATAAAAGCTATTGTATTACAAATTGTAATGTTTATTCAGAATTCTAAATTTAGGACCTGAAAGTAAGCATAGTGGAAATTTGGTAGCCCCTGAAATTAAGAGCCTTCGTATACACATTTTGTATATTATTTTATAAGAAATCTATTTGAGTCAAGACGTTTAGCCGAGACGAAACAATTCTAATAAGGATAATGTACATATATATTTTACGCCTTTTTGAGCGCATTTTTCAATTTCCCAACCGCGTCATCAATTTTCTCGGCTTGTACAAAAGGCGCAATTTTCTACGGCCGGCTGCACAAAGAGCTTTATGTTTTCCTAGCGAAAGTTCACCATATACTCAGTCATTGTTGTACGGAAACTTTTTCGATTAGGATTGATATCATTACAGCGAGCAATAAATCACCGTGAAGAAAATTTTCATACAACAGTCAAAATAAAAAAAATTGCGACACGTCTTGCGGTATTTGCATCGAAACTCAAACAATGTCGAACTTCGGAGAAACATCTACAGATTCTATTTAAGAAAATTCGTTCGTTAATATCCAATACTCGCGAAATTGAATCATCAGTACGACCATTGAATGCTGAAATTTTCATTGGGGGTGGTTAAATATGCATCATCGCCCCATACCGTTATTACATTTTCCCAGACCTTGACATTTGAAGCGACTCAATTAGCAACCGTTGCGGTCCATTCCACGAGAGTGGGTGTTCAAAATGAGTGTGGTCTTGCCAGTAATTTTCAACCCATTTGCTTAATTCTCATTTTAAAAAATGTCAGCGATGAAAATTGTAATTGAACTATGTATGTACATACATATGTATTGATGTAACGTAAGCGCGTAATAAATAACAACGCGCTTTAACGAACTTTGTACGTCGGTCGATAGTGAGCTTATATAGCTTTAGGTGAGAGCGGGTTTTCTCAGAAATGCACTTAATTTGCATTTTAGTGCAGTTAAGTGCATTGTTTGCGGTCAAGGCGTGTCCAGCATACGAAATTGCATAGTTAGTGTGTTACCAAGCGGTACTCTTATCGTCCTTTTTATATTCCTACATCCGTACACGCCTTTTGTATTATATTGCGAGAATTTCCTGGACAGTTTCTGATACCACATACATATGTACATACATACATACATATATGTGTACGTGTGATAATATATTGCGAGCGCTTGAGATATGGCGACAATTTAATTTCGAAATTACGCAGACGCGAGCTTTTAACGTACTCGCGTTTGTCAAAATGTTCAAATGTGACGCTCTGAAAGCGAGAAAAAATTCATAAGTTATAAATGAGAAGTTTAAATAACGTAAGCGCAATTTAAATTTCAATGTTGAAACCAATTACATGTAAATCATATTTGTATGTGAATTCAAATCCTTTATGGTATCTCTGAATAAATAATACTTGCATATTTTATTCGGACGAATATCATAATATGTTCGATAAAAGATAAATTTAAGACTGACGCTATTTATGCTGACTTTTCAAAGACTTCGATAAAATTTTTCCTAACATTTTATTCCAAAAACTAAAGCTTCTTGGAATTCATGGTGAGATTTTTAATGGGATCTCTTCCTATATTTGCAATTAATCCCAAGCCTTAACTATTAAAGAGCAAATCTATCTTCGGGAACACCCCAAGGCTCTCATTTAAGTCCCCTACTAATTCTTATTTACATAAATGACACCGGGTTCTGTTTCTTGAACTCATCTTTTCAGCTATTTGCTGGCGACTTAAATTAAAAAAAAACTCTTCCATTGAAAATTGTCTTAGGTCATAGAAAAACTTAGACTACTTCACTAGCTGCTGTCTTAATAACCAGTTGTTTATCAATGTTACCTAGAGGTTCCACATTACATTCCCTATATTCTTTAATTTTCTTATCGCTACTAAATTGTTCGTGTTAGAGACCTTGGCGTTTAACTTGAATAGTAAATTATCCTTTCGTTTTCATATTGTTTTAATAATAAGCAAAGCATATAGGAATTTGGGTTTAACTTTAGACTATCCAAGCCCTTTTAATCCCAAAGAAATCTGGAATTTGCAAGTACTGTTTGGATTCCTTTCTATTGCGTACATATTGTATGTATATACATATGTAATACATTTATACAATATGTAGGCGTACATAAAAAAATCATCATTTTTTTGTTTAAGCTTTTAAATTATATAATTGATAGTCTTTATTTATTAAATAAGATCCAATTCCAATGTTCAATCAGATCCCACCGTAATCCTTCATTATTTCCGATTTTACATTTATTCCGAATTTACCAACTATTCCTATAATACCTTTTTATAAAGAGTTTGCTCTTCTTTTAATAATAATCCCCCTCATATTGATCCCTTTGTTATTTATTCATTTTCTTGCTTTAAATTTCTATTGTTTGATAATTTTTCTTAGTATCATATATGTATCTACATATGTATGTACGTATGTACGTATGACCCGTTATATTTGAAAGTGGTGTCACATATTGTTGTCACTTATTTTTATGCGGAATCCAGAATCTCGGAAAAGCAGAATAAACATATTAAAGGCCATTAGTATTTTTAAATATTGTTAAACGCAAATCATTATATTTAATGTTTTGCGCGGTATTTCTCGAAATGAAGAAAAGTGGACTTATGCCACTTTAAAATATAATACCTCATATGTTCAATGATTTTCATTATATTTAAATTATTATATTTAATATTTTCGCGGTATTTCTGGAAATGAAGAAAAGTGGACTTAAGCTACTTAAAAATATGATACCTTATATGTTGAATGCTTTTCTTCTTTGTTTTAATTTTTTTCATTGTTATTAATTTTAAGAAACTTTTTTGGTGTCAATGTTACATACTTTGTAATGCTATTAGTTTTTGGTTTTTTAAAATAAATAAATTGTGCTAGATAATATAACCTTGAATGATTTTTGAACACTTTATGTACTCTAACACACAATACGATAAAATTATAAATAATTATGCCAGAAAACCATTTTTCCAATTCTCTCAAATACGTATGTATGTACACTCGATAGGAAATAAATTTGTTTCACGTACATTATAGCATGCGTAGCATAGGTTACCGAAGTAAATAACTCTTCAAATATATAAGAGGATTTAAAGATAACGATACTTAGAAGTAAATTTATTATGCGTACATAAATGCTACATAAGTACAGACGATAGGTTGGTCTTTCTGAAAATAAATTGTTCATTTTATCAATTGAATTCAACATTAGTCATTTATAAACAAAAAAATTGTACAATAAAAGGTATAATTTTGAGCTTTGAATACATAGTGAATTATCAAAGCCGCATTTTCATTTGATAAATTGTGAAAAGGAGCATTCGTGCAAAATAATTACCCATCGGTATTCACCCCGCAATAGGGGCATTCAGATTTTTAATTTAAAAATTGAACAAAACTCGTTATGAATCGTTCTAATTAACAATACGCCGAGAGATTCGAATCGTTCGAGCCATTCTATTTATTTTTTGTCACTTTCAGTCTGTCTCTTTTCGGCAGACAAATTAGCCACTTCTCAGGCAAATCACTGAGTAGTTTTTCTGTGTTCGCAAAAACCACCACTTTTTTCTTTTCCTTTCATTTTTTTTTGTTTGCGCTGTGTAGTTTCGGACATTTGCACCTGTTGATCTCGACATTATACACCACGCGAATAATATAATAAATTCCAGTGAAATAAATAAGGCATACCTGTGTAGTTTTTGACTATTCGAGTCGACGACCCGTTCATGTATCAAAGGTTTTTGTTAGGTTTTATTATTTTACTCACACTCCGTTTAATTAATCTGTCAATTTGATCAGAAAGCCGACCTGACGTAGAATGTTAATTTTCACCCAGTAAACGCTTATACATATAGAATATATTACAGCGGGAATTAATATTTTTGACCTTTCGCAATTTGAAACGTTAAAACCGGGCTTGAACAAAAAACGAACTTCAAATAAATTATTTACGCTTTGCAAATAAATAAAATAAATCAAATTGTTATTTACGGGATTAATATTCCACGGTTTACTGTGAATTTAATTTTCTTGAATTTGAATTTGCTTTTTCGTAAATATACAAGTGTAAGTATGTATGTATATTCATTTGTAAGTCGATTCCAGTACAAAGTAAATCATTTGAAACGAACAGCGCAAAACATTCTATGTAATGTATGGGGTTGTTGTGGGAATAAAATGTGCACCCTGTCTGCTACTCTATAATTTCCATACGAGCTTTGAGCGAGGAAAGCTCAACATCGCGTAAATTTCAAAAGCTCTCTTCTTACAAAGTTCGACGTTGAAACCAAAGCAGATCAAAGGACAACAAACAAGTACGTTTAATCGAATTGTATCGATTTTTAAACAATGTATTCTAGTTTATTTCATTCTCAAAACAATAAAGAAAGTTGTTGATCAAAAGACAAATAAAAAACTGTAGATTAATTTCTCGCTATTCTACTGATGAAATCGAAATTATTGCTGATAAAATCGAATAGTGATTTTATCATTTCATTTTCAATGGGTGGGCTTTTTCAACTGTCATCGCAAATGCAAGAATAGACAACAACTTGAGAAAGTTCTATGCGAAATACTATATTAGATAATATTTCTGTTAATTCTCGTTCGTTTTAGTCTTTTGATCAATAGGCTTTTAAATATTTCAAAAGTCCTTACAAATTCAGCTTAAATCTGATTATGATTTTATACAAAATAAAAATACCGTACCATCATAGTATTTCATTTTTTTTTTTTTTTTTTTTTACATATATACCAGGAAGGCCTTACAGGAAAATCCCAATGCGCCTTCCTGGCCAATTACAAATACAAATGCAGCATTTTTTTATTATAAGTCGTTGAATTGCGAGACACTGAAAAAACTCGCAAATTAACGAGACATCTATGAATTGTACATAAATTTTTATTGTACATCCATCAAATTTCAAATAGTGGTGACATAGTAGGTAGGAAGGATTTTTAGCCAATTTTTTTTTCCGGGAACCGTTTCAACAATTAAATTAGAGAAAATTGGCAAACTCTGATAGGAAACGATCAACCTGGAGTCACAAATCTAGGTCTGACCAACAGCATACTCTGAAAAATTCATTTTCATTCAGGGATAGAACCCGGCACCTTCTTGACGGTAAACAGAAGCTTAACGTCCGAGCTATGCTGCTGGCTAATTTAATTTTAAATGTTTTTTTTTCTTTGAAAAATATTCTTTTGACGGGCGTCCGAACTTTTATGTGCGTAGAAAAGAGAGTAGTCCATACAGCGCTTAAATATACGCATACGTATAAAAGTATTGTGAACTTAACATCAGAACCTGTCTAAAGTTGACAGGCAAATGCGGGTTTGGCCTTCGGTACATTTTTTTAATAAAATGCCGCTTATCATACGTGTGGGACCTTTTGTCGCGAGTAATTTTTCATTGTCACAAACATGTCAGTTTGGAATAGCCTACCAAGTCGGACAAACCAGTATTTACATATACGCGCTTACAAATTTGACACCCTATTTATAGAAAATCAATACATAATTTTTAATTCCACCCATTTTGAAGTGAAATAGCGTGTGAGCTCGATAGCTCCTCGTCGTGCTCATCCCGCCTCCGAAGCGAAGAGGTAATAATTCACACGGAAAACTGGGCTAATTGAATTGAGAAATGAAAGTAATGATGAACAACCCTGTCACGGCCTATGTTTCTCGAAGTTTACAGAGAGTTGCGCTTACCGAGGAAGTAACCCAATTACTCTCGCGCTGAAAATCGATCCGCAATGTAACTTCTCTTTTAAATTAACAAAACCCCGCTGATGAAAAGCCCGTCAATGTCGCTGTGGTTGGAAAATTCGGAAAAATCGGATAGCGTCCGAAAATATCTGATGTACCACTTCGCAAACAAACGCCGAAAAGCTCTCGGATAAAAGCCCTCGGGCGAGATCTCGACAGCTTCGATGAGCGGACAGCCTCCGAAATCGCCTTTTCCATTCTTCAACTGTGACTGATTGCAAGAGCAAGATCAATCTTTCTCAATTATAATAATAGAAGTTCAACATAAAAATAATTTAGCTACTTTAGCTAATGGAGAAAATTAATCTAGATTATTTTTTGATCTTTCGACTTAAGATCTTTTGATTTTTGATCTTTGCCTTCCAATATTTGTGTTTTCTGTAATTTAACATTCTGTCACGTCACGTAGACCCCTCCAATATATATTTTTGTACTCGGTGCTCCCTTAACAAACGCCAAATGCTAATGCAAATAAAAATTTTCCCCCATTCATCTAAATTGTTAAATATTTTAACAGATAATTCCAAAATTTTAAAGTCTATAGTTCATGCAAGTGGTTAAAAATTTAGATATTATTCGAAAAATTAGTACATTCCACGGAAAATATCAGATTTTGAATAAAGTTTTCTTGTACAATACGGGAGACTTATTTTAAATTCATTATAAGTTACACGTATTCATATAATTTCACATAGTATTCACTAAATTTTTATTCACTTAAATTTGTATTCATATACATAGTATTCACTAAATTTTTAACCAGCAGTGTGGTCTAGTGGGGAATGTTGAATTATTTCGTACTTGATGTTACGAGTTCGATTCCCCGCTAAGTCTCGTTGTTGGCCAGACCTTGATTTGTCTAGGTCGATCGTTTCTTATCAGAATTTGCCAATTTTTCTGCTTTTCATTGAAACGATTCCTGTAAAATTGGCGTTTCCTTCCCAATTTTCTGTTGCGAACCTTTAGTTATTGTTATATCTTAGGTTTCGCCATATTGCTCACCATATATGTCTCTGTGGTTTTTTATCGAATATAAAATTCGTATTGTTACATGAAAGTTATTCATCGTTATTAATGTTTGTAATATATGTATACTGACCATATATGTCAGATATTTAGATTTACATGTATCTATGTAATAATTATGTGGACCAGGAAGGCGCATTTGGGGTTTACATGCTAAGCCTTCCTCGTATATTTGTATGTATGTATGTGAGAAATATGTATGTAAAATAAAAAATAAATAAAATAAATATGTATGTATGTATGTACATATATTACGACAATTTTCGCAAGTTGTTTCATAATTTTTTAGGAAAATAAATTAGAGTGTTTTCGTTAATCGGTAATTTGCACGTATAATATACATATGTATGTAAAGATTATAATCATAGATAGCAAACGTTGTTAAATCCAAATCGCTCTTTACCTATAAAATAATATATGTATAATCCATAATTCGTATAATATATGCTCGAGAGTTAGTATTTACATTCATAGTTGACAATAAAACTCGACCGTCATCGATTTCATTTTATGACAATTTCACTCGCTGGAAATTCAACTATTCTAGCTTTTCCGACTAATAGGAGCTTATAAGCTTGGCCAGCTCACTTCCGCTCCATGACATTACTATGTCCCCGTCTCTCGCACGCTTTTCTTCTTCGCATCCATCTCTTTTTCCAGCTAGCACGTGCTACCTCCCCTTCTACATCCCCTACCCTTCTCGTGGAAGGGTAGGCAGTGAGGGAGCTACAAAGCCCGGCGCTAGGACAAAGTTGGCGGCCTTTTTACGAGGCTTTTGGCCAGACCTTGTGGCGTCAGGCCTCGTCTACATACCGCAGCCCCTCTAATTTATGAAAAGCGGCTAAGGAAAACAACTATGAGACATGGTTTTCTTTATTATGCGAGCGAACTCTAATATTCTTCGACCGAAAAAAAAATCGAGCGCTATTGTGAAAAAGAAGCCAGATTTTTTTCTCGGACTGAACCTCCTTTTTCTACTGCCCCGGAACTAATGTAGGCAATTAGAAAGCTATCAATCCTCCTCTCAGCTATGCGCGGTAATGTAATCGGAAAGCCTCTTCGACAGAAAGCAAAACGTATTATGTAAAGATCAATATATATAATATATGATTATAAAAGCGATTCTCGAATTCAACCTGAACTTTCCACTCAAAAAAGTTACATATGATGTGCGAAGTAAATATTGTCTTTGTGTTTTTATTAAAAACCATAGAGTATAAAAAGTTTCCAAGCAAACTTTCAGAATTGTGTGAGAGTTTGAAGCCAGAAGTAAGGTCTATAGAAATATTACGTAGGTAACGAGTATTACATACATATATCGAACAATTGATAAAAACTTGCGTATATATGAAAAAGAGAAGAATAAATAAAGAATTCTTACAAAGTTATTAAAGAATTATAGTTGTTGATATTAAAATTTAATTTAGAAATGATATATTTCGGCCGATATTATATTTACTATTGGCTATACCCATGTGAAACTGTTGTAATGACATTAACAATGACAAAATATTTCCAATTGGAGAGCACTAAAATAAAAATTAAACTTATATGTATGTATGTACATAAAAAATTATAATATTTTATGTAGAAATTGTTATGATAATTAGAAAAATTAAACGCATGTTTCGAATAAAACATCAACAAAATTTAACTCGCCTGTGATAAAATTTCCATTTAAATTACCCGCAAGTAAAAATAAATATGTAAGATATTAGCCAGCGAGATAAACGTAATTGATTTTAGCTTTACGATAGCAAAATCCCTTTAGGTACAATGCGACGAAAGGGTTGCGGCTTAATGACCTCAAATTGTTATAATTACCCTGTCGACAATGACCGATATGAAATCAATACGAAATACTAGGCCCTGCTCTTTACCTCAAATTTGTCGTGCTAATAGTAGGCCAGTATATCAGTTGTGTAATATTATATAATGTTACAGGTGTGCTTTATAATATATTGCACTATTCGTGTTCAACACATGGATTAAATCGCAAATAAACGATTTTATTTGTTCGTTTGAGTGTTGGGTAATCTAGAATGTAGGAAAAATACCCTGTAGTATTATCTATAGTGGTAAAGAAATATTTTGACATTTCCGCGACAAAGGCTTTAGACGTTCATGTCCGGTCGGTTACGTTTCACTTTGAACAATATTGATTTTCCGATCGTGCACAATTGAGTACCACTTTCTTTGTTTTGACTCGTAAAACTTTTCATCGAAAACTTCAAAAACATGTTTTCTGTCCGTTCAATAATAAATTATGATGTTGACAGTCTTATCGATGTTAAATTCACCACGTATGTAAAAATTTAAGCACGCAAATAACGAAATCGACGAATACTTGATTGTTTTTCGTCATGCAAATTAACAACTTACAATTTAGAACCTGGTACTCTAACTTATATAGATCGCAAACTTTTCTGAAAATTCGTTTTTATTTTCTTTACAACTTTTACACGCTCGAGTAATCCCGAGCGTTTTTTTTTTATTTATTTTTTTTATTTTCTAATAGGCAAAATATTATATACTACAATAAACAATATTATATAATACAAATAAACAATATTATATAATACAATAAACAATACCACAACAAATAATATAAATAAATAAATATTTGAGCGTCGCTCAAATATTATATAATACAATAAACAATACCACAACAACAGAATAATTTTGATCTGAGCGACATCTTGGAAATTACAAGTCTTAAATTTTTAATATGTTTAAAAAAGATGAAATATTATCGGGATTCCGAATTATTTGAATAATAATACGTTGCTTACTAATTTTACTATTATAAAGTAAATAATAAACAACTACATATAATACATATACAAAGCTGAAACCATATAATAGTTTTGCATTAAAAGCTTATTGGCGTTTAGTTTTAGATTTGAAAGTAATATAATATCACGAGTCATTATATAAACCATTATATTTGAAAGTGGTGGATGTCCAATTTCAATTAACAAATTTTCTTGCAAATAACTAACTTAACATATTTTCATCACTTCTTCTAATTCGATAAGTCCAGAATCTCAGAAAAGCAGAATAAACGTATTATAAGCCACAAGTTCTTTGAATATTGTTAAACGCAAAATATTACATTTAATAATGTTTTGCGAGATATTTCTTGAAATGAAAAAAAAAATGGAGTCGTGCCACTTTCAAATACAACAGCTCATATTTCTTATTTCAATCGAAGATGTACACGCATTTACAGATCGCTCCAAAGCGACGAGTGTACTAATACAGATACAATACAATTATACAATTAATACAAGCATTTTTATACAATGCAAATTCATACAAACATCATCCAAAGTGACATCTATGGAGAAATTTTTGCAGCATTTTATTATAGAAGTTGGTGAACATCAATGCACTGAATGACTTGAGATAAGCAAGAGAGATTGGAAAGGTATTGCCAATTTACACAAACCAAGGTTTGGCTAGCAGCGGGACTCTAGTGAAACTCGAATCCGTGACCACTCTGTTTGAAACATAATATACTAAGCACCAATCCACGCTGCTGGTTATATGTATAATTTTATTATAAAATATAAGATAAATTCTACATAAAATATACATCGAAACAGTGATAAGTTGAAAAGCGGAAAAATAAAACTCATCTTTCTGTTTTTCTACATACTGTACATACATACATATGTATTAGGTACTGAACAAATCCTCAGATAAGATTAAACCAAGATAAACACGATGACAAATTGGCTACGCCAGCTCAACGGTGTCAACTCATCAACTTCAACAGTTTCGAAGTGTTAATTGATTTTAGGTGTTGGCAAACACACACTCACACACCGAAGAGACGAAGACACAAACAAACTGACAACTGAAGTAGTAATCCGGGCGCGAGTATTGCGGTCGTAAATTTAATTACGACCGTTAGTTGTGCGGACGAAGAGAGACGAGTTGTGATCTCGAGGTTTTCCATCTTACCGAATCTGTCATGCGTCACTGTCATCGGAGCCAGCCCTGACGAGGGTTTCGACTTGAGCCGTTGTTGCCTATTCAAAACCAATCATACATTGAATGATCTCAATGTCGTCGTTCACGACAATGCCTATTTCGCATGCGACATCGTTTATTTATAATAAGACTTACTTGGATGGATGGAAATTCAATTTACTCAATACGATCCCGTTTGAGATTTACCGTCTTAATAATTTGAAAACTTATTTGGTTGTTTTACATTGGCTGACAGAGACCATTTCCGCTCGGGTTATTGTATTTAAAATAAAACTCATCAAAATGTGTAGTGTAATAAACAAACAATACGCACACAAAAATTGAATCCATTCGTTTTAAATTAATCATATTGAAATCAAGAACGAAACGGAATGAAATTTTAAAATGGATTTTGACAAAATTAAGAAACAAAGTTACACTTATTAAAATAGAATTAAATGTTTCTGACATAATGAAGGTTTCGGTCAGTGAAAAATGCCTTCTTCAATATAAAGTTTATTTGTCAATTTACCAGCCAGATATTGTCACCAAATTTAAATTTAAATATTTTTTTAATATATATATATATATATATATATATATATTCGTATACCTTTAGACTTGAACATAATAATAGGATTTCCGTCAAAGCTGCATCTATGGCCAACTTTGTACATACATACATATATTATATATTATCCATATCTGTTCCCTAATGCCTTTGTTTTGGGATCTTTGGGGTTCAACTCCTTGGCAAAGCGAAGAGATTTATTTCTTGAGAAGCATTTTATAACAAGATGTATTGTAAACATATGTAGTTAATAAACAAAATTGGCACTTAGTAGCAATTTAAATTTTTTTAGCAACAAAAGCTTTCAAATATGTACTTATTCGGACTTTTGAAATACATACATATGTATGTATGATATAAGCAGTGGCGGCTCGTCCATACGCACTGTGGTACTGCAGCACCCCCAAGGAAATTGAGAAAAATTTAATATTATTATATACATACATAAATGTATGTATGTATATTATATAAAAATATCAATATTATTAATATTATTAAGCCTGCCCGCACACCGATACATCCAATAGTGATCATACATCGCTGTACTTATATCAGAAAGTGAGGCATCGTTTATGATTTTGTGCAGTACGGTTTTCGATGGAATATGCCGAGTGGGCGAAGGAGGGGCGCGGGGGCAGCTAGAAGCTTGGTGGGTACTGCACTCCCAACAGCACTATACACATTTCTTGTTGCGTTCGTGTGCGCGCCGCGCCGCGCGCTCGACACGCTCCTCACTTTTCCTCATTTCTTCTGCACCTTTTGTCTTTCCTTCTACACCTCTTACACTTTCTACGTTTCTACACGTCACTCTAAGTATTTAAGATGGTATCAAAATCAAGAGAAGCTGAGCCAATGTTTTCAAGAACCTAAATATTCTTCCGAAAATACTGATAAAACAATTACAGATTCTACCAATTTACTGAATACAATTTTTTATTTTAGTCAGAACTTTTTCACAAGTTAATGCCGCACGTAGAAATTATTTATAACCAAATGCAAATAACATAGTAATATCGATGCATTTTCAATTAAAGAAAACTTAAAAAGTTTTATTAATGTCATTATACAAATATGAGATTCCAAAAATATGTGTGATGTTATTATTAAGGATATAAATGAAAGATATACTTTTTGTAATCAATTAAAAGCTGTGAAATTATTTAATAAAGAAATTTTTGAAAAGTACTGAAAGAAAATGCCAATGGAAGATCTACTACTAACCGTTGAATCATATCCAATGTTAGATAAAGAAAAACTTCAAACTGAGTAAGAAGTGTATTACTCAAGGAAAGAAATGCATAGTATTAATGATTTATTAATATTTTTAAAACTTATTTTTGCAATCAATTTATGCAAAGTTCGTGTGGAAATAACAAAACTTATTCAAATTCTGCTTACAACTTCAACTACCACTGAGCCAGAACGGTGCTTTTCATCAATAAATAGAATAAAGACATACATATATAAGAAACACAATGGTTCAGGAAAGATTGACGGCTTTGTCTATGCTGTCAATTGAAAAAAAATGATGATGAACAGTGAAAAATTTAACGAAAAGGTGATAGACCTTTTTTCAAGGAAAAAAGACAGAAGAATCAATTTTATAATGAAATAAAATACATATAATGTTTAATTTTCATCATTTTGATGTTAATAGTAAAGTATAATCCAAATAAACATTTTTTTTATTTTTAATCAACCACAGCACCCCCAGATATCTTATCCACGAGCCGCCACTGGATATATGTAAATAATCCACTAGAAAATTATTTTATTTCCAGTAGCTCAGCATGCTGGTAGCAATTTTGAAAAAATTAGTGCCAATTTATAAAATGGATCATAAAAATAAATTGTATACTCATAAGACGGACACACTGTGACAAATACAAATTTCTTATTATAATTTATTTCAATATATAAATTTAAAGGCTTGAATTCAATCAAGCGATAGTTTTATATACGAATATAAATACATATGTACATTTGGGCGAAACTATTGAGTCACAAGGGAAAAAAACATTGAATGTCTTAAGATTTTCCAAACGAAAATTTTCTATGAATCATCGCAATAAAAATCTGTTTAGTAATTACACAAAAGAAAAACATTTTAACGTACTTTATAAGACCCACTGAATTATATGACATAAATTAATTGTACAAAAAAATCTTGATTGGTAAACAAATACATACATTCATATATAAGAAGCATGTATTATATATGTAAATATTTTACAAATTTACATACTAACAAGATTTAACGGAGGTATATATTATACATAGACATACAAACACATCTTCTGTGAATCAACTGCGATAAATCCGAGCGGTAATCCAATATAGTGATGCGACGGACTAATGTAATATTTCACGGAGACCGTTGCAACGATGTGCATATAATACATTCATATGTATATATACATATATATACGAACGTATAATTTTGATTAATCGCGATAAATACAAACGACGTACATTAATCCACGGAGAGTCAGAAACTTTTCTCATTTTTCACTTTTATTGAACGCGATGTTGGTGAGTGGAAATTCGCGGTTGACACTTTCGCCAAATCGGTTGTCCATCATGTCGATTTTTCCGGTTGTCGAAAACGAAAAACTTAATCTAAATTATATAAACCTCTTTATAGTATACCTATATATGTATGTATCTATAGAGTAATAAATAGCACTTGTAGTTCTAGTGAACCAATTGATCAAAATTTTGTTCAGCTCGAATCGTATTGATTATTTTGTTATTGTATTAAAACAGGACTTTAATAGCATTATGTATTATGTTCAATATATAAAGGCACAATGATTTAAATTATAAACTTAATATTCATAAATTCAATCGGTGTACTGATAATGTTTTATTGTTTGAACGCGACACAAATTTTAAAATATTTGATAGTATACATATATTTGACATTACATTTAAATTTTACTGGAGAAAATTGATTTAAAAACAATTCGTGATGTACATGCATACATTTGATTTCATTTATTCAACAAATTTACAATAATTAATTATCTTCGTGAAAACACGCACTGTTATAATAACATAGATTTTAAAACTGTTCTAGTTGTACTAATTGTAGATTTTAGTTCTAGTTTTACAATACAGTTAAACTGAAGTGTAATAAATATACACACAAGTACACGTGTAATCCATATGCATAATAACCAACAGCGTGGACTAGTGGTTAGAATATATGTTTTCGAACATTGTGGTCACGCGTTAGAGTCCCACTGGTTGCTGCTGGTCAGACCTTTGAAACTCCGAGTAAACCGTTTCTTATTAGAGTTTGCCAATTAATCTGATTTTCATTAAAACGGTTCCAACAACTTTTTAACTTTGTATTTTATTTCACGACGGAATATATAATATATTTTTATTTTTTATTTCATATAACATGAAAACTCGCCTTAAAAGATCGCTACAAAGCGACTAGCGCACGTATACAGATACAATACAATCAATATATGTACATATGTAAGCATTTTATACAATGCGAATTCATTCAAACATCCACAATGACATCTATGAAGAAATTTTTGCAGCATTTTGTAATCAAATTGGTGAACTGCAAGACGCTGAATAACTTAAGATTAGCAAGACAGATTGGAAGGAAATCCCAATTTTTCTGGAACCGTTTCAATGAAAATTAGAAAAATTGGCAAACTATTATAAGAAACGATCGACCTGGAGCACAAACAAAGGTCTGGCCAGCAATGAGCCTCTAGTGGTACTCGAACCCATGACCACTTTGCTCGAAAGCATAATATGCCAACCACTAGTCCACGCCGCTGGTTTATATCACGATTCACACAAGTGAAATATTTTCTTCCCTCAAAAGAAGCCTCCATTAATGTAGTCGACAATTACACTGTTCGACACGAAGAATGGTTCAGAGATATGACTTTTATTATTCATCTATCTATGCCCAGTAAATACGAATCTTGTAATAACAAATGTTGATCGTCTCGAGATTCGGAGATACATACATACATATATGTGTTTTTTAAATCGCGCGATTTTCCTATATATATCTTGGTGTTGTTCGGTCGATGTCTCAAAATTTGTCAATTTCCTGTTCAAAATGAATATTGGAATGTATATTCAGGTATTTTATCTTTTATTTGCAGTACTTTTTAGCTTTCAAATCTCTCTAAGTAGTCGTCCAGTTCAAATCAAAAGTCAAAAGTACGTATTTTCACTTGGGATTTTTTCCCACCGTAAATACTATTTTATATTGAGTATTTTCTATTGAAAAATATTTATTGAGACAGAGAGCAAAATGGTTAATTGGAAGTATGCTGAATTTTAAATCGGTAAAATTTCGAGCTAAAAATTTGTACTAGTATATTTACTCGTATTTACACGAATCTGAATTCTCAAGCCAATCAACATTTTTTATTACCAGATTCGTGTTCACTGGGCATAGATTTATAAGAAAAGTCATATCTCGTCCCTGAACCAAAAAAAGTCGTCATTTGTCGTGTTATTAACAGTGTTATTAATGATTCTAATACATATCCAATGTATGTACATACATATTTATTTTCTATATACTTAAAACGTGCCCAGTAGAGTTAACAAAAAAACACCTTCATGCGGTGAAAAAAGTGTACTAATTTATGCGGGTATTATTTACGTTCAAGCACGTGTCTACGGATACAAATAATTAATGAATTTTGACGTAATAAATTTCATAATTGAAAATCAAATTTTCTATCAAGGACATATATAGGTATAGGTATGTATTACGCGCAGCTTGTCCAGTGTGGTACATCAAATAAACGAGGGATTTCATACCAAACTTTTAGTAATTGAATATTGTGGAAGCCGGCAAATTTTCCCTGAAAACCTTGCCTAAATACACAAATACATATGTACATATATTCCGTCTGCGTATTTTAGAAATGTACGTATTTGTGTTGGTCGATAGCATCATCAAACATAGATTTTGACCTGTGAGAACGTAGCGTAATTGAAAGGTTTATTACGGAACGGTCGGGCCAAAAGTTTCCTTAAAGCCTTATTGATTAATGGCCTCCGTGCACGGGGTGGTGATCGAGTATGTATGGGATGAAAATGGAGATCAGACCCTCTAGTAGATAATGCGCGTACTTAGCGGCGTGTAATGACCTACATATATCAAACACGTTTTTACTACACAACTCACGTACGACGTATTCATCATCTTCGTACAGTCTGCCATTTCGAGTTATTTTGTAATCAATTATATTGTTTGTACGCATTATGTACTGTATATGTGTATGTAAAATGAGGAAATTCGATTAACGAACGTTTTTTATCGTGGAAAATTTTATCGGCGTTGCTAAACAGCGCGGAAAATCAAGAAAAGCAATAAAACAATTTTCATCAAAACACAATAGCGCACGTTCTGCGAGAGCGAGTTTAAATATTCAACTACTACATAGTCGTGCTGTTCGATTCTCTCAGTTAATACCGTAATTTCTTGTACTGAAAGTTATAATGAGTTTCTGAATACCTTTCGGATTCCGATAAAAATAAACGTGAATATTTCCAATTTATTCTTATATTTATTAAATATTTCAATACTATATTCCATTTGCAGGTTTTTATCGTACAATATGATTCTCAAAAAGAGTGGTATACAAATCACGGTCATATTGATTCTGATGCAGTCGTTAATATCTTTGTGTGTAGATGCAAAAGTATTACATTCCGATGAAGATGAGGTTTACTCAAATGGAGATTATAAAATATCGGAAAATCTTCCTGGAGAGCATGTTTTAAAATATGAAAAACATAAAGGAAACGTTTTGGAATTATACCTGAGGTCGCGAAATGGAGGTTTTATAGTTGAATTGGCTGATTAAATGTCGAACTTGAAGTTGAAATTGTAAGTTGTTGAAAACAAAATGAATTAATATAATAAAATCAAACAATTTTTGTTGTTTCAAATGTAATGTAATTATTATATAAATAAAAATATATTTTAATGTATGTTATATTTTCTCTTGGAAAAAAGATGTTACTAAAGTAATTACTAAAGTTTTTACGCAGGCTGCGAATTAAATTGCAAACTTTTTTTTAATGATTCATATAAACTACACTGTTATTTTTTATGTTCTGTGACAGACCATATCTTCTCAAAGTTATTTTGTAGCCCAGTAAAAATTAATAGCGTCAAAAATTAATTTTGTTATTAAGGTAATAAATAAATAAACGTATAGTAATATGTATATATTCTGTGATTCACAAATTTAGAAGAAAACTTACGTAGATAGTAAAAAATATTTTTGTTACACATTTGTGAAATATAATATGACATTTACATGATTTATTCAATGATATTGGATTTTTAAAAGGGCCAAAAAAATTGTAATAGTTTATTTATATGTATGTACGTATGTACATAAAAAATATTGATATGTGAGTATATTTTTTATTTATTTAAGAATACTTGGAAAAGGCAGTATAGCCGATGGATTTAAGTTTTTTAATAAAAAAATTAGAATATAAAAATAAAAATATCAAATATGATAAAAAAACTATCAAATACAAAAAGAAAAAACTTAAGAAGGAGAAAAAAATTTAAAAAGAAAAGACAGTATGAAAAAATAATCTGAAAATGGAAGATAAAACCCATTTATTTTTAGGAATTCATGAAGTATATTTTTAAGACGCTATGGTTACTAAAAGTACTTCTTTTTGGAGATTGAGGGTATGACCTCTCAGATGAGTGTTTTTGCTAAGCATTGGGTAGTAGTAATGGTTATTTATAATTTCACAAACTTCAATTAGATCACCTTTCATTCTTCCCGTCTTCAAAGTGTATAGATTCAATTCTTTCAATCTCTTATTATATGAAAGTGACTTAAATTCGAAAGGCATTGAGTATTATTTCATTTTATTTTATTTTATTGAATTCTTACGAATCATTTTTTGTATAATAAAATATATACATGATTTATTTATTATATAAACACCTAAATGGGAGTACGAAGTTCATCCTCAGTATAATTTTATCAAAAATTTTCGTGTAACCGAATTACACACAAACCGACGTTTGTATCTCGTATACATATGTACATACGTAATAAATAATAATCAGATTTCAACAATAGAATACAGATAAAGTAGTGTGTTAGTCAGATTTTTCACGTCATGGAATATGTGATTACACCTTGAAAGAACTTTCGGTGGAATCCGCTCTCAAGGTTGATTTTCGTTGATCCCCAGCGATTTTGCGTAAATAATTTATTTTCGCGACAAAGGAAAAATAATGTATATACCTGGAGAGTGCTCGAGCTACAAGTGCTGAATGTGTCTGTGTGTACAATGTATGTGCGCGCGCACGCACAACACCATTTCACCGTTTGACTGTTCCGAGCTAAAAAGCCAGAAAATCCGCAAAAAGTGTGGGTAAACTTCATATTAAAATGTGCTTGCGAAATGAATAATTTATTTTCGATCGAGGTTTTTCACGAAACGTCAAAATTGAAGTAGAATTTTTTATAAAATATGTACGTATGTATATGTGAGTGCGTGTGAAAAAATAGGTGACTGTGAAAATTGAAAACTTTTCCGGAAATTTGGTACCGTATTTATCGGCGACATTGTGATTCGAACCTGGTGATTTATTCTGGACGTCTGTCGGGGCGACAGCCTGTTATTGGCCACACGCCTTCCAATATATTATATAATACTATTTTCATTTTTCCTTACCTAGCTCGCCTTCCAATACATAATTCATGACAAACGCTACTAACGAAAATGCCCAACAATAATAATTTTAAGTCGAAAATTTTCTACGGAAAATGTAGCTCGAAAAAGCCCGAAAATTGAGCGTTATATCCATTATTTATATTTATAATAAATTTCAAAGAAAGGTATATTTAAATATTAAGATATTACAAAGAACGATATTTGTGATGTTTCAACCTTGAAATTATCAATTTATTATTTGAAATCATATCCGTTTGAAGTTTTAATATTCTAAGGAAATTATTGCTATGTTCACCACCGAGTTAAAGCAACACTTAAAAAATGCGATAATTATAATCTTTATAACGGCAATAAAAGAAAGGAAATTGCTTTATTTGTATGTGGTTGTAAATATCCAAGAATGCAAATTACATTAGAATCTATTGATATCATAAACATACATATATTATAATTTACCAATTTGTCTGATTTTCATTGAAGCGGTTCCAACAAATTGGCAACTTTATCCATTTTTAGCAATCTCGACTTTCACTGAATTGTATAAAATGCTGCAAATTTAGAAATCTGACCATTAGTGTATCTGAGAATGTTTATTGATATGTATTTACTGAATTTCGATGAATTGTTTAAAAATTCTGCAAATTTACAAATATGACCATGGATGTCTCTGTGGGTGTTGATTGATATGTATTTACTTTGTATAATACTTGTATCAAATGTACAATATTTCTGGCCAGGAAGGCGCATTGGGGTTACCTGTTAGGCCTTCCTGGTATTGATTAAAAATAAATAATATGTATGTACATATATAGAGCTCAAAATGAAATATTTAAATTTTGTAATTTAATTGAATTAAAAAATATTATTAGTCAATGTAGAAATTACACAATCGCAATAATTGACAGTGTAGAAATCGAATTCTGTACAATTCTAATGAAATAATCCGAGTAATAAAACGTTGTATTGCTGCTTTTCAAAAATAAATAAATTAATAAGTAATTTTTTTGCATTTTCAACATAAACATCCACATCAGATCATATTTTTCATCATAAAAAATATAATACTGAATTTCAGTTTTAATTTGAAAATACTTTATATACATACATACCTATGTATGTACATATATTTTCACTCTTATCTTTGATATGTGTATATACTCGGATTTATAGGCGCAAACCCTTTAGCAAAGGGCGTAAACCCCTAATCAAATTCTAGACTTTACGATAGGCATTCACTTTACTAGTGTTTGTTAGCTTGTCATTCAACTATTGAAAGGCTACTATATTCAATCGCAGTGGCCATACCAATATCTAGGCTACCAAATAGATATACAAAAATAATAATCAACTTTATACATACATACATCTTCCATACTATACCTACGTACCCTTCACAAAACAATTTAAATGCAAATTTAATTTTGGTCCATTGGGATTCGACTGACACAGTCAAATTGCGCGCGATTTGGTTACATTCTACGATGGTATTTTATGTATTATATATGTATGTTCGGATGTGCTCTATTTATTTGTAGTTTCCCAGATAGATTTTCCACGATGCATTTGGATCGAATGTGAAAATTCAATATATCAGCACTCGAAAATAAATTTAGAGAGCTGTCCATCCATTTATAATTTATCACTCGGCCGTTTATAAACCGAAAAAGTGTATTAATTTGGTATGCATTAACCTGAGTCACGTCGTGCGTCCCATATAAAAGCTTTTCCATTATGTCACGTGATACGCCGCTTTGATACGATGACACCTTTATTTTAAAACGTTGTGAATACTAAAAAGGCCAAAACGGGGTTAGCTGATGGCTCCCAGCGTCATATTACGACACTCTAATTAATTATTCGGAACGATCGTTTACGGTTAATTAACGGATGCGGATTTTCGCGAAGCTCTCTCTCTCTCCCCATTTCGACGGGTGGCAAACGCGTGAATTTTCCCCCGGTTATTAATTAATCATAATCGTTGAAAAATTCGACTTTTGCCGCTTTCGATGGCTGCTTATTAATTATGAACGCAATAAATTAAATGGATATTACGACCGCGCGCGACTTTGGTATCGCAAAAAAAATGTGCTCACACGTCATAGGCAATAAATTAATAACGAAAAGTGTTATTAGAAAATCTTGTACATAGATCTTGGTTCAGATTACACGTGAAATTTTTGACGGATATTAAGGAATAAATATGCAAATTTGGTAGCAAAGCTGTATTATTTATTTATAATATAAAAATCTAAATGATTAAACTTGAACTTTTCACAATCTAAAAATATTTTTTCCCTGACACGATTTTGTGCGATTAATCGTAAGGCTACATAACTGTTAAAAATTTGGCGTGACCAATATATGAAAGTTCAAATTTGCTTTGAATATAAAAAAAATACACGTAGAATAAAAAAAAAGTATACTATTACATAAATTAAAGCTTTATAAGGATGTCTGTCTATCGAAATTACAAAATGTATTTTTGTTAATACATTGGGTTAACCCATTACGCAACATTTTTCGTTTGATTATAAAATATTTACATAGGATCATAATACCGACAACTTAAATCAAAATTAGTACAGAAAGTTTGCTCATTTACGTTAGTACATGTTTATAAAACGTGAACTGAACCCAACCCTTTTTCAGTATCAAATATTTTCTACAAATACATTTGCATATCTCAAGTTATAAATTTAGGTGTGTAAGTTACTTAGTTATACATACATATATACACACATATGTATTTTTTTTATTTTTACATAGATATGTACATATACATATACCAGGAAGGCTTGACAGGAAGACCCCAATGCACCTTCCTGGACAATTAATAATAAACAATACAGAATTTTTATTATTACATAAATCACTGTATTTCCAGAAGCTGAAGAACACGAAATAACAATTAATTAATTAATCACAGAATTAATATTGAGATATCTATGGATTTAGATTTTGTACATAATTTTTACAAATTATACACACAATAAATACAGAAGATTTGTGACAACAGAAAAGATGATTTTTGCCAATTTCGATGAACCCTTTCAATAATGATCAGATAAAATTGGCAAACTCTGATAAGAAACGATCGATTTGGAGTCACAAATATAACCAGCCTCAAATCCAGCCAGCAGTATAGGGGATCAAATCGATGTACATATATGTACATATGTATAAAATAAAATATCTACCTACATATGTATATACCAAGAAGGCTTTAAAGGCAAATTCCAATGTGCTTTCCAGGCCAAGTACAAACATCAAACAAATATACCTATACAATATCATAGAGACGTCTATCGAAAAATTGGATTATATTAATATTTAAAAACAATACAAATACATTTTACAGAGTGGGTAGCATATTTATAATATCAGAAAATTTGAGATGTTATTAACTCAAATTTGCGAGAGACAGGAAAGGTCGCCAATTTGGTGGAATCGTTTCAGGAGATCGGATAAATTGACAAACGAAAAAATAAAGGAAACGGTCAACCTGGAATCACATACATATGTAATTCCAAGGTCTGACCTGGTATGTATGTAAATATATTAATTATGAATTATGATATAAACTATTTAAAATTTTATCTAAATTGCAGTTTTAACTTGCAGACCAATTACTCAAACCACTCACAAAACACACATAAGTACATAAAAGTCGTTAAAAATTAAATAAACTTATTTTTTGCACAAAAATACATTCTACAAAGAACGTTTTTAAATTAAAAACTCCACTCATATTCAAAACAATTATGATAGCCGAGTTCAAAATTTGCATAAAAATAAGTTCATCTCACTAGACATATACATACATATTTATTAAGTTTACCTATACCTATATATAATAGTTATTATAATACTATGTATGTAATAACGTACATACATACATACATATGTATGTACGAGTATTTACTGCTCGTATGTACATATTAGCAGCAGCGATCTCGTTTTAAAGTTGAGCAAAAAATGTATGATATTTCGTAAAAATTTCAACAATATTCAAATAACGAATGTATTTACAAGACAATGGTGACAACGATGAAGGGAATGAACATTACTTTTCATATATTAGTTTACGCAAAAAAAAAAAACTAAACTACAGTGTATGTACATATGTATGTATTCTATGTATGCACGTTTAAGCTTAGCGATCCAATCCACATCATCTCCGGTATTTTTTTTTAAAAGCAAAGACAGTAGATAGAACAACACCGTCAATGGACAACATTGATAGCGGCGAGAGAGCTGAACTTCAAGCATCATAAAGAAAATCCATATTATTATTTCTAAAAATACAGTCATACCACAGACCAGCATCCGCATCCGAGAGACACTTGAAAACCTCCATAAAACGAAATGGGTCGTGTAGGTAGGTACATACATACACAGTGCATCGGGGGGATGTGCAGATGCAGATCAGTGCAGTGGTATTGACGTGTCGATAGCATTCGAACCGAGTGCAGTCGGGCGGCTCGTTAAGAGAGGAGGCCTAACGACTCGGCGGCCGTTAAGAGACCCCACTATATGTACTATGTCGCAAATAGATGAGAGGAAACACCGAGTGTAATGTGTGCACAAGTTTGTGTGTGTGTTCCGGGATCGTAAAGAAAAGTACGCGCGTGCAGAGATGTTATTGTTCGCGTGGGACACTCGTCCGTATGAAATTGACGGGTAGTACGTGAGTGCTTGGAGATGCTTACTATTAAGTTTATAGCAAAATTGTTCAAAAACATTGTTTCATTGTTTTTGAAAGCAGCTAAAGAAGACATGTTGAATAGCTGTTGGAATAAATTTTAAAAGAAATCTCATAGTCACGATTGTTCAAAGTTTTGGTTTCGAAGAATTCTCAAAGTTAGATTCTAAAGTTAGCGATATACTTGTAACATAACATGCTCACGATCACATTAACAAAATGGTAAGTTTGACCATAAAAAGATAAACAGGTTGATCTTAGCATTTCATTTTTATTACGCACATACATACATATGTATGATATATACATACATGTTAGCCAGCAGTATGGCTCGGTAGTTTATGTTTAGCACCGAGAGGTTCCGGGTTTGATCCCGTGCTAATCTTTAATACCGCTGGTTAGACTTGGATATTTGTGACTCCAAGTCGATCGTTTCTTATCAGAGTTTGCCAACTTATCTGATTTACATTGAAACGGTTCGTCAAATTGGCAAAAATCATCCTAACTGCTGTCACAAATATCTGAATTTTATTTATATACAACTAGTTGTTTTACCCGGCTTCACTCAGTATTTGTTGCACGTGTATGCATTTCCATATGCAACCGACAAGTTTCTCCTACATTTCTTCAAACATAGGATTCACCGTTTTCGATCACTGTCAAGGATAAAATATCACCGAAAATACTCCAGGGGGTGATTTTTGGGACTGTATCCCATGTATATAGGCTAGAGGTGCTATTTAAAAGTATCTAAAAAAAAACACGTATCACGTACCTTTCAGTGTGTTTTCGTCCATATACATAACTAGATATTTTTTGTACAGTATTAGCAATATTTCAAACAATATAGAACATAGAATACAATAAAGATATCTTAGGACAATCGACAATTTTGTCGATAGACAGAATGCTCGCGAGAAATACATTATGTAGGTAGTATTTTAATTTAATTTTTCTAATAATTCGAATTTGCAAAAAACTGAGGGGGAACACTGATTTATTGTCTCCGTCACGACAATGAAGCTAAAAAATTGAAAAATTCTACCCTCCTATAATTTTCCGATTTTTCTAGACGGTTTCTTAAGGCGGTCGATATGTATGTGAATAGCCAAAAGATATCGCCAGCAGTGTATTTGGCCGGGACTTGAATCCATTACCTCAATTCTGGTATGCAAAAGCTCTACTAGTGCACCACCTTGTAGCTAGTACGGCTCCGTGATTATTCCGCACAAAGCGATCTCGCGACGTCACTAAAATGTCGATCATGGAACATCTGGCAACCAAAAAGTCCATCTATTTGCCAGATATTTCGTATTTAGAGTGCCAGATATTTCGTATTTGTGTTAATCCATTTACCGGTTTAGTGCACTGGTAAAGTACATATATGTACATATGTACATGTACTTTTTATATGTAATTTTATGTACATACTTTGATAACTCTTTGTTTGCCGATTTAAAAAAATCTTACGGGATATAAAAATGAAACTTGCTACATTTTGTTTCAATTGTGAAGAGTAGTGATATTTCCTTGGAAGGATTTTTATATATATACATATACATATATACATATATATATATGTGTGTGAGTACCTTTTTATTATTTTTCTGAGACCACTTAATGGATTCTATTAATTTATATTATCAAAATGTACGTGGTCTCCGTACAAAAACTGATATTTTTTTACGAAATATAAACATGTCCAATTATGATATTATTTTGCTTACTGAAACTTGGTTGATGGACACTATAAGTGATCAGGAACTCTTTGATGAAAGATATATAGTGTGGCGAAGAGATCGTAATTATGTTAGCTTAAACCAAATACGTGGTGGTGGTTGCCTTGTGGCAACTAAGCGTGAACTTGGAGTTGTTTCACGTCCAGAGTGGCACTCTTCTGCGGAGGATATCTGGATATCTCTCACTTTACGCAGCACCACTAATCATCGCAACCTTCTCAAATTTCATATATGTGTATTGTATTTATGTTCTGAGAACATAGGTAATTCTTTTAATACTCAACTTACTAATTTTCTTGAAAACATGTCTACTATTTCAACTAACTACCCGGATGATAGATTTTTAATTGTTGGAGATTTCAATCTAAGTAACATCCAATGGTCCCAGGATATCTCCAGAGGAGGACTTATACCTATCAATTCGTTAAGAAGCACCGAAATGACTCTTATTGATGCATTACATTTTTGTAATTTTAAACAATATAATGGAGTACTTAACTTATTCGGCCGTATTCTTGATCTAGTTTTATCAAATGAACATTTGGTAGTAGATGCCTGTTTAGATCCTCTCGTTCCTGAGGATCCTTATCATAAATCTCTGTTAATTACTGCTGATCTAACTTTTTATCGATCACTTAAATCTAAACCTTATACTAGATTCCTTTTTGATCTTGGTAACTATAACGAGATTCAAAATGAATTAAACTCTGTTTCTTGGTCTTATTTACATACTGTTTCTCTTGATGATGCTGTAAATTCATTTTATAATCTTATATATAATTTAAGGGATAAATATATCCCACAGAAACATGTTCAAAGTAGAAAATTTCCCGCTTGGTATACTGCACCCCTAAAAAAAGTCCTGAAGGAAAAGTACAAATTTTTTAAGAAATTCAAAAATTATAACAACCTGGCTGACCATCATACCTTTGTACTATTACGCAATCGGGCAAAAACTTTAGAGAAAGAATGTTTCAAAAATTATATGACTTTAGTAGAAAACGACATTTCCTTGAATCCCAAAGCATTCTGGTCCTACATTAAATCATGGAACAAAAACAACGTCCTACCTCATATTCTGTATCATGGTGACATTACTGCTGATACGGGGGTGGACATTTGTAATTTGTTTTCTTCCTTCTTTTACTCGACGTTCCTTAAACCGGTCTCTAATCAATCGACTTCCTCTTATCCCTTACCAACCAACGTCTGTTCTGTCACATCTTCCTCTGAAATTGGATCAATTGAAATTCGAAGTGAAAAAGTATTAAATATTTTGAAATCAACTGATATTCATAAAACAGCAGGCCCAGATTTAATTTCTCCAATTTTTATCTCAAAATGTGCTGAAAGCCTAACTTTACCACTAACCATTATCTATAAAAGATCTATTAGTGAGGGCCTTGTACCTTGTATCTGGAAATCAGCATTCATATCTCCTGTACATAAGAAAGGAAAAAAAAACGAAATTTCCAATTACAGGCCTATATCAAAGCTATGTATATTTGCTAAGATATTAGAAAAATTAGTGTACGACCAACTTTTTCCAGCTATCTCGCAATCTCTTAGTATGCATCAACATGGTTTTCAGAAAGGACGCTCAGTTACAACAAATTTACTACTATTTAATGATTTCGTTACTAATGCCATGAACGATCGGTCTCAGGTTGATACTATATATACAGATTATAGTAAGGCATTTGACAAGATTGATCACGATATTCTCCTAGAAAAACTCTTACAGATCGGTATTCATGGTGATCTCTATAGATGGTTCACCTCATACATTACGCGTCGATCACAGGCTGTCTCATTAAATGGATTTATATCGAAATGGATGAATATTCCTTCTGGTGTTCCACAAGGCTCCCTCTTGGGACCTCTATTATTCAATATTTTCATCTTCGATATTGAAAAATGTTTTCAGAATTCAAATGTACTATTATTTGCTGATGATATGAAGATTTTCAAGAGAATAGACAACCGAAATGATGCTTTGGCCCTACAAGATGATTTGTTCAGACTAGAGGCTTATTGCAGCATAAATAAGTTGGAAATTAATGTAGCAAAATGCTCCTGCATAACCTTCACCAGAAAACTATGTCCAGTTGACTTTCCTCATTCAATTAACGGACATAGACTCACAAGGGTATCGGAAATTAGGGATTTGGGAGTCTTTTTAAACTCTGATCTATCCTTTAGTAAACATATTGACAATGTTGTAGCTCGAGCGTCGAAGGCCCTCGGGTTCGTCATCCGGTCCTCCAAATGCTTTACTTCTATAAAATCATACAAAATACTATATTGTGCATACGTAAGAAGTATTGTTGAGTTTGCATCCCAAGTTTGGAACCCAGATTACTCTGGTGCAAGAGACAGATTGGAGCGCATTCAGAAGAGATTCCTGAGGTACGTCAGTAGCCGTTTTGGATTAACCTATACTTCCTATGAAGATGCTTGTAGGTGTCAGCATCTACTTCCTCTTGTCAAAAGAAGGGAGATAGCTGACATCTCAACAATTTTGAACATCCTTAACGGCTCGATTGACTGTCCTCAATTATTGAGCAGACTATCATTGCGTGTACCAAATAGAATGACTAGATGTAATGAGCTCCTTTACATACCTAATACTTTTTCTAATTATGGAAGAAGCTCATTCATCTGGCGTGCAAGCTCCACCGTCAACACACTAATCTTAACAATTTCTATGTTTGACTTATTTAATATTAATGCTATACAAGCTAGAGTAATTATTGCAAATTTGTTTTTCGATGATTAATTTTAATGAAAGTTTATGATTATGATTATGAATTTTTATTTTGATGTATTTATTTTGTCTTTTTGTTTTTTGTTATATATTATATTTTTTATATTATTTCATAATTTTTATCATATTATTATTCTTATTATTCTGATATTTTTATTATACTGTTATTTCTATTTTTTTTCTTTTTTTGTTTTCTTTAACTATCTTACTCTATTATCATTTTTGTTTCTTATTTTAAATGTTTGAGCTTTTCTTTTTTTACCTATATGTGAAAATTATTAATGGTTTACTTAACATAATTATATTTTTTTTACTATCAATCTAATAAACTGTAAACTGTAAATTTTCCAAATAAATAAAATAAAATAAAATAAAATAATATTGTTTATTTCATGTTAAAACTAATTTAATTAACAACGATAATAATTGCAATAATATTTGGTGATGTTGATTTTACATGTAGCAATTTGTTTTAAAAATACATATGTAGTTAATGAAGCATAAAAAATAATAAGTTAAGATATTACCTATGCAAAAAAGAGACTGGAATATGGTATTAAAGAGTATGATTATAAAAAAATATATATAAAATTCACAAATCCTGCCTAAAATTTGAGTTTGGAAATTGTACCAACTCATTGTCATTTTTATTAAATTTCAAAACTTGAATATAAAATTATTTAGATACCATAAACTTAATAAATGATTTGTTTTTTTATTTTTCAAAAATATATGCCTACATTGCTTTCGAACAATTCTTCAGTTACTACTGCTTACGTATATATGTATATGTTTTTCAGCTGAAATACAAGCTGGCAGATAAATGGCGCCACTGTAAAATGCACGTGTCTCACACCAATTCAGACAAAGTACCAGCCGTCGGCTCTACGTGAGTCTAGTATCAAAGTACAATACCAAATCTCATGCGGGAAACATATAAATTTATCTACATATTTACATATTATATTTATAACGAGTTTCATATAAGTAAATGTATGTCTGTATTTATTAAAATGGCGTAACATACGCCATTCTAATAAATCTATTTTAACATATTAATATATCGTTCGCACTGACAATTAATTCACGTTATCGTATATTATGATTAACGGTACCGTGAGAGTGCTATTTGACAACATATTGTTCCAAACGAGCACTTTCAGCGTTGTGAATATTATCCATACATACAAATGTATGTACATTTGAGTACATACAAGTAATTCGGATATATTTCAAAATTAATATTATTGCCTTTAATTATCAAGATTTTAATAATTATTGAGATTTTAGATACGCTTTCAGTCATAATTAAATCAACTTTAGATCATTTGTATGTACACACTTTTTATAAATAAAATTTTAATATTTTAATTTTAATTGTTATGTCAAAGCTATATCGATTTTAAGTTCATTATAATTAAATAATTTTAGTATATTTATTGATGATATAAAAAAACAAAAATCGGGTTTTTAGAGTAATGTATAAATATTTAAGGAATCTATTGACTTATTGGTGAAAAAAGTAATACACTATTGATAATATATAGCTTTAATTTCTTATATTCGTAAAAATATAGTAATGTTTTCGATAACAGAACAAAATGATGCATTTATAGAACTATTGTAGATGTGATCATATTTAAATAAATAAAAATTAAGGACGTGAAATCTATGAAATCCTATTGTGATTTCGAATTTCAATGTAAAATAACTAATGGTAAATTGGAAAAAAATAAGCTTTAGAATGTGGAAATGTGCTTTTCATGCTTTGAAAGTAGAGTATAATCTTGAATGTAAAGGTAAAGAGAGATACATTCAAGACTTTCTAAGGTGCATTTCTTTTGAAAATACAACCAACAGAACCATTCTTAGAAAAATCGAAGAAAATCTTTCATTTATACATAGTACATAGGATAAAATACACTTGAATGAAAAAAAAACAATGAAGTTGTCAGGTGGTGAAGTCACAAGTCAAAAAACTCAAATGTACACTGTATTTGATTGCATTCACGAAAAAATGCAATCGAACCTCAATATTTGAAACGATACATATGTACGTGTATGAACTCTGAGATTTTCAAATTTTCTTTCATATTATATACGTAGGATAAAATACACTTGAATTTAAAAAAAAGCAATGAAGTAGTCAGGTGGTGAAGTCACAAGTCAATAAAACTCAAATGTACACTGTCTTTGATTGCATTCACGAAAAAATGCAATCGAACCTCAATATTTGAAACAATATATATGTACGTGTATGAACTCTGAGATTTTCAAATGCTCTTTGTTTCATAGACAAAGTCTAGCCACGAAAGCAACACGATATTCACTAAATATTTATATTTCAACGACGGTAGTATTAGTTGGCACGACTAGACAAAGATTGCTATTATATTACGCAGCGACGAGACAGAGTGACAGACATGCGAGAGGTCGGATTCAACCGCATATACAGAATCGAAAGGTGTCAATTTAAAAAAAAAAGAGAGTCGATGAAATAGCAATGTATTGAAGAATTTTTCCACAATTTCTAGTATATTTGACATGACTGGGGAAAAGTTGGCACGAAAACCGACTGGAAAAATTGTTTCGGAATTCCCATGGAGCGTACGAATGTAGGAAAATTGACAGAAAATGATATATCGCAAATATTTACCCGACAATCGGCTCGTGCATGAGCGAAAACAGCAGAAAGATATTATATTATTTGAGCGTTCTGTCTCAGTTGGTCACGAGTACGATTTTTCTACCGCAAACTTTTGTATAATACAAAAATACGTTGTACAATATAATGGCTGATTAAAAATAATTCTGAAAGGGGTAGTAGTGGTAGTAGGTGTGCGACACGTCTCATAGCTCCAGTACTTGCCTCTGTTTCTACTGTAGCCGTTATAACGGCCGTTTGTCTGGTGAACGCTTAAGTGCCGTTACGAGTCCGCATTAGCCACCTTGTTCCACCATCGCATATAAATAAATGACACTATATACATACATATAACTCTAGATATAATATAAGCACACTGAAATAATATTTTTAATTACATTTCGCGAAAATGCACGTAAAAACATTTAAATGTTGGTTACTTATGTACATATATGTACATATTTTTTGCCTTGCACTCTCAATGGATGGGAAATATTTATTTTATTTTATAAGAATTTTTGTACAGTTTAAATAATAAAAATAATCTGACTATTTCTGGTGGCCTAAAACTACAGTTTTTATAGAAAAATTCAAATTTTTCATGATAAATAGTTTTTTTAATAACTAAAAGTAGTCAAAGCTATATAAACTGTACGGCATACGGATGATGACAAAGATTGTTCGTAAGTTAAAATAACACTGGATGGTAAGTTACACCTAAGTACATATTATATGATACTTTCTTCTGCAATTTATGTTTCGTGCACTTTCGTACTTTCGCCACCATATTCGAACGAGACATTAATCTAATAAATACTGGTTTAAAAGCTTGTTCATAAATCAATTTTCGTAGAAAAATCGTGATGTGGGATATAAATGAATTATTTCTGAACAGACGCATACAATTACTGGGGGGGCTATTTGATTACAATATGTACAAGATTGTCTTGAAAGTTACATTTGATCAATTAAGTGAATTAAATATGCTCAATAATTTATAAGAGTTCTTGGTACTGAATAATTTATTCAAATTCGGCAGACAAAAATATCGAGAAACAACTACTATAAAAATGCAAGTTTTCATGTGTGCAATGTATGTTTTCATGTTTCAATGCATGTTTTCATGTGTAAAAATGCATTTCAGTGTTTGCTGTGTATGCATATTATTGGATATTATAGAATGAATTAACCGATATAGTTTGAACGCATGCTTAATGTATGCATAATAATAATATTTACATACGAAATGAACATTTTCAATTTAAAATTGTATTAACATTTGTTAAACAACTATCTATTCTATGTATAATACAATATAATAAAACTTTCGAATTTCAAAAGCATTGTTTTTACCCGGCTTCGCTCGGTATTTGTAATATAAACCGCTTAAACATGGCCAATCTAATAGTAAACATTTTATTATTTTTTTTTTGTTTTTTTTATTTAATTGAACGTCGCGGAATCTACGACCCAAAAAAACATACATATATATGTACATACAAAGTCGCCTTCGAAATTATATATTAGATTAAAAATTAATAAAAAATAATAATCAAAAAATCATATTGAAAAGCATAACATGAATATGAACTCCATTTATAAATATTTATTATTAATTAAGTTATAAATATTTAAGAAAAATTATTTAACGAACGTATTAAACTTTAGTAGAAATAAACACCGCAAATTTGTTCTAAAGTAAATATGTATATGTATAATTTATCCATGAGGCGATGCATACACTGACAGTTGAAAATTTTTTTAAAATAATCATAACCAAATGAAAAAAGTTTGGAAGCCCAAATATAAGTTAACTATGACGTCTCAGTTTACTTGATCGATGTCGAACGCGAAATTGGTTATGTAACTCAAAAGATTCGCACTCATATATGTAATAGGGCAAATATTAATGGAATTTTTCAATTCGAAAGTACGTGAACTACAATTGAATGCGTTCGATTTCACAAAGTGAACATTCTGCCAGTGGATTTTTCAGCGAGACATTCGAAATGTCCGCAAGTTGACCTCACGATCGTCGAGGTTCACACAGGTTCAAACTTTCAGTCCTTTACTACTTCCACTACTGCCAATTTTTCTTTTTCTCTTCTTTCACAAGAAAGATAAAACACTCGAGAGCCGTCCGTGCCGGATGCGGATAACCATACAAAGAAACAATATCATCAAGAAGACAACAGATAAATTTTTATGTATATATATATATATATATATATATATATATATATATATATATATATATATATTATATATATATATATATATATATATATATATATATATATATATATATATATATATATATATATATATATATATATATATATATATATGTATATACATATACAAAAAAATAAAAACGTCACCGATGAAATTTATGATTTGACGATACGATTGCTTTTTCACAGAATTCGGGAAAATCTCAGCAAGAGAGGAAAGTGGAAAAGTTAAAGTTTAAACGATGGGCCCATTCGCGCTAATGAGCCACTCGACAATCTGCGAAAAGTTGAATGATGGTCCGTTGCTCACTTCGTCTGTTACCGAAGTCGTATAACTGATTTAGATAATAAAGTTTGTAGTGTTGAACCTGAGAAAATCTTTGATGTCGTGATGAACGTTTGATGATTTTGATTGCTTGGCAGTAATTTTTAAACTATTTTGTATTATTGTACGTACAAGTATACTTTGTCATATACATACACTAAGTGTCGATTATCTTCGTTAAAATGCTTTGTTAGCTGACACAACCGGCAAATAACCATCAGAGGTCATTCGGTATAGCATCGAGTTAACAAGATTACAAAATCAATAACGAAAGCGATACAAAGAGTATCGTGTAATGTTGTAGTAGAATTGTCGATTCAACAACTTTTTGTAAGTAAAATGTTTTATTATAATACTGATACATATGCGAACGAAGCTGATGTAACATGTAGATCAGTTACAACTTTTTTAATGCTTTTTCAAATGGTATAAAGTAATTGTGTATTGTACATACATACATACATAGTTGAAGTTGTTTTCAAATACATATTTTAAAATGTCACATATCCATATATTCAGCCAAAAAGTAAATTTTATACATATGTATATGACACTCCAATTCGTACAAAAAATAAGGAAAACGAAACACCAAATTATCCAATATGATTCAATTAACGTAATCGTGCGCACCGACACGTTTGCGATTCCATTTTACCCTTTTTGCATTCAAGGCGATCAATTTCAAAGTCGGTAAATTTTTGTCACTGTTTGGTCGTAGTTTTTAATCGGCTGGAGTGTTTTTTACCCGGGCCGTTTTTAACAGCTTTTTATATTTGTGAATTTTTCGGCGTATTTTACGTCGAAGAGTCCGTGTCAAAATTGCCAGTGTTTTTAATGAAGCATTTCAATTACGTCGGAATTTAATTATTATACCTACATATGTATATAGGCAGAATATAAACGTAGGTATAAAATCGACCGAGTGGCCGGCCGTCGGTTTTAAACAACGGGGATAAAATTCCGAAGGGACCGAGTCACCTTGGTTCGTGTTGTTGAGCTGGTAAAACTGTACGAAAGCCTAATTTTCTACATAAATATTTTCGATAAATTCCGAAATATTTAAAGACAATACGATGTAAATTAAATTCCTCAATTTATTTGAACACGAACGCGATTCTTTACCGTCCCGTTTACATTTCGGCAAATTTAAATAAATTGCTTCAATCTAAATAAGAAAGTGTGTATGTATGTGAACGGAAAATTATTCGAACACAATTAATTAGAAAAAGGATAAATGTTGTACATACATACATATATTGTTTTTATTAAAATGAGTTTAGTAAATGCACATCACATTCTACAATAATGAATGTACTATTGTCCAGAGTAAAATTTACCACAATATATATCTATGTACATATGTACATAAAAATAAATGTTAGGTAGTATGTTTTCAGTTTTTAATTCAGGACTACTAAATTTTATTTACTATCTTATCCATAACGTTCTCAATTTTAGAAGGGATCGGAAATGCTTTTTTATATTAATTAATCCGTCCGTGCATCGCCGGCTAGTTACATAATTGTATTTTAAAGTGAAATTTATCAGATTTAATTAGTATTATGATGTCTCGACTTGATAATGCGTATTATTTAATTGTTAATTCTTACTCGCAAATAAGTACGGAACGTTGTATTATCGGCATAAAGAGGAGAGATAGGAAACGGAATACGTGGGTGAGGAGTATGACAAGAGTAGTGGATATAGGGGAGAGCGTAAAGAGATTGAAACAGCAATGGGTTGGTCACGTAACTAGAAGAATGGACAAAAGAAGCTCTAAAACAATAACTGAGAGAATGTAAAAGGGTGAAAGGAAGGCCACAGGGAAGGTGGATGGACAAATTTAGAAATATGTGTGGTGTGAGATGGATGAGAGTTGCGCAAAACAGAATGGAAGCGTGTTGTAGAGGCGTTCATCCAGCGGTGGATTAAGAACGGATGTAAGTGATGATGATGATGTATGTATTTGACTACAGACGGCTTTTTGATTAAGCCATCAGACTGTTTTTGAAGTGCGGCCTAATTGTCAATATTAAGTATGGAAAATTGAGATTGCTTACGTCACGCATCCTTCAACACAATAAACATGAAGCGCACCTTTATACACTTAAAAACTGAATTTCATAAATCTATAAATTGAAAAAATCACTCACTCCAAGTTATAATTTAATCTCTGAAAACAATTAACTATCCAATATGGCGGCGGTGAAGAAAATTACAAAAACAAAATAATATTATACGTCAACCCATGCGCATTTATAAGAATTCAAATCATTTAATAAATAATTAAGCCTATTAATTTTTTATTTTACATAGATTTTCGCGTACTCAACAACCAATACAAATATAATATGTAGATACATATACATATGTATGTAATAACCCAACTTGAACAGTAGTAATTTATAAAATTGTTATGTTTATCTAGCAATTTGGACTCGGAAGACGCCAAAGTTAGAATTAGAATTGTAAAATACTCGCAAAACATCAGCAAACATACTTACTTTAGATCGTAAGATTATACTATTGAAGAATTGTTTTCCTACAATTTTCCCGTTATCAAGTAGGTAGTAACTTCACGCTTCGCATTGTCGTACAAAAGAACGTGTACAATAATAATAAAAAAAAAATAAAGAACACAGCGTTTTCGCACAGCTCTGGATAAACGCTATGATAATATATTTTAATTTAAATGGTTCGTTTCAGTATTAGCATAATTCGATACAATCGCGCGGCGATACTGAAAAGCGCGAGCATTCTCAACGTCGCGGTTCGTGTTTACGAGACTTTTCAGCTGAAATACGGTTCGCATTATGCAAATTGACCCCGCCCTCGCTATACGCGAACTCACATTTCGCACTCTTCCTCGACTGCGACTATTCGAACTCCCACCGATTTATTATTATACCTACGTACAAACATACATAACGTAACATAACGATGAGCCGATAGATCCATCATTCGAGACAGACAAAGCGATCTTTTTATTTTATTTTTCGGGTTTTTTACATTAAAAATAAATATTTTCAAAATAACTCATTTGGACGCGAAAGAAATAACGTACAAAAAAAACAAAAATAGACATTAGGGTCTAATTAACTTTTTCGTAAGATTACAAATTCATACTCGGCCGTAGGGTAGGCAGGTACGATTTGTCGTTGGCTATAAATTAATTATTGATAGGCAGGCTTTTGTGTGCGATAAAGTGATAACCTTCAAACGGCAAGCTATCACATTTATTATGTATTACTAAATCCTCATTCAATATTTAAATAATATTGTCGACGGACGATACTAAAAATCATATAGCGTTCATAACATAGAACCTGCCGCCATTTTAATCCATCAAATCGACCAACACATCGATAGCTGTAAATCCTTTAGTGCTACGATTTTATTAAAACGATGAAATAGACAATCTGTAGAAAATTGCCTTTCAAGACTTTCATGAAATAAACACATACACATATATATCTGGATATTCATATTTTAATTTTCAAATAGCATTGCACAAATAATATAAGCTAAATAAAATTATTTTCTGTTTTGAGTTTACTTGAGCTTAAAAGATAGAAAAGGCTTAAAAATTTAATCATAACAATGTTGCAATGCTGTTAATATTATAAATTTTAATTAAAACTTTAATTCACTATTGATTTAAAATATTTCAATACGAAAATTTAACAATTACATACATAATTACTCGCTTCTAACGAATTACGTTTACACCTTAAAAACAAGTCCATACAAAGTTTTATTTTGAAACAAAAGCTGATAAAAAATACGACGTCCTAGATAAGTGTGTCTAAAATATATCAAAAACATAAACAGTATATACGAACAGCATGAAACTGAACTCGCATTCAATAAAAACGAGCGCAACACGTGTAACATAGTACATTATAAGTAATGCAATAGGACTAAGATCAGCCACGATGCAGATATACTTTTTCCGAGAATTATCCCGGCTAAGTATGCTCTCAGTTAGAGGTGAAATTTAAAACGCTGAAATAAAACATCTCTGTTGGAAATTCAACACACCGACGACGACGGGCTCAGTTTGAGCCGTTAAAGTATTTTTAGTGTCGGATCGATAAAGTTGTCGCTATCGTCTTAGTCTAGGAATTGTAGGCGCAACTAGACTCTCCCCAATAAGATAGCAGAAAGTTTCAATTAACGAAAGCCGCTTTTTCCAGGTGAATTGATTCAATACGTCGTCGTGGACACGAGAAATTTTAGTTCTTCTTGGATCGACCCCTCCGTAAGTGATAAGGGTTGAAGTATAAAGGCAATTAGTATAAGGAAAGACCCGCATAAACATTTTCCATATATGTACAGTTGATATATGCTTAAGATCGGTAAGTTACGTTTTATCGACGAAACGTGTTCGATGGTATGTGCCATCAAATGCGATAAGATTCTAAAGAGAAATATAAAATGAAACGTGATATTGACTGATCCTCGGGTTGGGTTGCGAAACACGAATTCTACGGTACATATTTGTTTCACATTTATATGTTGTCCAAAGCATTTTTTATCATTTATATGTAAATGAATATTATATAACATGAGCAATAAAGAATGTCTTTGAAATATTTTTTTTCGTTTCATTAAAAACGGCTCCATTGTCGGGAAATTTAATTTTTTTTAATCAAACGACAGTGTTTTTCGTCAAATGGAAAACCTATGAATAAATATGCTATTTAAAAAGTTCGATGGCCTTTTAAATGTGTAGACGTCGTTTTCTGTGTTTTTATTTTAAAAGAAAAACCCATCAACAAAAACGAAATATTACGAATGAGCTTTTAGCGATATGCACAGAAAGCTTTCAGATACCTACATAAAAAGCTACCGTACACAATAGATACGACCTGAAAAATGGCATGTTCTTATATTTTTCCCTACTACTTCTATTGTCATAAATTTCAAAAATATTAATATAAAAAGAATACGTTATGGAAAAATAGTATTTCATCATTTTCCGAATAAGAACTAACTAAACTATTTAAGTGCACGGTATTTAAATGTAATTTTTAAACAATTTTTGCAGAATCACGTTTCAAAAATAACTAAAGATAAATTGTATTGAAAAAACAGACCCAATATCTAATATTATACATAGGTAAGTTTTTGCGGAAAAATCGCATTCAAGATTTGTATCTTATGGGTCTACTGCAAAAAGTAATTTACACGCATCCAAATTTTTTTATTGTAATGAATGAGTATTTTTAGAAAGTACATATGTATAACAGAAGAATTAAGATGAAATTATTACAATTCTCGAAAAAATTAGCGATCATGCCTTTTGTCCAATAGTACACATACAGGCTCTTTGAAAAAACATTGTTATAAAAAAATACTACAATAAAAATCGGTCAAGGCAACATAAAAAATAAGGGTAAAACTTGACCTGGAACTATCCATGACCTATCAAAAATTAACTAGTGCGAAAATTGCGTGGTATCACTTGTATCGTAACCTCTACTTAATTTCTCAAAGCTAATTACCATACCGACTGATGCAAATTTCATTCACTTTCAAAAAAAAGCTGAAGACCTATCAACGTTTAAAAATGTACGAAAATGCCACTGGAGTACATAATACAAATTGAAATAAAACTGAAGACGTAAATGATACAATTTATTTAAGCTATTGTCGTCTATAATATAACAAGTGCCTTTCTATCACTTGCGCATAAAAAAGCGTTTCACTCTTACACTATCAAAGAATAAATGTAAATAAAAAAATCCTTTGTCAGCAGGAAAATACGAACAGACCGGAAATGCGAACCTCGAGGGCGTATTGTCGGTTGTCTGAAATCCTCACAAAAAACCTGGAAAATCCCTGCCGCCTTCAGATCCATTTCAAATTCTCGGACGATCAGTATTCGTTACGTTAGAAGCTAAAGAATACAATTTGCGGAATTATATTTATACTATGTACATATGTACATGTAGTTATTCATGTGTGTCTATAAATAAAATATCGCGTTTTTAATTAATTAACCGGCAATGTCACACTGTCTCGTATTATTTAACGCATATCGAACCGTTGAACTATTTTTCACGCTAAGTTATACCATTTTTCACGGAAACCTTCCCATAATCCACGTGTCACGTGTACGACTATGTGTCTGTGTGTGTTTGTGCACGTTAGTTCAGTAGTGTGCTCGCGTTGTATATGAAAAAAAGAAAAAAAATATAATATAAAAGCAACACGGCACAAAAGCTTTGCATATGTTTCGCGTAGATCAATAAACACAGGATGAACGTAAAGTCATCGCTCGGTTTGTTTTCAAATTGTCTGAAGATTATACGTATTAAATTGAACTATGCCAAGTTTTTATTTTACGGATGATGCGTATAGTCTTTATGCGCTGTTTGTTCGTAGTAAATAAATATAAAAGTAATTGCTTGCGATAGTTAAGTAGTAATAAAATACTTTTTTTACGTTTATCTATCAAAACACTGTATTCCACATAATAACGTCGAAGTATTTACAACTTTTTCTATCGATATATATCGTATTTTGTCGCAATTTTTATAGACATCGATAAATGAAAGTGAAATAGTTCAGTGCTTAGTTTATTCGAAAAAATAAGTATCAATATTTAATTTATTGGGGTACCGAAGTCACCTTCAAAAGTTAAAAGTACTATTTACAGTTTTGGGTATTAACCAAATTTAAAGAAACTTGAGTTTTGCTTTTGCTGTTAAAGAAAAAAAAACTAAGAATCGAAGGGCATGCTTTCACTATTTCAGCCAATTCTTCTGAAAAATGTTTCAATGAGACGTTGATAGCTTGTGTTGGGGTCAAAAACGGATGAAGAGGAGGCTAGGTATTACTGGCTCGATTGAATCATCACCAAGATGTCGAAATATTTCACACAAACTCGAGGCTTTTGAAACAGCAGCTTGGACTAGTGGTTAGCATATATGCTTTCAAACATAGTAGTCACAGGTTCGAATACAACTGATTGCTGCTGGCCAGACCTTGGTTTATGATTCCAGTTCAATCGTTTCCTATCAGAATTAGCCAATTTATTTAATTTTTATTGAAACCCATTTCTCGTGATTTTCAAGTTTTTCGGCAACTCGAAATTTAACGATTTAATAAATAAATAAATTTTGTTGAAGACGAATGTTACGAATCATGTGGATGGCAAAGCGGACGAAAAATGTTATCCTGGAGTAGATTAACTGTCTACATACTACATTTGCCAAATTACTCCGTTCTACGGAGACGTAACGAGAATATTCTAGAAATACTCATAGTAATACTCATAATAATCCTCAACACGTATGTATGTAGATCCGGTCAATACTGCCACTGGATGTTCTATGGTGACAGCTCTATAGACCGATCGTCAGCAGCATCCTCATCAATACTTCAATCGTAAAAATCACGACCTCAAGTCATACAAAATTGCAATCGAATCCATTTCAGAGGACAAATCAAATACTTCCAGGACTAGAATTCGATCTGCGACATATTTTTTGCCATCCGAGCAGCTGACTCCGAAGAAAATCGGAGAATCATCAATCAATCAGTTTTTTTAAAAGCTCAACACTAAGACTTTTTAGCTCAGAATTTTAACTTCTATTTTCAGAGTCTAGAATCGAACTATTTTCTGAATGGGGTGTAGGCTGGTAGTTTTGTGTGACGTCACCAGGTGAGGCTCGCGGTTGCATTGGGCGACATTACACGCGAGCCTCGGCTCCGACAGGGGGCCTCCCCACTATTCCCTACCCCTCCCCTCACCCCGAATTCCTTCATCGTATAAGTCCCCTCCCTCCACCCACTCGTTTAGGGGATGAACCTCCGGGTAGTGACGGACTTAATGTCACGTCAAGTGAGCCGTTCGCTTCCGTTTCGCCGTGTTCCGCTGCCACGTGCGCTTCTCTTTGTGCGCGGAATTAGCGGCCGTGTTGCGCACTTTGATCGTCAACATACCCAAGTCTTTGATCGAGATACGCTTAAAAAAGTAATCTCCTCCTGCACAACGGAGACTTTTCTTTGTAATTTTTTTTCCAGTTTATATTGTACTATCAGTGAAGTCTCATCTAATAGGTATTACATTTATAAAGATGAATGTTTGTTTGTTTTTCGTCCATTATACATACATATGTACATATGTAAAATACTTTTAGGAAAAAATCCTTTTCAAATTTCCTCCGCTCAAACAATGTCGGGAAATCTGGCTTGTTATATATGTATATTTAGCACATTTAACTCTTATTTTTATGATAATTATCTGCATTCGGTATATTGTCTCTTTACCATTTTCTACGTTTCCACGTCACAGCCACTCACATACCCTTTTACCCCTAATCTACATCCTTCCGCTTAACCCTACCATTCCCCGACCATTAAGTTTCAATTCAATTATATTAACAACTCGTTCATGCGTATTATAATATAAACAAAAGTTAAATTAATAATAGTATTAGATCTTACCTAATATTATTTAAATTAATAAAAGAAAAAATTATGGTTTAATCAACTTTTTAATCAAAATCAAGTAGACACTTTATGATAAAATCATAGATGATAATTTAAAAAGAATATATAATCCTATAATCATTTGCAAAAAATCCGATTCCTTGGTATGCCAATTTGGTTCCGATCGGAGTCTAAATAATATGTATACAACGGAGCATTAGACAAATTAACAGAGAATCAAATAGAAAAAACTCAAAAAGCATTATATTATAGATTTTTGCTAATACCAAATATGAATTTAACTACACATATGTACACATCTACGTACTACATATACATATAAACATACTACATATGTATGTATTATTGTTATATTCGATTAGCCGTTTCCCTATCTTATTAAGATACAATTGACGATATAGATCTGCCAATATATGTATGTACATATGTTAAGATTCTAGCTAGTGCTAATAAGTGTCACCCTTCACGAAGAATCATGTGTACTTCTAGCTTTTACGTAATATATTAGTTGATCCATACCTATTGTCTATATATGTATGTACATATGTACAAAGTGTACATCAAAATCGATATATTATATAATATTTAACCAATTGGAAGAAAAAAATTGATTAAACTATGAAAATATTAAGGATCGAATGGAAACGAACGTTATGATTAATCTTTTACGCTCGAAAGCCATGTCGAATACGCACGTACGATTCCATAAAGATTATCCTACATCCAATACAACAAAACGTCTTAGCAAGCGTAAATTCTTGACGTTACCACACAAAAATCGAAGCACACACATTCATACTCGCCGAGCATTTCGATGGGAACGAATCCATTTTTGCCATTAATCACAAAACGTCGAGAGAATATGAATATGGCGACGTTTGCCAACAATTTTCCCAAATCCACCCCTCCCCCTCCCTCACCATAGATACATATGTATAGGTACATACATACATGACTTCGCGACGCTCTTTGTTCTCCGACTTTTTGAGCCGAAAACTTTCTTCTCTCAACTTGGCGATAGATCAGCGACCGAGAAAAACTCTTTTCACGATCTTCGACTACGCCTCAATACTTTAACGATCGTTCACATTAATATCCATTAACGATCGTTCACATTAATTACACTGAAAACAACAACGTGTTCACATTATTGATATTATTTACACGAAAGCTTGTGGAATAGCCTGAATCCTATTAAAAATAAATTAACCAGTAGCATAGTAGTTGGCGTGTAATGCTTTCAAATTAATGGTTACGGGTTCAATCTCTCGCCAGATACTGCTAGTCAGATCTGGGATATGTGACTCAAAATCAATCGTTTCCTATCAGAATTTGAATGTCTTATTTGTTGCAAATTCAAGTTTTCAGCACCTCAAATTCGCTGATTTATAATAACTGGAAAAATGTTTGTCAAATTTATCCATAGATGTCTCTATAGTGCTCTATAAATTATTTATCGATGTTTATAATCGGCCAGGAAAGCGCATTAAGGCTTACCTGTTAGACTTTCCTGGTATATTTCAAAATTCCACTTTTCTTCATTTTGAGAAATATTTCGCAAAACATAAAATATTGTATTTCGCGCTCAGCAATATTTAAAAATACTGGTAGCCTATATTCTGCTATTCCGAGATTCTGGACAAATTGAATCAAAAGAAATGATAACAATCTGTGAATGAAGTCAAACAGAAATAGTGTTTTTGGAATTGAAAATTGGACTTTGCCACATTCAAATATAAAGATGTATGTACTGTTTTAATTTTTAAATAAAACCATTAATTAGGCTTGTATTTTTATCTAAACTGTATCCATTCATTTCACACGAATACTAATTTTAAATTCGATAGGAAAATATCATATGTATGTCATGCTAGCGCCTGAATGTAAAAGAATGATAAATACTTGCATATTTGTATATCCCACATAATAACATACTTAAAATCTTTCATCTACTGGCAAACTACATATTTCGCTTATACTAAATGCAAGCAACACACTACATGTTTCGATCAATTTATGACATACATGTATGTACATATGTCTAAAAATATATTTTTGATCATTCATCAAGAATTGCAGAATATACACCTAGCCATCTAAAAAAACGAACAGCGTATAAAATATTACCGAAATATATAAATCACTTGTAAATAGTACCTATGTACATACATTCATACATTATAATTATATTTCTTTGTAATTTATTTAATTTCATGTTTCAGACCAATTGGTCGCCTACACTCTTTTATACATATTTCACAAAATAAAATTACGCTTATACATAATAATAATAATAATATACATAAACACATAAGCGAAGTGATACATTAATCAACGTCAATCCACTTCATCGGTCGGCTTTTGAACTCGCATACGAACACAAAGCGCCGTTATTAAATTCGCATGTATTTCGTTATTAAATGCGCCAATATTTTAAAAGAATTTGTGCGGATTTTCACATCGTCAAAAATTAACTGACGACTCACGCTACTATGCAACGGTCCTCGGGCAATGTCGTGATCGACCTTCGCGTGGGTGCACACAACCGAGCCGTTGCCCATCGATAACCCAAAGATAATGATAGGGCGCAATTTCACACTAGATCTAACCTCCAAGATAAAATAAGCCATTCTCTCTATGCTTTCGTAATCCGCCCGGTGATGTATGTCTCGTGTCGAGCTTTCTAGGCGACGCTCATTAACCTCACATTCTCTGTGCGAAAGCTCATGCACTTTAAACCCTCCCCCCCCCCCCCGAAGTGCATTTTGTAATCTAGTCTAATGTTTATTTTATACTACTCACTTTGTGCAGATAGTATGGCGAGTGGCAGTACCGAGGACGCTAGATATGAAATTGTATTAAAATTTTGACGTATACAAATTATCGTCGTCGCGTCGTGCTGAAACAAGCTAAGGAAATATCCCGAGGAAAACGCCAAGAGAAAAATAGAGAGGAAAAAAGAATTGCCTCTATAATGAGGTACAGCAATATCTTCCATGCATTTAAAAATATACCGTTTTACGTAATATATATGTTTGTAGTTTGAGCGGATGTTCTTAAGATGTTTTCTCTTTACAAAAATGTTGTATATTTATATTTTAAATTCTATTTTATGTTGAAAACCGCTATGAAGGAAATATGCAAAAAATATCGAAATATTAAAAAGCACATAAATAATATGTACAATGTATATGTATATGCCTACTTTAATTTTTGTTCAAACAATGTATTACTTTTGTAATTCATAAAAATAATTAATATTCGTTTATGTATAATATTGTATGTATATATGTATGTATATAATTACTTTATTAAAAGAAATAGATTAAATAAAATCCTATAAGTAACACACTATGTACTTTATAAATGAAATCGACACTCATTTCGAGTGAATTTTCGTACACTCAGGCATAAATCCTTTAATCGTTTTAATGCCCAAAGTTTTTTTTGCCGAAATAAAAAGTATATATGTATGTAACCGTGAATAGAATTGCAAATTATGAATAAGAGGCTAGTAAAAATTAAGGGAAAGCAAAAATAGCAAGCGTCATTATGTCAATTTAAACGAAACTGCCAATTTCCATTTAAATCCATAGCCGCATACACACATACAAAATCTGACACATACAATATTTTGATTGTCAGAAGCGATATATTGCACTGAGCAAGAGTATAAACAGAAAAAAAATCGCTCAAACAGTCGAAGCGTCGAAGAAAACTTTTCACTTTCACGAATTGGAAGAGCGGAGTGGTAAGAAGGTAACAATTCCGACGTGAAATAAATATTTATGGTACGACTAAGTTTTACGCACTAGGGATTGATTGCTTCATCAGGCAGATGTGCTTTGAATACAAAGAACCGAAGTAATCCAATTAACCGACGCCTCCGTACAAAACAATCTCTCGGATAGAATCTAGAAATTTGTATTCGCGTCCGATGCGAAAAGTTGTGAAACTCGTGCCTCACTATGCCATGCCGGGACGATTACACGACAATCGAACAATACAGTTATAAATTATTCGGATAATCCTTTCTGAATTTTTTAAATCAAATCGATTTATGCGGTATTATTTTTATGATATATTTGTATATCATATGTATTGTGGAATACTAAATCATAGAGCGTAGAGACATTGAAAAAATTTACCGTATCAGAAAAAAAATAAACCGAGAGGTTTTTCCCATGACAAAATATTAAAGTATGGATTCATTGTTACGGTCTACAAAAGTTTCTATGGACTTAGAAAATTAGTATTGAAGAAACTTCAGATTCAACTCTTTAATAATTTCAAAGCAAAGCTACGGATATGAAACTTAACACAGATACATATTTAACTTTTCAAACTCGCGGTTTGTATTTAGCATGTGTTTTACTATGGAACTTTAAAATTTACATCATCTTCAGATAGAGAAAATAATATCATATTTCTTTTTATTTTTTCATATTCTTTGGAAGTGAAAAAATGTCTATAATTTAGGTTACTTACATACGTAGAAGCAGAAAACTACTAGATATTAAACCTTACAACTGAATATATAGGTACATAATATGTATGTTGAAACGCGTATATTAAAAACAATTTTTTTTATCAAAAAGAAAAATAATTATCACTATTTATTTAATTATATTTTCAATTAACGAACAAATTATGTTGATATTTATCTTTTTTTATTTGTTTTGAATGTGAGATCTTTTTAGCTTTGTATATTTTATTTACTTACGTATACATTTTACGTATTTTCATTGATTACTTATCTTTTGTATTTTAATTTTTATTATAAATTAATTTCAAATATAAATAATACAAAATAAGTCTTTCAGAATCATTTTTATACGAACGTGAAAATTAACTATGCCTATCCGATAAATGCATATTAGAAAATAGTAAGAGTCCATGCGCGAATACGTAAGTCTGAAATGGCAGTCAGTAATTAAATATTTAGGAGTAACGTTCGATAAAAGAATGAGATGGGCACCTCACATTGAGGCAGCGAAATGCAAGGCGTCCAATATTTATCCAATATTTAATCGCCATAGTTCTTTATCAACGCTAAATAAAATAAAATTATATCGCGCGCTCATATTACCATTATTAACCTATGCTTCACCTGTATGGAATAACGCCTCGAATACTAACCTTTTCAAGCTCCAAGTAATACAAAATAAATCCCTAAAAATAATTTATAATACACCCATATATACTAACTTGAAAAAACTGCATGCCATATATAATATTCCGTTTGTTACCGACATTACTAACAAACTAACCAGTAGATTCTATGACAGAATCACTAATAATCATACTAACACACTTGTGAAGAGTCTCGATGATTACAACAAAATGTCTATACCCTTCAGGTATAAACACAGATTACCTAAACGCAATCTGCTTTAGGTCATCGACTTTACAGAGTCTTTAATTAATATTATGTATTAGATGTATTATGAGCATTTATAAGGATTGTAAATAGGTTTTTGACCCCTTTTTCCTATTATGCTGTAGATTAACATTAGAATAATATAATACTATGATTACTAACCTAATTAAATTAAATTATAAAATAGGAAATGATCATTAGATCAGTAGCTATTAAAATAGATATAAGATGTATTGTGAAAATAATTTCGTAATAATAAAAAGCATTTAAAAATCAAAAAAAAAAATATATATATATATATGTATATATATTTATGTATGTTCAACTTTAAGCTTGAAACATTTTAAACCTCATATATTACGATCACTTACTTTTTATACTTAAACTTATATAAATCAAAGGACTTTTTGACATACCTTCATACGTAAATCCCCTGACCAGCTCGGGCGTCGACTTAAAAATGGGATGTTCAAAAGTCAAGTTGACGTCAGTATCGGCAACGTCGATGATTTTCACATCGCCACTGAAACCACTTTTCCTGTTCGAACAAATGTCGTCCATCACATCCACCATGACACTGGTGGAAACCTCCGCTTTAAATGTACTAGTCGAAGGCGTCGGAGTGGTCACTTTATCATCGTTCTCTGATGAATCCTCGAGTCCCATCTGAAGGTAGTCGTCTCCTGCGAAGTCCGGAGGACCGGGAGACCTTCCTGGCGCGGGATCTCCGTCGGAAAATCCTCCGTGGCTGAGGCTGAAGGACTTGCAGCACCTCGGCAAGAGGATAGCCAGCGTGACGACCATGACAAAGCGGCATATCTTCGGGGATATCCTCCTCGACAGGTGGTGGATGTCGATGCCCCTCCATCGGTGGTGGTGGTGATGATGGTTGGTCTGATGGCGGCAGCGGGACCTCTTTGCGTCTGTATTTCTGCGTCTTGAAGAACGATAATAGTCGCCTGGAAGCGCACATTTGGGAAGCATCGTAGTGTCGTTGGCTGTCTCAATCACATTTTCGCTACGTTCCGCCAAAGCCTTCGTCGCCCGTCTGCGAACAAAGAAAAGCGTGACCTTAATATTGGGGTCCGGAATAATATGTCAAGAATGTAACAAAGCCATTGTATTGGCCGATTTCTCTATACATCATACACTATTGTATGACAATGGCGATCACACGTACATATCTATGTATATGTATAATACTTACATACTTCAAAGTGCAACCCGTGACAGGGTTTCTTCAAAATATGGGTGCACGAAAACATTTTATTAATAAATCATCATCAAACTTGGTAATTAAACGGCCTATTCATGTATTTAAAACGATTCTGGTTGTTGAATCTGCATGCAAATACAACTTTTCAAAAATATTCCTGAATTTATATGCAAATTATTCGAATCAAATACATGAATATATTATATCATATTTGTTTGTTTACAATGCAATAACAATTATTAAATATGTCCTATAATCTCATACAATATACTTATACAAACTAGAGATTATTAAGTATATTTAATGTATGTACATTCAATGTCAGTAAATACTTATATATGTACGAGTATGTACATATATAAATATTGAAAGCGCATAAATCGAAGCTATATTGTAATATAACACTATCCACACGTACATACATATACAAAATAATCTGATAGTTAATCTTTAGTATGAGGATTATTGTTTTTGAACCACTAAACCAACCTAGTTGATTATTAACGGTTTCATATATAAAATTAAATTTACTTAACGTACCAAACATAATTATAATATATTCAAAATATTTCTAAAATTATACATTATGTTAAAGCGTAGTAAAAAATTACACACAAAGATGACGCGAATAAATTACTCAATTTTTCATTTTTAAATTCTGACCTTAAAGTCACCACAAAGCAAAAAAATGTAAAATTTGAATTTAAAAATGTACCTACTACACGCCAAAAAAATTGTAATTAATTTTCAGCGATTTTTGAACGTCATTTTAATGAATAAATCCTTTATAAGCGAAAACACGAATAACTGTTTTAAGATGCTAAAATACTTTAAGGCACTAAAATGTTATAACATGAAAATAAGTTTATCATCTTGCGGCTGTGGAAAGAGGATAAAGACCCAAATTGAAATGAAACATAATGAACGTTTCATTAATTGGGCTGAAATCTCGTTTAACTTCCGACATGAATATTAAATACGACCCGTTGGCCATTATCGTGGTCGTTTTCCCCGCATTCTCCAGTTATGTTATCCTCCTTCTCGGTGACATTATAAAGATTACTTTTGAAAATTTACGGTCTCAACGTATCTGCATTCGCAGTTACCGATGGTCGTCATCAGCGGTCCAAAACTCCCTTAATTTTGAATATATTTTATAGGTGCGCGTTTATAGAGGATAAGTTCTGACAAGGGCTGAAACGATGCGATAATTTTGACGTTTTCCAACAGATTCATGCGCTACGTTCGAAATTGATCTATAAAAGCCTCATTGCGAAAATCGCTTCAAACGACCACAGTATTAGTTACTATAAAACCAGGAACCTGAACCGAAACCGAACCAAAAATCAAAAAAAACATTATTTTTGCCGAAATGGAAACCAGAACCGAACGGTATTTTTTTAGATTAGAAAATCAATTAAGTATGAATAAATAAATGTGTTTTTGTCTTCATTTTGGCTACATCAGAACCAGAAACGAAAAAAGAACGGTGCGAGTTCCCATATACCTATGCATACATACATACATACATATGTATGTGAAACAAGATGCCCAAATTTTGCAAGCGGCATGAAATCGAAAATATCACGACTAAGAAAATTTCACATTTTCTTTATTATCAAATTTTTTAAATCAAGATTATATTTATAGAGATCGTTTACAACAAAAAAAAAATTGCTGATTTGCGTTGTTGCTTATTTTATAATTAGGATTTAGCTATATTTCAATCTACCGATGTATTTATAATGCGTATAATGAAGTTATTCACCTCTACAATAACAAAATGTTCAAACAAAATATCGAATGCAGATAAAATTTCACTTTTATACCGTGTTAAAAACTTCAATTTCGAAAATCGTTCAACTTCTGGAAGAGTTGGCATGTACTATTTTTTGATATAGAATTTTTACGAGTTCCATCTACATTGTAAACTGAGTAAAGTGCAACTTTCAAAAGTCATTTTTACCAACGCACTGATCCGATAAATAGCAGTACAATAGATTTGATATTTTTTTGCAAATAATCGTTCGAGTTCACGTTCCGAGTGGGCTTTGTCTCCGATTGTAATGGACGCGCATAATAATATATAGGTAAAACTTCACCATCGAGTAAAATGTCAAAGTTAAACTGACTCCGAGCGAAGATATAAATTTTTATATTCCAACGACCAAAGAAAGAGAGAAAAAACTTTAAAAGACGACTTTTCATTTATTTCGCACAAAGGTAAACTTCGGTTTAACTTTTCCGATTTTATCCAAATCCTTAAAAAACCGTAATACCGTAAAATAAAATATATACTATAAAAATTTATTTCAAACTTCGACGTTTCTCATCGGCTCAAGGGCTCAAATAATTAAAAGCTAATTGTTAATCACATCGCGATTCGAACGAACGGGAACGAGGAAATGAGTCTGTCACTAAAATCTGTTAATGAAACACCTTAAGGGGGAACATCCGAGAAAATTGTAATGCGCTCGTCGAAAATCGGGAGTATCACTTTCCCGTTCTTTGTTCTCTGCGAAATTAATTAATCACTAACTTCTCTTCGTTTTATTGCAACCTGACAAAATCGAGTCGAATAAACGTATACAGTATTTAAGCAAATAAAATTTAATATATGCGTATACTTTAAAGCCATCGTAAGCTCCGCCTCTTAATGGCATCATTAGAGTTGAAATTAAGTTTTGAGCAAATATTATTTAACGCGACAGTAGCGAGGCTCCGAATTAATCGTCAAACATTTCCTTACCCGCAGTAAGTAAGACATACAAATTGGTGACGAAATAATTTTGAATACTCGTACTAGCTTTAAATACCAAGCCAGGAAATTCTTGTTAAAAAAAATTTGCAAATTTAACGAACGAAGTTATATGTATTCATTTTCAATAAGTAATTTTCAGTACATATTGATAAACTTGACATGATTGGAAACATAATTGAAACAAAAACATAATTCCGACAGCTAGGCCAACTCTAGTTCTGTTATAATGAAAATTAAAAGATTCCGATTATCAATATTAGTCATTAAAGAAAGTTACAGATGTAAATATACAGATCGTATATATGTTTGCGTTTTTATCTGTGTGTATAAAATAAATCAACTGAAAATATCAAAGAAAATAATGACCAAAGATACAGAGTCAAATCAAGCCGAGTTTGATCCACGTATTTTCTTTTTTCCCTATACAGAAATATCTCAATTTTAGACTGTGTCTTTTGATGCTTTTATAATATTTTCAAAAGACTTATTTTTTTTCGTTCGGCGATCGCAAACCTTTTGCAAAGGTTGCGACCCTTTATCTCGGGGCCAACATTATCCGTCGACTAAATACCAAAGGGCCGGTCAACTTTAACCTTATCCCCGCGACAGGATACGCGCGCATGTCCCTTTAAATATTCATCTTTTAACAACCGCGCACCATCGACCAGCCGATGGAGGTTAAGTCGCGCAGACATAATTAATATAATTTACATACATCCCGAAGGACTTATGTAGGCGCGAGTCCTCCGAGGGCAAACATTTTCGTTTGAACGTACCCGCGCATTAGCGGGATCTGTGGAAAACATATAAATTAGTTTTGTAATTGTTGGAAAATTAGGCGCACTTGAAATACTAAGTACATAACATACATATATAAAAGCCATGTTCTTGATGAATGCGCATACATATGTACAATAATAGGCTCAAATGAACACATTGATTGAAAAAAAAATAGTCACTAGATGGATAAATTAGTATTCAATTATGTCAGTAATCATTTTTCAAAGATAATGTCACTCAGGTGAGCTCAGAATATTGTTAATCATCACTTTCCTCGGCATTATTTTTGAACTTTTGGTATTTTAAAATGGAAATTCTTGAACGGTTTGGTTCCAACACAATGTGATAAAACTGAATGGCATGAACTTGCATACTGCACAAAAGCTCATGCAAGTGTTCTGAGAAATATTCCAGTGACATTTCATATCTCATTTATCAGCTTGTATTATCTAGCTATTCTATTTGAAAGAGAATGTAAATATGTATACGCTAACCGACTTATAGCTATCCAGGGGATGAATAATAGCATCCGAGTGGAAATTCAACGAATTGCAGAGATTATGCCGAGTAAAGTGATGGATAATGATCGATAATGTACTAAGTTCACCTGGGACACCATTTTCAAAATACTATGTACTTCGTTGCATAGTACTATTCATGTACATACATACAGACATGTGTACATACAAATCGTCTATACATTTATTATATGTACGTGGTAATTTATATTTCATGCTGATTTTTTTTTTCTATTATAACACTAATATTGAATTTCATCATTAGTTAAGTTTTTAAAAAGAGAATATATGTAGCTATTATCCAGCAAATAACTTTTTTTGCTGCGCGTTTTATAATGAAAATTAACCTCGTTTCTCGCGTTGAAATTTGTCACCGCTGTTTATAAAAGTATAACATTAAAGCATATAAGCAACGTCTCTTGAAATAAAAGTTATTCAGACACTAAGTTGAGTGAATGTATATATTATATTTAAAGTTCTACGATATCGTAAAAAGTAAATATGGCTAAGCATAATTTTCCATTGACGGTATTCGCTAGCGCTCACGTAAACGTTAAAATGTAGGTAGATATCAAATGGTGTATAATTATTCTTTTAAATCTTCCATCCGACGATGCCATCAATCTAGATTTCAAATGTTAAACGTGCGACAATTGCACAGCAGTAGAAGAGAATCGTGAACAATTTACTTTGCTAAGCTTAAAATAAACGTTCTCTTCTTAAAAACGGATTATAAAGCCGGAGTTTGCTTTTAAATAACGGAAAAAGCTCAAGGGCGTTTACTTTATCGGTCGAGATCGTTTCTATCTGAAATCTCACTTCACCGAAAGACTAAAGTGGCAATTTGCTGAAATCGAAATTATAAATTTGCAATAAAAAAAGATTCAATTAAATCTTTACGCATTAAATTTGTTATATAAAATTGTAAGCATCAATAACGCAAATTTGTATGACAATTATATCAATGCATAATGTATATATTGAACTGAATTTACTTCGAAATTGATTATTTCATTTCATAACAATGAAAAGTTTTGTAGAATTATGAAATTTAACAATGTTAAAGTCGCCTTTGAAAAGTGACGAGATTTCGAAATGCGACTTGGTTCTGTCCGTGAAATCTTTTATAATCTCGCAGTGAAAAGATATCTAGAATTTTTCAGAGTTTCCGGTCACGTCCAGAGAGCTTTTCCAGAACGAAAATCTATAAATCAAAAGCGACTTATATTATATTATTATTTTCGCCCCCAAACAATTTTACAAATTCTACTAAGTTTTTTTATAACAAAACTTTCAAATTATAATTTTATTCATGCGTCATTTAAAGTAGCAAACACGAACCGAACACTATATACATACAGTATATACCTATAGTATGTACGCAGTTGGGAAACTGGAAAAACTCAGCCTCTTGAGGTAAGTGTAGCATCAAACACCCACCCTTGTTCCTGTGTCGAAAATTTCGAAAAGTGTCGAAAATTTATACGGTAACCGTACAAAGAAAATAATTATATTATACTCGTATACATACATTATACCCGAAGCCATCGATGATCGTTTTGATATAAACAGAAGCACCCTGTCAATATTTTTTATGTAAACACAAAAAATATATATGATTTGATCTATTATGACGTGTGAAGAGGCTTGCCACAAATATTAGAATTAATGCTACAAACGATGGATACTTTGATATCTACGTAAATTGGCTTTGCACCCAGATGTAAAGAATCTGCAATAAACCAATCAAAAACATAAAAATAATGACCATTAGTGTTGTTTTATATAATTCTGTTACAGCTCATATATATTAGAAATTTTTATGTCGCTCGTAAAATTAAATCTTGGCACCTTGATTGCATCGTGACCCAGATATTACGCCATCGTAACATATAGATATTACGCCAATTGCAAAATAAATCGAGCCAAAACTAACGTTACCTATGTTCAAATACTATTTAATACAACGACTCTTTATAAATCGGGATAAAATTCTTACTATTGTTACAAATTCTTACTATTGTTCGGTGTACGAACACGTCCTTGTATAAAAGTCTACAATTTCTAGAAGCTACCCATTAGTAGAGGCACTTTGAGTCTTGCTATTTATATAAATGGTTCAATATCATATCCCCCACTCCCACCCCCTTCTTTCTTTCTCGATAGTATCTTTCACTTTTGTATTTATCTCACATAAATATGATACTAGGTCGATACCATATACCAAATACCATACACATGTGTATGTATTATATATGGTATTTATTTAGGTGTTTCCATATATTTCGCCTATCATAATTCTCAATATTCCATACCGAAATGATAGGCATTATTATAGCCAAGTATCGAAAGAAGACATCATTCGTATCATCAATGTAGAGTAGTGGGAATTATATAATAGGGATATTTATTTAACATTGGAAAATTTTCAAAAGCATATGTATATTTGTTATAAAATACTTTTGTTAATTTAATTCATCTAATAATAAAACTACGATATATCAGCTTGAATGGGACTAACATTTTTCATTCTGAGCAATGATTGTCGTATCTATGCGGAAATTTCTATAACAGAAACAGTTTGTTTTACGTAAATTACGACTTTTGCGTGTTGGGTGTGAATGTATGTACATGTGTGCTTTTTTGTTATATTTTTTGAAAAAAATAAGCGTGTAAAGCGGATTTTCATGCTATTACATAGAACACCGCTAAAACCATTTCCTCGTAAAGCACACGTAAAATTTTATGACTTTACATATATAATAATTACATATAGAGGATTTACTTTACAAATATTACAAAATAAAGCGAAACATCCCAATGATTTTCAAAATTAAATTAGACAATGGAAACTACGTACATAGTTTCCGATACGTATACGAGATACGTATGTATCTAAAAATATTATTTAAAAATTCAATAGAACAATATTAAAAAACCGATCACTTTCGTTCCGATCCGATCGTGAATAATACGAACTATGAAGTCACACATAAAAAACAATTTAAAAAATACAAATTATACTACAGAAGTATTTTATTTGAGTTTAGAAAATCAGTCGATTTTTTTAACCTCAACTCATTATATCATATATTTTCTGTGCAAAGAAATAGAGCCTATTGATGTCAACATAACACAAATGCTTCACAGGTACGATTCATTTCGTACGTATTCATCCACACACGGCGGCCTTGCGTCTTTCACCGTTTGCCATATTCAGATTTTAAGAAACGGTAAAAGTTCTTTTTGGGCGATTTTCTCGCCATATTTACGCGGTAACCAAAAGTTCCCAATGATTGATGACACGTACCGGCGCGTTGACGTCATCGATAATTTTTCGTTTCCTTCCTGACGACCAACTGGGTCAGTCCGGCTGGGCCTTTATAACCTAACCTTCGACTGGGCGTGGCCCTAATGGTGGCCGATATTAACAGTCGGGACTCTTGCATGTCAAAAGGCACTTGCCACCAAATGATCAAACACGTCCGCGACACGGATTTCGGAGTCTATTACCTATAAATTGACCCTGTCTATTGTACGCAGAAAAATTATAAAAATAACACGAATAAAAGCACCCATATATACATACATATGTATGTACATACATCAGTCACTAAGCAAAACCAATAATTTGGCACAAAATTTGAAACATTTTCTCGCCCGAAACAAAAAGTGCACGAATTATATTTACATGGTATTCTTAAATGGCTTCAGCCTATCCAAAAATTGGATGAGAAATATTTTGAACAGTATTGAATTTTTTTTTGCATATTTTATAATGCATTGAAAATTTTTGTTCATAAAATGTAAAATTCCTAAAATTCGGTTAATTCGACCCCTTAATTTATACACCGTCTATTTCTATCACAAAAAATATCCTTCGTCATTTAAAAAAAAAAAGTATATTAGGAGAGAATGTAAATGACATAAAATTGTATTATTTAATCAAAATAGCAAAATACAATACACGTGGAAAATTACGACAGGGTCTGCTACTCCTGGACTCACTGCAAATTTTTATAAGCCGAAGGCTATAGTGATATCACGTGACCCTTAATAGAGCCTTGACCTGGCGATTTATTTACATTTATGAATTTATTTCGACGAATTGCACAACAAACCGAATTTCATACTAAATTTAACGCATTATGTAAATCCCAAGCATACATTAAGAACTTTCGTATAGGGTCAAATTGGATGTAAGTATATATTACATATATACTTTATGGATTTACTTTGAAAACTCTTAAAGGCTGTACGCACCCATTTAAACTTAATATAGTACATATGAGACTGATGTCGGAAATTAATTTCATTTCTGAAATATGTATATGGATATCGGAATTAGAGTTTAAAATTTAAAGTACAATATAATACATAACAAACAAGACTTTCTGGAACAAATATACACCGGCTTTAACTCAAATACAAATAAAAAGATTCATAAATATGTGAATGTATACAAAATCTAAATTTAGTGATTTATCGATCGTAGCAGTTTACACGATAATTCAATTAAAAAAATTTACGGAAAGAATGCATAAACTTCTACCAATATTTGTTGTGAAATTTCCACATAAAAATGTTATAACTAATTTTCCAAATTCGTAATTGACTTACACTACTTAAAATATGCGATTAAAAAAAATATTAAATTAATAAAATTACGATATCGTTTTAATGACATCAAATTGACATCCATATTTGGTTTTAATAATTTTCAAATATGATGTTTTCTATTTATTTGGCAGATATATTTTCCTTGTGATATTTGTTCGAGAAAGAAATAAAATGTCAAAGAAAAAGTGTGTAAATTGTGGGTATTTCGGCAATAATAAAAATACACGTATGTACATAATAGCGAGAACGTTGTTAAATAAATACGCATCACGTGTTTGTTCCGTTTGAACTTTGTCGTTATTACATTTTTTTACGTCGGAAGCACGTAATTTAATTTGATTCTTTCTCGTAACGGACACTTTTATTAAAATTACCTTGTATGTATGTATGTATGCATGCGCGCACGATCTCTCGCGTATTCAAAATTCGTATTCAAAATTTATATTGCCAACGAGATTCGCACACGGAGCATTCCGTACAGTACATAATTACACGAAAGCCTTCTCTGGACGAGATGGGGCCAATATTTGGTGTGGGAGGACCGCAATAACCTTCCGAGGGTAACTAGCTTACGAACAAAGTTTCCTGCGATGTGAGAGCACGAAACCGCACAGCGAAATCGGCCAACAAAACCCCGATGAGAGCTGAAAACAATTGAAAGACCGACCAAAACAAGATCATGATGGTTCTTTTCGAACCCGATTCGACAAGTTACATAATTTTCCCAGTCAGCACAAAAAAAGAGTGAAAACGGGTGTGATAAGACATAACTTCGTTTTCATGAAGATCTTATCTCATTCAGACTACATATGTATGTCCATATGCACATCCTTATATTTATATCTACACATGCACGTAGTATTTACATTTAAAACAGCGACATCTAATTGGACACTGATACATTCCAAGCTCTAACCTAAATTTATTTAAATTTAAATATCAAAGTAATTAAAAATATTTTCACAATCCAATGCCTGGACTTTGAGTGTATTCAGTTACTTTATGATCGACTGATATAATTATAAAGATTTATTTTATATATTATTATAATTCTGATTAACCGCATTAAGTATGCATATTATATTTTATTTACAGATAATATGCATACTCAATACGGAAGGCCTAACAGGTAAACCCCAATACGCCTTCCTAGACAATTAATTACAAACATTGCAGCATTTTTTATTACTTAAATCACCGTATTTCGAGTGCCTGAAGAACACGAAATTAACAATTAATTAATTTATGAAACATCTAGAATATAATAGAAACATCTATGAATTTAGACATGTACATAAAATTTTATATATTGTACATAAATCAAATTCAGATATTTGTGACATAGCGGTTAGGATGGCTTTTGCCAATTTAAACCCGGTAACCTCTCGGTGCTAAACATAAACGCTACCACCGAGCCATACTGCTGTTTCGGTGAAAAAAAATATGTATTTGATAAATATATTTAGACAATAAAGTTTAAACTTATTGTAAAACGATAATTAATGAAATGAAAACTTGTGAAGATAAAAAATCATTTCCAGTGAAATTTCATCACAAAGCATGCTCTTCTCAGACATTTAGTGTCCAAATTAAATATATGTATAAAAAAGTTGGTAGCCGCTGCGCCGAATGTCCGGTCGTTACAGCTCGGTATCTGCGCGCCGTATTTAGCCTGTTTGGCGCAAAATAAATATTTGATACAAATGAGAACGATTTACTTAATATTTATGCTCGATTGTCGCTGGAAAATTAATACCGAGCGACGTTATCTGTACGCAGTCGGCGTTCTCATTTTCTCACCATCGATTTTCCCGGCAGTGAAAAAATAAAATCGATTTTCCACCTGGTAAACGCGTACGTAACCAAGTACGTCAGCAAATTCAATCGATGTATATATTCAAATTATTTTCACAATACTGTGCTAGATGTGCTATAATACACTTAACCAACTCTTTAAATTGCTGAACTGTTCGGGCTTAACCAAATAACTCAGTGTTTACTAAAGCTTCCAATCCCGGGATCCCGGTGTTTTCTGGTACCGTGAATCCCGGTGCTGAAACTAGTCTGAATACCGGGATTACGGTGCTGGCGGAAATTTCTTTAAAAATATTATTTTTACAATATAATATGAAAAAAAACATAAAACAACATTATATAATGAACAATGGTGGGATGAGCAATGACAGTCATAATCCATTTGTTTGCCACCCATTTATTCAACCCGTTTCGACACCGGCTTGCCGTTTCCACGAAATGGTATGAAAGTAGTACTTTTAATTTAGAGAATCAAGCTTTTTTTGTTTTTCTAAGAAATCCTTTAATTTATTGAACTGAAATTTTATATCTAGAGTTTTAAGTTTAATACCAAGTTATGTATAAAAGTTGGTAAGCATCCATCAACCGGAAGTGGCAGTTTATTCTTGTTCAATTTTTTCGACTCCTTTAACATGTGTGCTCTTCACGTAAAAATTGAAGTATAATTGTTGTACCAATGTGATGAAAAAAAAATCACTAAATATGAATTCCGGTTATGAATCACTAAATTCATAACCGGAAGCGGGATTTTTTCCTCTTGGAAAAGTCAAAAATGTTATGACAACGATTCTTTCCACGCCCTGAACATATTTAGCTGAAAATTTATATTTGTATTCTTTTTTGGTCGGAATTCGTAAGCCGGAAGTAGAGCTTTTGTCTTGTGTAAGTTTTCCTACATTTGTGTTCAATTTGTATTGAAAACGCTCATAGCCGGTATGTGTGAACGTGTATGTACTATACATATGTTCGATTATCGAATTTTTTTTTATCCTTCTTATATTCCTCAAATACATAGATAAAGTCGTAGGTTGGTCACATCCGAATTTTTTACATAAAGTAAATGTAATTGAAGTTTTTTTATATTAGGTGGATTGTTTCGATGAATAATTACTAGACGGTACAAACTATTTGTAAAAAACGAATCAATGAATCAAAGCGATGTTTTTTACTTTATTTAATTACATTTTCGGATGTGTTTTATTTAATCTTAGAAATTTATGGAAGCGAACGGAAAATTTAAAGAATGTAGCCAAACTCCCAAAATTACTACACCAGTATGGGAGTATTTTTTGCGTGAAACATCGGGAGAGTTTGCAAAATGCAATTGAACGTTTTTGAAATATGAAAACATGCAATTGAACTTTTTTTCTTATACATTTGAAATCCCGGTGCTAGCACCGGGATCCCGAGATCGGAAATTCCCAGCACCGCAATCCCGGTGCTGAAGTAACCTTCCGGGATTGGAAGCACTAGTGTTTACTCATATTCAATTTAAAAAGTACATATTCTCAAATATATTGATGAGGTAGTGCTAAAGTAATTAAATAATTAGGTTATTTAATGAACCAATAGATATTAAACAAATATAAATAATGTCATCAACGAATTTTCCATTATTGGATGAAAGCTTTTTCAATATGTAAAATAGATAAATGATCACTAGAACACAAGCCATTAAAATATATATAAGATGTATAGGAATGTAAGAACATAATTTATTAACAATAAAAAACATTTAAAAATCATTGAATGCCTCAGGCTAAGAACGTTAAATATTAATGTGCAGCTAATGGAATTTTTTTATTGCTAATAAATTATATTCTCAATACATCTATTTTAATAGCTAGTAATCTAGTGATAATTTTATATTTTACATACACATTGAAAAAGCTTTCATATGTATGTATATTGGGTGTATCAATATATAATATATCAACATTCTATATTACCATTCCTTCCATCATACTTCCGTATCAACATGGAACGCTGATACGACATTGGGAAAGAGATGGAATGCTCATTGCACGTACTGTAATAGTTCATTTCTAACATCCATCGTCTAATACAATTTTTCGTCCACGAACCCCTTTAATCTATCTATAATCCACACTTATCGAAATACATATGTACATATGCATTATAGCTTATTGTGTGTTAGAACATTCAAAGTGCCCGTACTACACCAAATAAATTTACTGTTGATAATTAATTATTGTCTGAAAAAAATTTTTTTTTTTTTGTAAAAACAACTTTATTTTAATTAATGTTTCTTTTGAGATCTTAAGATACATAGGATAATATAAAGGAAATTTTCTCTTAAAAAAAATTCAATTAACTGTCAATCATAAGACTCTTACATACATACATACATATGTATGTATATACTTACTTGATATTATAAAAAGGAATCAAATTAATTTTTTATATTGTAAAGAAAAAGTAATTCAATTGATCCAAATTAATAAAATAAGAAAAAAGGAACCTTAAAAAAACGTATTCGAAATTGATATCGAAGAAAGCTTTTTATTTTGCCCGTTGGAAATAAAAATGGACGCGCACAAAAGAAAAATTTCGATTCGCTTCGATTAAACGATAGTGATATTGCACAGTACGTTCGTAACGAGTGGGTTCAAAATATATACATGTATTATCTACATTTGTATGTATATCATTTATCCACTGTTATCTGAATATCTCTTTGTGACGTCATTATACGAGTACTGAAAAAGATAAAAAGCGCCTTATTTCATTCATCCATTTGCATGCAATTTAGAACGAAGACCGTATCATTTCGCCAAACTTTTGATTCAATTGGATGTAGCACGAAAACAATTTCGTTTGTCATTTGAAAAGGCATCGTCGTTGTTGTGCAACTCACGACAAAGACTTTTCACAACTTTGAGACTTGTTTTCGTACTTGTGAAATTGTCTGAAACAAAACAAATATCTCTTGTATTATCGAAAAACGTACCACGATGTTGAAATAAAACGAATCACTGACCGCACAATATCTACGATATTCTATTTCATTGACAAGCTTTGATATGGACCCATTTCATAATAACATACATATGTACATACTACATACAACATATGGTATGAACTTTGGACAGTTTCGTTCTTCTTCTAAAATTGGATTTTTTATACGCTTTAGCTTTCTATCACCACTAACATTAATTTAAAGTTGACACGTCTGAAAAACATTGATGTAGGGCGAACACATTCACTATATAAATCATTTTATGACGACGCAGAGCGCGGTCTAAAATTTGATTAATAATCGCGTGCCACCGTTCGGGAACGTCTGCCCCCGATGACCGTAAAGAATGACTCGCGAAATGCCAAGAGTTTTCGCGGCGACTTTTATGTACATACATCCATACAAACCCTCGTCAACTGAAAGACTCGCCCAATGCGAACGTCGAAAGCTCTATTAGATAAGGAAAGGTATGTAGGTCGAAGCTTTTAGCTCTTCAACTGCGAAACACATCATTACGTTGAATTATAGTGTGTTCACCGTGTGATGGCATCCAGCAACGTCTATCGATGCTAATAATCTATCGCTGCCAAGTCTTCCTAGCTCTCGAACTCCCATGCAATTTTTGTAGTGGTCTATTTTTTTTAATATCTTCGTATATAGCCGTGGACAAGTGTATTAGGCCACTTGTAAAAAATACTTTAACCGAAAATACTCGGGTACTTGAAACGACCACTATATATCGTATCCAGCTTTCATAAGACGTCTTCTTTCGATTACCGAAGAAGATTTTATATGTCATTCCCTTTTCACTTCTTCAGCTGGCTTAAAAAGTCCGTTTTTGGAATTTTGGAATTTGGATCTTGACAAAGTATTCCCTTTCTTTTTTTTCCCATTTTTTGTTAGGTTTTTATAGAACCAATCATACTGTATGATTTTAATGTTATGTGGACCGCATAGCGTAATAATTTACCTAAGTTATTTGATTTTTTTTCTATTCCAACCCTTAAAAAGAACCTTCACTATATTTCCGTGTTTTTTTGGTATTATTCAATTAAAGAAAATGGATTTCATTTAAAAAAACCAAAAAAAACAGAAACGGAAACGGAAACGATGAAAACGACGTGACGAAACAAACTACTTCTCTCAAAATATTGATTGTAAAATGGACAATTTCGTTTTTATTGTTAATAAAAAGCAACCCAAAATAGAGATAGTAGGGTTAAACAGAAGAATTCCTAGTAAGATGCGATGCAAGTAGTGGTTGTTTCAAATACTATATACATATACATTAGATTATATACTGTGTTTAGAAATCCTCGAAGCTTAAACTGAAGTGAGATTTATTGATATTTAAAAATATATTTTTCTAAAAATCAATACATGTATGTACTTGAAAAACTTTCAACTCACTTGTGATTGACCAAAAATACAACGGTTAACATTTCATTTACCAGTTCAAAGTTTCAGCGAGAATTTATATTTGAAATTTATTTCATCTTTAAAATCACAAATAAGAAATCAGTACTAAATATATGTATATAATCTAATATTTAATTTTGAAAGAGACTTTGTATGTATGTATATATGTATGTATATTTCTATGGTTCGTAAAATCCGTGAAGTTCAATTTAAATAAAAAAACACATGAATATAAATAAAATAAAAGTATTCAAATAAATTTAATAAAATGTTTACTTATTCGATTGGCCATGTTTAAGCGGTTTATATTACAAATACCGAGCGAATCCGAGTGAAAACACTAGTATTTTTTAAAAACACTAAAAATACTATGTTTAATTAATTAATTAAATCTGATAAAAACTTTCGAAGATTCAGTGTCGTTGTGCTGTTTAATTTTCATAATGGAAATATGTATATTATTTTATGATTTTTACTTCAATTAATCATGCACACTCGCCTAACAAATTGCTCCAAAGCGGCGAAAAAGATTAAGACTCAAGAAATTATATATTACATATACTAAATACATAATTATTACATACATACACATGTAAATCGAAAAAATACCTAACATATATGGTCAGACATTACAAACATCGTAAACAATACGATTAATAACATTTTTCATGTAACAATACGAATTTTTATAGTCAATAATCATCCACAAATACATCTATGGAGATAAATCTGGCGAAACCTGAGATATAACAATAACTAATAGAAAATTGGATAGGAAAAGCCAATTTTACAGGAACCGTTTCAATGAAAATCAGAAAAATTGGCAAATTCTAATAAGAAACGATCGACCTCGACAAACCAAGGTCTGCCCAACAACGAGACTCTATTGGGAATCGAGCCCGTGACACCTTGCACGAAAGAATACATGTATATCTAATATAGTACATATGTGTGTGTGACATATGTACAATTCGTGATTCTTTTAGGAAAATCTTCATTACTTAAAGATTTTAGCAATATTTTACAAATGCTAATAAAAAAGCATCCTTTATCAAAGTTAAATAAAAAAGATATTTTGTTTCATTACCATATCTCTATTAAGCAAGTGATTAATGCTATTTTAATATTTTGAAGCGTAGTGAACACATATTTTTCGAAGACCTTGAGGGCTTCGACAGCGTCGAAGAATCCGGAATCTTCAACGCGTACGTTAATAATACGAGTATGTTGGCAATATTCACGTATTTTCATGGATTCGAAATGTGCGCATTAGGCATGAAATTAAATTGGCAGCAAAGAAAGACATGATACGTAACGACCGACCGGTTCGCGCATTCCCCCGCGTAGTCAGATGGATGTTTTTCGTGGGATAACGAGACATTCGGAGAATGTGTGCCCAAAAGCCACGAACATGTTCGTGACATCTTGACGTGGAAAATGGGTAACTATTCCGGAACAGATCACCAGGAGGAAAAACGCCATTAGGCGACGAAATTCCGATACGTGCGGAAAAGCGACGCTCGTTAGGAAAAACTCGGAACCCACTCAGGCGGCCGACAAACAAGCTTGCTCGCTTACGAACGTGCTTACGAATCGTCTGCTTTGTTTATGCTACTGCTTTGAATATATTATAATAATATATGCATACATAGGTACTATATCTGTATAAATCGTAAATAAAAGTAGCTTTGTTTTTTAAACCGAGTTTCTGTTAAGAACTCTATCCAAATTCCTGTTATTATTTTATTAGCTTACAACAATACTACGCAATGTAATACAAATATAAGTCTATCCACTAAAAAGTCTAATTTTTAAATGATCCTTGTTGCATTTACATATATGAATTTAAACTCAAAATCATCCAAGATTTATGTAAATAGTCAATATAGTGACGGAACCGATAGCGAATGTTTATAAATATCGATCGTAGTGTGAATTCCGCGAAGTATTTTTGAATTATATTATTAAACGAATTTATCGGCGTAAAAAAATACAATATATACGACTTGGTAATGGCCATGTTTTCGACTGTTATTACCCATTTCAAAGATTCATGTTGGACCTATGTAGTGCCTTCAGCGTACAACCAGAGGCGGTTGAAAAATATGTACGGTCGTATATAATATCGAAGTCGCTTGTGTGAATATTTCCATACAAAAACAATAAATAAAATTTCTATTCATTGCACTGGTATCTGATATTAAAAACTATCGCAGGTTATAAAAATAATTTATATGGGAAAATAGTGTAAACATAAATCACAATTACGTTTCGCGAATAAATTTCGGGTCGAAGCGTGATATTAAGTGATTTTCGCGGTTGTAGCGGTTGAGTGAACTTTATCGAAGGACTTCTAAAAACTGTTCATACTTTAACATGGGATTTATTTTTTTTAAATATCTTTCGCCTCAATTTCAAGCCCCTTTTCGGATATTTTTTATGCTCCGAAAGTTGGTCGTATAAAATGATAAAATCTACTGGAAAAAGTCAAGTTATATATTTTCAATGTCGACATCCAATCTTCAATGCGACTGGGTGTTGAAAAGAATATCTTTTTCAGCACCCATTCGTCATCATTTGTCTGAAAGAAATGGTCCTTAAAATATAATATCGTTTAGCTCTTTGCATGTGTTTAATATTCTACATATGTCAACAAAATATTTTTTTAAAAACGCATATTTTATATGTATGAACCGATTTCATTCAGTGGCAAAATAAACAAATTCCGACATACAATGAATGTACATATGTATATGTATACATATCGGGGCATCCAATCCCGGAAGGTTTTTTTCAGCACCGGGATTGCGCTGTTGTAAATTTCCGATCCCAGGATCCCGGTGCTAGCACCGGGAAATTAAATGTATAAGAAAAAATTTTTTTTTTCAATTGAACATTTTTGTATTTATTTAAATAAATATACTTAAAATATTAGTAATAATATATAATAAAACACAAGTATAAATAACAAAATAAAACGAAAAAAAAAATACAATACACAGTATTTATGTACATATTGAGCTATTATTATATTTGTTATTTTTTTTATTATATAGTACTGAATTTAATTATTATTATAATTAATATACTCATATACAGATTCTAGCGTTTTCACCAAATTATGAATCAATTCAAATTCTTTCTCTTCAAATGAAACGAGTGAATCCACATCAATCAATGACTTTAAAATACAGTTTTTAACTTCAAAAAATCGCTGCAACATGAAAAACATGCTGTTTTATCGAGTTTTGACATAAATTTCTAATTGAATTTCTTTTCCGTATTGTTCAATACATATATGCTACATCGATCTGAACACGTCCAGAATACGTGTTCAGATCGATGGTTGAAAGACAACCGATTCTCAATTATTCGTATAAAATTTTAGTACGGATGACCTAATATAACGTTGTTTTATTTTTTATCAATATTGCTTTTGTAAAAATAATATTTCTAAATAAACTTCTGTCAGCACCGTAATCTCGGTATTGAGAATAGTTTCAGCACCGGAATTCACGGTACTAGAAAACCCCGGGATTGAACGCCCTAATACATACATTATACATATAGAAGAAAAAAACATTATTTCTAAAGTAACCGTTTACGAAATTCGACAAATCAAAATACATATATGTATGTATATGTATGTACTAGGGATCCCAAGTCCGAATATTCGAATACTTTATATACGAACTTATCTTTTTATTTTCAATCTACAGTACATTTAGTTCTATTTGATGTTCCGGATAATGGTTCTCTTAAAACTTTAATGATATCTTCAACTTCTTAAAACTACAAATAAATAATTTAAAGCTACTATTCGATATTCGATATTCGAATATATTCCAATATATTCGAATATTTGGGATCCCTAATATGTACATACTTACATATTCACATGTATTGCAATATCAATAATTTAATTAGAGTGGATGTAAAAGCATTGGCGAAAGAAAACCTTTAATAGAATAAAAGAGTCACATTAAGACCCAATGACCTTTTATGGACTTAGCAATTGCTGTGCCTTCCCTTCATGTATTTTTAGTTCATAACACCTTGACTTGTTTACTCCCCGATATCGCCATTGTCACATTATATGTGCCTTCATCGATCAAAAGAGTGTAAATAGAATAGAAAGAGAAAAAGAAACTAGAATTTTAGCTAATTTGAGTTAATTCCAAGATGTTAGTACGCCAAATAAAATTAATTAGTTTAAGTGCGTAAGTTGATCTAATCAACACGTTACAAATAAATTCATTTCAGGCTTAGTTTCTACTTTTAATATGTTCCCGTAACGAAAACTAGTTATCAAGATAAATTTGCTATTGTTATTAGTGTCTTATTTATGTACGTAAATGATAAGAAAAAACAAAACATAATTAACATTACGTACACTTTAAAAAATAAAGCAAAGTCAACCGCGAACAAAGCCTCCTCTGTAACGCTCCATGTTTTTGCGCTAAACGAATGAGATTTTTCAGCCATTAATCATACGAATGAGACAGTTATATGACCGTACTTTGGTTTCAAAATATAATTAATTTTTGGCTTTGTAACTTCAGTTACTTCGATGGTGAATTTAAGCCGTTAAACTTCAAGTTTTTTTCATGCGTCTTTAAGTTTTTACATTTTTTAATTGTCAATTAATGTCTCCTAAATAAACATCTACGATTTTAAATAAGTATAGTTTGTTAAACTGCAATACTATATACCGCGCTGTCTTTCAGTAATTTACAATATAAGACATTTTAAAAAAGCTTTTAAGAAATATTTCATTTAAGCCACAAAATTATTGTCACACCGTTTGTATTCCACCCCTTTCATTAGACATTAAAACAACCATTGGGTAAATTCCATTCCCAATAGACGTCAACATAGCAAGCATTCAAAATATATAATCAAATAACTATTGACATGTTTCCAATAAAAATTTAAGCCGACAACAAACATTCATCCTTAATTCAAATCCCCTTCAGTATGCTTAGAATATACATGAGGTTCCCAACCTATTTTGACTCGCGTACCACTTGGTAGTACATTATGCTAAATTGTACCACCATATAAAAATGATTGCATTTCATGAAATTTGTTATTGGAAGTGTAATTACATATATAGTATTTGCATTGTAGGGAATTTGAAGATAGGGTAGACGCAATGGATCTGTTTTGTTAAGAAATTTTGTGAGAAAAAAGTTATTTGCGGAGTCACAATTATTAATTGTAGACTTATATGGGTATATCTCGCAACATTTGAATCGAATTTAATAAAAATATGTTCCTTGAAACAATCACAAGGATCTCATTAAATTTATTTTGTAGGGAGATTTAACTAAGAAAAGAAAATATATTATATCTACTTTGTAATTTACGTATGATAAAGTAGAAAAATTTGAAACTTATTGTACATACATATAAGACAAATTAAAACAGTTCAAAATTCTAACATGCAAACGTACATACGTAAATAGTGTAATACAGTTTTTAATTTTGACACATTATGTAGTTATGACAATGCGTTATTCACAAATGAGAACGATATTTCAATTGTTTGAGGAAGAATTTTAATTATTACCTGATATTGCGGCCAAGGTTTCGCAAGAGAAAAGCCTCCGCTCGCTAATTATTATAATTAATCCCGGCGCTCGGCCCCCGTGGGGGCGTAGCACCCCCACCAAACTCCTCGCAAACATTAGCGCTAGGTCTTCCTTATGCCGCACTCCACAAAAATGCCTCTGATTTCCACTCTTAATTACACATTCAGCACTAATTGTACGAAAGTAATCGCCACCATTACAGTTAGTCGGTAATGGTGCCTCGCACGAATTCGATTTCCGCACCCGCATATATCGAGATAATTCCCTGCAGACAAATCACCGAAGACGTAGAACCGCCTTTTTTTTAGAGGGTGAAGCGCTCCAAGTTTGTCTGCTACGATCAATTTTTCAATCAATTACGCTCGCCCGTTTCAACCCCAGGTCAATTTTAACCCGGGAAAACACAGTGGGAAAACTTTAAATGAAAAGAAATTGTTTCGGTTGCGCTCCACATGGTTTTTCTCTGTTTTGGGTACGAATTTCGACTTATATTTGTACAAATTTTACTTTGCGACTTCATTTATGTTTAGCCCTCTTAAAACCTTACACAAATGCATTATATAACAATTATATGCAATAATAGCTGGATTAACCAAATATCAATTTACAACCATCCACATTACATAAGACAAAGAAAAACTTTCTGGAATTTATTATAATATATGTAGGTATAATAAGCAGTAGACATTTATATTTTCAAATTTATTTGTAATGTATAACACTAATAATTTCAGCGCTAATTTAAAAAAAAATAATAATGGTACAGTCTAGACCAGACGTCGGCAACCTTTTTTAGCAATGGGTCAAAATCAAACAAAATCTGACAGTTAAGAAGATATTTCGGGTGAATGGGTATTTTCATTTTAAAACTGTCTTTTGATGAATAATAAGATAAATTTTATTGAGACAAAAACTCTGCCACTCGTACATTTTCAAAATTGTGTAGTTATTTGCTTGGAGTCGTTCGTTAAAATCATTATAGTGGTTCATTGTGTCTGTTAAGGACAAAAGTCTTTAAAACCAGTCTATCATTGATTTTGAGATTGGTCTTATCGATTTCTCGTTATGAAATATTAATTGTCCTAAAGAACTCTACAAATCTATTCACAAATTTTTATTGACTTAAGCATCGTATTTTTTCTTTTTTCCCTCTCCAAATTTCTTCCAAAAAAACTTCGAAGTGCTTGTGTGCTATGCAGGTCGTGCTACTATTTTGTTTACGATATTAATAATATTTGCAAAAAAAATTTCTTCATACAATGCTAATTATAATTATTAAACTAGATTTTTTTTGTATAATTCGTACCAATAATTACACTGAGCAACAAAAAATCCCATTTTTGAGTTACCAGAGCGGAGACTAACCAATCTTTACTAAGTTTGACCCACTGAATTCGAATATGATATTGATTTTTGTTGGTGTGTGATTATTTACGAGATATGAGCGTTTAAAAAAATTCGCGATTTTTACAGTTTTTTGGCTATTGCGGTATTTAACTCAAAATTTAGGATTGTTACGCTCAAAGTGAGTATTGGAATCAATAGTCAGATATTTTTCCTATTAATTGTTATATTTCATTGCTTTAAAATACTTATAATTAATTGTCTAGCGAATTTTAAAAGTCAAAAATATATTTTTTTTTACGGATTTTTTCTCCGTGCTATTTTTTATTTATTTGGCAAATTTTTTATTTCATCACGTTTATAAGGATTGGTTTTCTATCTCAATATTTTTTTAAAGCGTAAAAATTTTAAATTTTGAGTTAAAGACCGTAAAAGCTAAAAAACTGTAAAAATCGCGGATTTTTTTAAACGCTCATATCTCGTAAACGATCACCCACCAACAAAAATCAATATCATATTCGAATTCAGTGGATCAAACTTAGTAAAGATTGGCTAGTCTCCGCTCTGGTATTTTTTTTTTTGTTGCTCAGTGCTATTGGTACCAATTATACAAAAAAAAAATTGTAAAATGTCACATCATACGTTGCTATACCTGGTACTCTAGACTCTAGACTTAAAAAATGAAATTTGATTTTAAATCCAAAAGGAGATTTCGTGATTAAATTTATAAGTTTTTATTTCATTTTAAATATTACAATGTATGTATGTTTATTACCCACCATAAAGTTATAAAATTCAAATTGAAGTATTTTTATTAGGAAATTTTGTTTATCATATGTAGAATACATACATATGTATGTATGTATGTATTCTACATATGTTACAAATATACTTATAATTAAGTAGACATACCAACATATGTATGTACATACATAAAATAAAAATGTAAATACATGTATGAGTATACATCTAATTAAAAGATCGAAATAAGCATCCGATAACATCATAAGCATCAATTAATATATATTTACATATATAGGTACATATGTATGTATACTATTCCTAGCTTACTTACTATCGATTACTTACGATTTTAGCATTAAATAGCGAATTCATTCAGGATATACGTATGGGAAACAAGTTGCGATCGAACCGAGACCGTAAGGTGAGGTAAACGAATAAAAATGGCATCAAATGTGAAGAAAATGGAGCATTATTAAAGAAAAGCGGCTTCCCATCAGTGAAACAAGCGAGTTTTTTTCGGAATTAATTTTTCTCGCAGCCCGCAGGGTACTCGGTCGTTTCTTTCTATAAATTGTACGCGATGGATTTATTTACCATTCGGGTCCGGAATTCAAATAAAAGAAAACATCTCGATCTACATTGCTTACAAAAATTCTTAAATTATTTTCAATGTTAAAACCAAATCTAAAGATGTTTATACAAACATATATATTTTTTATTGAAATTTTATTAGAATACATAACATGCATACATACATATATACTTATGTATTATAAATCAATTTGAAAAAAATATATAATTTCTTTAAAAATATATAGATACTAACTAATAAATGATTTAAAATACACATTGAAAAGAAAATTTTTTATCATATTTATGTATATAATTTTTGAAACAGTGATTATTTTCCAATATTAAATATACACAATATACGCATGTATAAATATGACTATAGATGTACATATATGTATATACGAAAAAATATATAATTGGTTTTGAATGTCATCCTAAAAAATATTACAACGCATCAATTTTCACACGTATCGTATTACCGAAATGCATACATATGTACACGTATACTTTCTCGTACGTCTCAAATGAATATACACATTTCTAACGTATCAAATGTATATAGGTATTTATAATGTATGTAAATTAAATAAACACATTTACATATGCACGCAAATATACGAATGATAAACGTAAGAGATATAACGACAAGAGGAAGTTTTGAAAGGACGATAGACGAAAATGTTAACGAAACGACATTTCGAAGACGAAAACTCATTACAATTTCATAAGCAAATTTAACGTTTCAGTTGAAAACGAATCCCATCATGAATATGTAAACATGAAAAAAACGGAAAAGAAATAACGATATCAACATAGTACATACATACATACATATATATGTATATATGTATAAATATATATATATATATATATATATATATATATATATATATATATATATATATATATATATATATATATATATATATATATATATATATATATATATATATATATGTATGTACATGTACTTATTTTTTTAATTTTGTTTACGCTACTCTAAAGTCATCCTTCACCAACCGAAGACTTCTGAAGTAGACACTTAAAATATACGAACAATAGTAACACTTCTTTATAGAAGTAGTAATATTATATTTACATAACAATATCTCTATATACATTTTAAACCTTTTGAAGGGTTCTTTGGATTGGATATTAACTAAAAAAAATACTTAAACGAGTACATATTATAGATTTCCTTGCTGACTTTTTAATATTGTAGACCAGATTTTTGGCTCAATCGCTAAGATATTTTAATCCATGCTACTGAAAATCAGAATGTTAATCTTTAAGAAAACCTATCGTCTCCCGATTGCCTATTGATATCATTATATTTCGCTATTCAAACAATCGCGTCTAAATTTGTTTATGTGCTTAATACACACACACACACATACATACATATGTATGTACATACATTCACACGAATATTCGAATATGGAAATTGGTTCCAGGAGATTCTCAGTAAAATTGGGTAGTCTTAACAGATACTATCAATCCCTTCAGGCACGGTTTTCATCTGAAAGCGATTGAATTATTGAGAAACCTTTTCGTTCGTTCACCGGTGTCCCTCGTTAAATCGATCTCTGCTTACGCAAGGTAACTCGCTAAATTGTCGTGGATCGCATATATATTTTTTAATAAAACTTGATTTATTCTGTTAAATGAGTCGACGTTCCCATTCGTGAGAATTAACCTCTCAAAGTCTGAATGTCGCAGTTGATTTCGCGAATAAATCTATTCACGGGATGAGAAGTGGACGTCAAAATGGCGTAATAAATATTCTGGTACGGAGTATAGGCATATCCGCCATATTGTCCAAATCTCGTTATTTATTGCGGGACCACGTTGTTCACTGCCTGTCATAATGCCCTCTATCTACACTGTTTACTTATTTACGTGCAAAATCCAATTCCACCAGAAGAAATACACCATGCAACATTTCTTTGAGCTAAATAGAAATAACATAGAGCAATAAAAACTATAAAAAAGTCACAAACATGCAAAATAAAAATTGTGCAATGTATTCCATTGTTATTATAATAACACCAACCAAATGTATTATTTAACCTTATATTTTATAGACAAACAATAACAATCAAATAAATTGTCTTTCAAATGCAATATATTGAAATGCAAAATCAATTTTACAGATTAATTTAATTCAAAATATCATATTATAACCAAACTATTCAACTCAACCTAATCTGCAATTTTAGAATACAATACACCATTTTAGTAAACCATATAAAACTCGCCTTAATTTAAATTACACAAAATATTTTAAGTTGTTAATTTACAAAATAAAAAAACAACATTTCCCAAGCTTAACATGATGCGCCCAAATTCAATCACACATGAATCAGTATCTATTTAAACATTAATTTTCTTATAACACCAATGTAATACACCTGAACAATAATAAATTCATCGCATTGCAATTAATTTACTTTCATCATACAATTAAGTATATATAATACATAAATACATCATGAAAAGTTTCCTAATATTAAAATAATATGTACATATTGATCAATACTAACCATTTGCACGATGCACCAAAATTTGCCGATAAACAAACTGCACAGTCGTCTTTCTCCCCCTCTACGAATCGTTTCCTTATTAAAATTCCAACGAGCCGTGCGAAAAGTTCCTCAGTAAATACATACACACTAGTGAACACACATCGAGTTCCTTATTTAAAATAAGCCTTACCGATTTCGTTATCTCTAATTAAACGACGACTACGACTCACACGTAAATCGAAGATATAGACGGTTCCAAAAATACTCTCTTCCTATAACTTTATACGTACAGTTTTATACATCGCGATAGTTCAAAAAGTTCACCGAAACAGAAAAAAAGGGTGGAGAGAGGGGTAGGGGGGGGGATGAGAAAAAAATTCAACACGCACACACGTTCACGTAGACACACGAGCAACTACGTAATGTCAGATGTTCTGGTAAACTTTTTTGTAGAATCCAAACACGCGAACCTGACGATGGAGAAGCGTGTGTTTAGTATTCTGTCGGTCTATTGTTTTTAAAATAATTGATGTTGTCGGAGATTCGTAGAGGCGCCGGCTATGGTACTACGATGGTCGGTGTGTTTTGGTCGACAGACGACGATGCGCGGCGTAGACTCGCTACGGTTTCGAGCTGGTTGCAGGCGTGTGCAACCGTTGGGCCGCGGCCAGCGACTCAAGCCAACTGTGTGACCCGCTGAGGTACACCCTCGTCGACAGGGGTTGTAAAGCGCAAAACGCCCACCAATATCAACCCTGTAATCGCGAAACAAAAACTAAACGGAAAACTTACATGGAAATCATAAACGACGATTGAACAGACAGACGGACGTCATGCTGTTTTTCAAATTAACAATGACAGGTTGTATTTGTTCCATAGGATTCCGTATACAATAATCTGCAATAGAAAAAAAGTATTAATACGTTTCTTATTATAATCACGGAAAATCAAAAAATCCAAAATGTGTGAATATATGTAAAATATCCAAATGTATGAATGTATGTGTGTCTGATACTTATATTAAATATTAAAATATCAATAAATTTAATTATATTTAAAATAACAAAAAATACGGTCAAGACAGATTGAAGTAACTGATTTTTATATTATAGCTTATATTTTAAACATCAAAATATGTAATTATGTACGCGACATACTCCAATAGGAAACGATACCCAAAATCTGGCCAGCAATACTGGGCCAGGGAGTGAACCCATCAGTGGCGTGCGTTCCAGGTCATGGGTTCCAGTGGCGTGCGGTGAAATTCTCTCTCTTTTTGTCGTACAGCCTTATTTAATGTGTGCAAGCAGCATACAGGGGGAACAACCTGTTCCCCTCATATCCTGCTCGCGCACATTAAGTACGGTTGTACGACAAAAAGAGAGGGAATTTCACCGCACGCCACTGGAACCCAAGATCACTCAGCCGAAGGCATTACACGCTAAATACTGAGTTGATGTTGCTGGTTATGTATGTATTTCAAATGAATGTACATATACATATTGGAAATTAAATGCGTTCGAAAATAAGTTAACGGTACAATTTAAATCGTTTTTAATAAAAACAAACAAAATAAAACGATACGATTCCAAAATTAAAAAAGATACAATACAAAACGTGACTACAGAAATTATTGATATATTATCTTTCGATGAAAAAAAAAAGAAGATTTCGGTCAAGAGAGCAGTGACCGTAGACACAATGAAAATCGGTACCCCGGATGAGCAGACTCGATTTGATAATTTGTCAAAAGTATACGAAATGGAGGCTTGAGCCACCCTGACTTAAGTTAGTAGTAGAGTGAGAGAGAGAGATAGTAAGAGGGCGTTAGAGAGAGTGAGGTGCGGGTGGGTTGTCCCGGCCCACATACGGCCACAGACGGGGCCGCGAGCGGCTACGACCCGCTCTACGCCAATCGATTGTCGACAACAACACTTACCACTTACCAGAGGACACACCACCGTCATCCACAATCATCCCTTCGAATTGTCAAATGTAACATTTTACTAATTAAAATTTTCTTTAAATTTCACTAATTGTCAAATATAACATTTTACTATTATTCGTGCTGCCGCGACTACTCATTTCCACTCATCACTTTGTATTCGACGGATGGAAATGCTATACCGACCACCATATATTATTGATTAATTAATTATTTATTATTATTATATGTATATATATATATATATATATATCATTATATTATTTGTATTATGTATATATTGTTTGGGTCTACGTGACGAGCCAGAATGTTAAATTACAGAAAACACAAATATCGGAAGGCAAAGAACGAAAATCGAAAGATCTAAGTCGAAAGATAAAAAAAGGGTGCATCGTAAACGGTACATACTCACTTAATTTGCGCGAGCAGGGTACATCAGGAACAAGAGGAACAGGCTTTTTCTCCCATATTCTGCGCGCGCACATTAATACGGGAGGAAAAGCCTGTTCCTCTTGTTCCTGTTGTATCCCTATGTACCGTTTACCATGCACCCTTTTTTTTGATCTTTCGACTTAAGATCTTTTGATTTTCGATCTTACATCAGGAACAAGAGGAACAGGCTTTTTCTCCCGTATTCTGCGCGCGCACATTAATACGGGAGGAAAAGCCTGTTCCTCTTGTTCCTGTTGTATCCCTATGTACCGTTTACCATGCACCCTTTTTTTTGATCTTTCGACTTAAGATCTTTTGATTTTCGATCTTACATCAGGAACAAGAGGAACAGGCTTTTTCTCCCGTATTCTGCGCGCGCACATTAATACGGGAGGAAAAGCCTGTTCCTCTTGTTCCTGTTGTATCCCTATGTACCGTTTACCATGCACCCTTTTTTTTGATCTTTCGACTTAAGATCTTTTGATTTTCGATCTTACATCAGGAACAAGAGGAACAGGCTTTTTCTCCCGTATTCTGCGCGCGCACATTAATACGGGAGGAAAAGCCTGTTCCTCTTGTTCCTGTTGTATCCCTATGTACCGTTTACCATGCACCCTTTTTTTTTGATCTTTCGACTTAAGATCTTTCGATTTTCGATCTTTGCCTTCCGATATTTGCGTTTTCTGTAATTTAACATTCCGGCTCGTCACGAAGACCGATATTGTTTATATGCACGATATGGATTGCACTATTCTCCCTATCGTCTGGAATAAAAATTATTATTAAAAAATAATAAATTTGAGCCACAGCGTATCTCATTGGTTTAAGCAATTGTTCACCAAAGGGGCGTGGGTTCATATGCCAACCGAAATCAAAATATTTATTCGAGTTTATCGTATCGCTTCTGGCAAGATCTGAATCGAAATCAAAAGTCCCGTCAAATCCCGTCAATTCTTTTTTTTATTAGAAATGAGTCCATACAGAATTAAGACGCATAATTTATTCACCAAAATCATAATTCATTCGCATTTTTCAACATTCTAGTCCAAAAGGAAAACAAGAAATCATTGAAGATAAAATCGTTACAAGACGACTTTACTAGATGGCGAATAGTACAATGCTTGAAATTATGTAATCCGCCATGCTTGGAATCGATATAAGATTTTTACTCTAATTTTATAATTTTATCTTTATAAATCCACCCGAAAGATTCATAAAACCATAAAACAAGTGGCGTGTACTATTGGTTAGCATATTATGCTTTCGAACAGAGCGATCACGGGTTCGAATCCCACTGGAGTCCCGCTGCTGGCCAGACCTTGGTTTATGACTCCAGGTCGACCTATTCTTATGAGTTTGCCAATTTTTCTGATTTTCATTGAAACCGTTCCTATAAAATTGGCATCTCCATTCCTATCTTGGTAATCTCAAATTATTCAACGTCTTGAAGTTCGCCAATTTGATTATAAAATGCTGCAAAATTTTCTCCATAGATGTCACTGTGGATGTTTGTACTAATTCGCATTGTATAAAATGCATATGTACATACATATATTGATTGTATTGTATCTGTTTAAGTGCACTCGTCGCTTTGGAGTGATCTATAAAGGCGAGTGCTAATGTTCTATGAAATAAAATAAAATAATAATAAGAGCACAAACTACTAAAAAAAATGTTTCGTTTTTTGATACATACATATAAACAAAGAAAAGTGTGGACGACACACCATCCCAAAAATGTACATACACATGCATGTACATATGTACTTCAAACCGAAATCGAGAGACCCGAACGTGTTGCAAACCAAGGACGGGACAAATGGATGACTGTCTAAAAGACCTCCAAATATTTGGCGTGAAGAATGAGAAGTCATGCAGACGAGTGAGGAAAAGCGGAGGATTTTCAGCAGAGGGTTATTCTATGCGAGTGAGCTCATAGCACAAAGAAGTTGATAAATTGACAAAGATGCATAAAAAATATAATACTTTATAAAATATTATATGTATGTATATTGGCCGATTATAATAATAATCATCATTGAAGCCCCCTGCCCCCCCCCCCCCCACCAGCAAACGTTGTGGTTTTTGCGTACATAATTTCGCGGAAAATTCACGCATCGGCCCCATTATGTTTACCTCTGCCGGGGAGATTAGCCGATGAGCCGACTTATATATACACCATTGGAAAATATTTTCCGCGGGTCACGCCACGGCACAGCCTCCCCCACTTTTACCTTGAAATAAACACGGGCGAGTGGTTTAAACGTGACCCACGTGTCCTCGATGTTTATATGTACATATTCATGTGCACACTCCATACACAGCGATGATCAATCGGTCGTGCCTGTCAAATTTCCCCGAACAATATTATCGCCAGCGACGTAAAATTTTTTCAAAAACTAATGTCAATCACATTTGACCCTAAATATGTGTAGATTATATGTATGTACAATACATATGTATTATTCGTATATGTACGTATAAACATAAAATTTAATTAAATTTAATTGATAAAAAAGATAATACATATTGCGATAAGAAGATTTCATCCATATTACGTACATCCCGTTATTAGGATTTAATTCTATACAAAGATAAATAAATATACGTATAAAAGTTTAAAATATCATATTACGTTGTTATACCATTATTCTTTGAATATTTATTCATTGGCTTTTCGTAACACAAAATTTTATTTTGGAATATGTAAACAAAGAAATCTTATGAATACCTTATTGTTTACATATTATATTACTTGTTATAATGTCGGTTTTGATGCCGAATTTTAATTAATTTTATAAATAATACATTCAATAAAATTTGGATATATTTTTATCGTTGTTATTTTTTGATATTAACATACTGTTAACTGTTTACAAATGTTTAAAAAATTCATAAATTTAAATTTTTCCACTGTTAATAAAATCCCAACAAATTTTTCGTATTATAAATTGTAAATTTCAACTTTTTACCGTGTTAGATTATTATTTTTTTTAATTAGTGATTGAAAGCATGTACATACGTTTGTACTTTCAAAGACAATTAAATATTTAGAGTGAAGAATGGGAAATCATGTGGCCCAGAGAGAAATAGTGGAGGATTCAGAACGGAAGAAATTCAATATGGCTATAGTCACATATGACAAAGATGTAGATAAAATAATAAGTGCTAACTTTTGTAATTTATCTGAACAATGGCGTTTGCATTTATTATTTTTCTATAGGCTTAATTCTAGTAGAGTAGTATTATTAGGAAACAAATTAAATGGTCAGAATTTAAATGAGCCAAAACACATTTACCATATGCCATGTCATAACCGTGTCTCATAATACTAAAACTTCACCTTCCTACGTGTAAATAAAAGATTATACGTAATTAAGCCTTTGTTTAAAAAAACGTATGAAATCTGTATGAAAATTTTAATTCACACCATTAAATAAAAAACAAAAATTAAAAATAGCCTCCGAAATCAGAAAAAAAGGTTAGGCACTCCCCAGTACGGTATCATCCCCGGGCAAAGTTCTAAATCGTGCAAAAAGAATTCTGCGAGGTGGAATGCGCGCGCGTTGGGAGCTTTCGGTAATCCTAAAGACAAAGAACCCCCAGCTCGCGCGCGCGCAATATATAATTCACATTAACCGCAAGGGTTAAAAAAGGCTTAAATTTTGAATTGTAAGTCGCGCAAAAACGAGTTCAAAGCCCGAGCTGCAGGCTCAAATCTGGGTCACGCCAGGTGCTCGAACCAAATTGCGTCTCGCCCCGATGGATCCTGGAAAATTTTTCTAGTTTTCATCGCACTAATAAAATCACGTCCGCTGCACGTTTCCGCAATTCACTTCTTTTCATATCGTATTGCTTCGCTTAAATTGTTTGAGTTGAATTGCGCTATTAGTTTTAGCTAAACGAAAAAATTTAAGAAAATACATGAAATTTCGCCAATAAATCCCTTAAATTAATAAATGTACATACATACTCGTACATATATATATATATATAACAACTTGACCAAATGTAAAAATATAATTTCATACAAAAAAAAGACAAATTTCGTTATCCAACTTTGTGTATCAGTATCTCTTTTCAATTTCATATAAAAATACTATATACAATCGAACTTTTATAAACAGTATTGAGTTCAACTGCTATCAGAAATATGCAACCGTTGCAAAATGTCAATACGAAGGGAGACAGAGTTTCAATAATTTTATTGTAGTCACAGAGAAAACACGTTTCACTTAGAATCGATAACCGATGTAAATGTAATTGAAAATTTTACATTCATTGTACAATATTTCTGAAGATCAATTGTTTCAAATATAATTTTTGTTGTGCTAATATACACTAAATATACAAAAAAAAAAAACACTAAATACACAAAAACACAAAAAATTCCCACCACGATAAACACGATACACTGTACGCCTCAATACTGATCTTTAAATTGAATCCTAAGTATTAAATAGATATTTAATTCAGTTAAGAACCGATAACGCTGTTTATATTTTTTCTGAAATAAAAACATAAATCCACACATTTTGTCGACACATCTGTGAAATGAAGATTGTATCTCCGGAGTCGGTCAGGTGTTTCTTCTATTCAGGACGAGCGAGTCTCTCACCGATTTTTTGCGTCGTTATTCATCGCCGACGAGGCCTCTAAAGTAACGAGATAAAGAGGGGAAAATATGGCGGCACAACGGCCCACAATGCCTGAAAGGAATGAAAAGGCCACGGGGCACGGGTGTGGGTTAAAAACATCGAGCCGGCAACTAATGAGCCCAAACGTAATTTGTACAGCCTCGGGGAAAATATTCATTTGACGAGACTCGGAAAACCCTCACCTGTTACCGACTCATCCCCTTGTTCCACCCGTCCTCAGCCCCCCCCCCCCCCCTTGTCGTTCACCCGTCCAATTTACCAACAGGTATTATACAAATTGAAAGGGTGATCTGAAACTAACTGCAAGACGTTGACCCAGAAGTAATTCATTTAGTATTATTTAAATGTCTAATTTACAAATATCTACAAATGTAAATAAATACGTGATCAAAACTTGATCCAATAAGATACATACATAAAAAGATAAAATTAATGATTAAAAATTATGAGTATACACGACATTCAGTTTTCTATTGATAGACAGCACGAGAGACAATTACATGCAATAGTAATAAAAAAAAATACTTTTGATATTATGTTAGTCTAGACTAGCATATTATTCTAAATATATAATATATATGTAGTATAAGATAAGAAGTACAATTGAGAAATACATTATGCAGATAGAATTTTTTATATGAATTAACAAATTCGAGATGTTAGATTGAATTTGCGAGAAATTGAAGTGAACTATACCGATTTATTGGATTCGTCACAACAATTAAGATAGAAATTGGAAAATTCTAGCGAAAGAAGATCGATCTGTGTTTTTTCAATAACCACAAGACCTCGCCAACAGCGTATTTGGCCGGGACTTGAACCCACGACTGTAGTGCTAAATAAAAAAGAACCAGGTCGGTGTTTCATTTTTACAAACCCCCCCCCCCCCCCGCTTTTTTCCTTACTAAAACAAAAGCTATAAAACCATGTACATACATGTACATATATATGTATTTCAAAAAACTATCAAATTTTAACATATGAATTTAGAGATGACTATTCATTTAAGCCGAGTTCCCTCATTGTATCTATCCTCAAGTGCGTATGATCAATAGTTTAAAGTTGTTTTCTTTCGAAGTTTTGGGTAGTTTTAGATAAAAAATTCAACAAATATCATTAAACGTCTTTTAAATTTTGAATGTGCTCAGATTACTATTCGATTGTGGTCATCGAGTGATAGAACGAGAATCTGCTCACAATATTTGGAATACAACATTTTATATGAAATTTTAGTCAAAATATTTTTTAATTATATCTACTCGAAAAACAATGTTTATATCGATTTAAGTGCCAGGGTGGTGACCTGACCTGATGACTGACACTGACAATTTAAGTGACCTGGTGGTGGTCAAAAAGAAGTAACAGGGCGGCGATCTGGCCCGACTACACCACTGCCACGGCCCATTTACTGGTATGCAATAGCTCTATCAGTGGCTATTGCATACCAGTATATCTCCACTACGCTTTGGCTAATATCAAAACAAAAAATATGGATTTGCGAAAAATATGGAGTAATTTTTTTGACATCCTCAACTTTCCGAATATTTTTTATCCAATATCAAAACAAAATCATAAAATTGTATTTTCCTATTATCACCTACTATTACAAAATTTCACTTTCATAATGAACAAAAAGTGTTAATGAAGCCTAAAGAAATGGTTATCAAAAAAAACTGATACAGGTCAATTCCATTAGGCGAAACTATTGTCATATGCATAATTCATTCGACGCGAGCTATTTATCATGTTAATATTCAATAATTTTGCGAGCTTTTCTCCAACACTTCACACCGGAAGCCATTATCATAATTCGCACGTCATATTTTCGACAAAGCGCGCGCCTCTACGCCTCGACGTAGCCCTTAGAAACATACGCAATAATCGGAAACAATCCGACCGTAGATCACCAATTTATCTGGTCCGGGGAGGCGAGGAGTGTTTAAAACAAACGGTGCGACTCGGTTAATAACCCATATATCACCCGAGATTCAGCCTGATAAGAGAACGGGAATTTATCGGGCGGAGAAATGCGACGACAGTGCCGCAGTATTTGCGAATTATATTTATATATAAATAAAAAATAAAAATAAAAAATAAAACAAACAAAAACGAGACGAGTTTAAATTTAGCGTATTACCGGATTGCGATTCAGTGACTGAAAAGCCATCAATTGCCGATTTCGAGCACGATTAGCCCAATTCTTCGGCGTTAATTGTCGTTTCGTTGCGTGACTATGACGTGAATGTGACCTGAAAAAAATACGTAATAATAATTTTAACGGTTGATAAGTTGAGGCAGTTGACGGCTGTCGTTTTTCCACACGCACCGAATGAGTGCACACGCGTGTCTTGACGTCAATCACCCTCCTGGTAGGTTATTCAATGAGAAAAATAATTGATGTACCAGATATACATATGTAAGTGCCATGCTACGGTAGTGATTTAGCTCTTCGTATGCCAAGGTTTTTGCAAACGACCATTGTTCCAACATGGCCCAACAATATTCAAATCGTTCGAATCGATACTGAGTGACTTATCCGTTTGTCACAACGCCAGGTCCATGTTGAGTATAGACAAAAGACTTTTCTAAACGTGAGGATGAATTAGAAACGTATTAATAGGTTTTTAGGCGTTTGTTGAGTCTTCTCCATTTACAGGTTCCAATTAAACTGTCATACCTTATTTGAGGGCATGTTCTAGGGATGAGTGAAAGAAAGCTTCCGAAGAAAATTTCATCGCCTGTGCCAAAAGAGAAAAGGTCAGTAGGGCAACTCAGTAAAATTTGTGAGGATCAGTCAGAGAAAATCATGTACATATGTATGTTAGTGATATCCCAAATCAGTAGAAAAGAAACAACTATGATAAGGGGTTGAACAATTAAAGTATAAAGTACACAAAACATACATATGTGATCCAATTCATTGATACTTAAAATGTATTGTCGGAGCATTGTGAATCAAAACAATTTTTATCGCGGTTAAATGATTAATTTTCAAACAAAAATTAGTATAAGGATATTTGGTTACAATCTTGAAACTTTCTGAATAAAATCTTTATAGAAATTTCTCAGTTGATTTAAGTATAAAATTCCTAGAATAGCTAACAACATTTTGTTTAATTTATAATTCAAAATAATCCAGCAAATTCCATACAAATTTGACTACATGAATAAGACATTATCCTTTCCATAAACTCTTTCTGTCACCTATAAAATATATTGGTTTATATAATGAAAAAAAAATGATTTTTAAAAATAGCATCAGATATAAATCCGGAAGTCCAGCACAGTATAAATGGACTATATTGTATGTATATAAAACTCGACATATAATTGCACCTAAAATAAATCAACAAGTCCGTTTTTGCCTATAATGGTCGATATAATGATCAATTATCCGCATGAGTTCGAAGTCATTCATCCGGCTAATGCGGTAAGCATGTACATACATACATACGTAGTATATAAACATATATTCATATAATTTATTAATAAACTCTATACTTGCACCACCAGTTATGAAACGAGAAAGATCATAGTCTAATTTTAAAGTGACCTTTTTGATTAAAAAAATCATCAACGTGAAAGGTCACATACACGAACGAGACATTGACTACCTTATATATTATTTATTGCGTATTTCTTCATACACATCGGAAATTTGATTCGACCCAATACTACCTACGGTCCTACGCCGTAGCGTTGAAGTACGAGTATGATCCATCTGCAGTACTACGGCCGTTGTGTCGTAGCTGTGCTGGCCGATCCATTCAATCTCGTCTGGACGTCATAAAAAGTATAAAGCAACCACAGAATGTTTATTGGATTTCATACAAAAAAGTATCGTAAAAAATTCCACGTATCTACTGAATGTATGTATGATTCGGATTTTATTTCAGGAATAAGTATGTAAAATTAATTTAATTTATACTACGGAATATAATATTATTTGCATCAGATTTTATGCAATTTATAGACGGATACTTTTATATATGTACATATTAATAGCAAAAAAATCCCCAATAAAAAAAATTTAAACATTTTATCATTTATATTTCAGATCAGATAAAATTTAGATTTTTTAAGAAAGCTCTTCTTATAAATTAATTCATATTAATTTTTAATGTGATTGTACATTCAACTTTCGTAGTGTTTGAAAGATTGAAGCATAAATAACAGGCTAGATTTTATTGTAGTTGAAAATCGATAGAGGCGAGCGGCTGTAGTTCAAGTAGAAACCGCATCGATTGCAGTCGAGTGCACTTTGCACTCCAGCTCACTTTTTACGTGTAATGAATCCTAATAAAAATGTTTATTTACATATGAAATCTCAGGAACTGGTTAATATGAAATATTTTCAAGGGATTGATTGGGAAGTTAAAACTGCACTAAACAAAAATTTAAAAAGGAGCATTTCGGTCTCGCGTTTTGAACTATGTAAACTGATGTTTCATGATTCAGCCTTAGCGTTAAGATGAATATACATATGTATGTACATACATACATAGCTTGATACAAATCTCAACTTGTATGAAATTTTTAACGACACCTTCATGCAAACTTTTATTTAATTTACTCTAAATGTATTTTGCATACTGCGCAAAAAATTGATACAAGGATAATACTTAAATTTTTCGCTTCGACTGCCACTTCCGGTTGACGGGTCTTAATTTTTTATATAATTTTAACGAATTTTTATATAACTTGATATTACGCTTAAGCTGCTAAATATGAAATTTCAGTTCAATACACTGAAAGGTTTCGGAGTAAAACTTAAAAAACCTCGATTTTCTAGAGTAAAAGTTCTACTTCCAGTGGAAGTAAAAAGATTTAAAAAATATGAATTTCTAAAATTTATAATTTCTATTACATGTCATAGAATTTCAGTTTGATCCGATGATAGGTTTGGGAGATAATTGAATCCAAATTATCGAATCGAAAAAGGACACCTATAAGGGGAGGTACCATTTCCGGTCAACTTATAAATTTGAAAAAAAATTACGTTGTATCGATTAGCATTCGATACAGAGTTCGATTGGACTAACGGTATTCAAAAAAATACAGACACACACACATTCAATGTAATCAATGATCGATTCTGAGTTCGAATCAGTTAAAATCTCAAGTTCGAATTTTCGGATGATCACAAAACTTCATCTATTGTTACTACGTACATATATTTATTTATTTATTTAAAAGTTTTGGAACATTGTGGCATTACAGGAAGAACCTAATGCGCCACAATGGCCTAAAATAGGTAAAGTAAAAATATATGTTTACATGATAAATGAATTAGCACATCACCAACGGCATATACGATAATAAATTCCCCTTACGAATATCTTTTCTTGATCGAAAAAGTTCACGATAGCACTTCATCGGAATATCGAACGTTTCCGCCCACTATCGCCGCACCAAAATCGACATATTCACGACGAACTGAAAACGCATTATATATTCATTTGTACGAAAAGCATTTTTCTGAAACGTGTCTGTCGAACGACGCCGATAAGATCGCACCAGCAAAAAGAGGCCACGAATAATAAAAAATAGAGGGGTGTGCGAAGGCTTTTATTTGTTTTCGTTCGCGTAAATCTGAAACGGATCGACGGACCGGAACCGCAGTCAACCATCGACGACTTATCAATGCAGCGTTCCGGTTCGAACTTTCGTATGTTTTTTCACTTTTTAGGTGAAAAACTGCTATCGTCCAAGTCGCGAAAAAGTGGACGTCCCTTTTCTGTCACGGTTCGGTTGATATCTCCCCTTGAAAGCAGTTACAATATATCAGAATCCAAAAAGATGTCGAGTTGAACGATCGCCTCACTCTTCTTTACGAGTATGTACTACATATATATAAATGCGTTACAATTTTATAAACATCATACCGCATGTTCGGTATAGTATGTAATATATGTAAAATCAAAACGTCAAATTAAACTAAAATAAACTACACACTTGAAGCTGCTCCGACAATTGAATTGAAACGAACTACACTACATACATATGTATGTATGTACAATACATAGGTTATTCAAGAACCCAAATTAGACCTGCACTGCAAAAGATTAATATATTATATCAGACCATTGTGAAGCCAATATGGACATATGGTAGTAAGCCATCCAATATCGAATATGTGCAAAGATGCCAAAACCAGTTTCTGAGGATCATCACCGATGCATATCGCTTTGTCACAAACAAAGAGATCCACAAGGACTTCAAAATCCAAATCGTAGGAGAGGTTATCCGAGAATGCGCCGGAAGGCACGAGGTGAGACTAGACCATCACCCCAACATAGAAACTTTGCAGTTGCTGGACACAACTCACCAGCAGAGACGTTTAAAGAGAAAAAATCCCTACGAATTGGTAGTCTGAATGTGAGATATTCTGAAGACTAATTCACAATTTTGGGGGACGGAGTGGTGATTCAGTAGTGCCCATACAATACCAGAAGAACAGAAATATCATTGGTGGTGATTTAACGGGAATTGATAAGATGGCACTAAAGAAAATAGAGAAAAAAAATTCAAGAATAATCCAGAAATAAATGTCATAAATGTATGTATATATTTCTCCAGCTGCTACGTGGCAATATGTCAAGCCCGTCTTTTCTGGAAAAATTGGGACTTTATGTTCCTAATAATTATATGCATGGTAGACACATCATCATTTGATGGTTGTACCTCTGCCCGCACAGTACTTTATCGAATGGCTCCTATTCCAAGAACTATCCGACTTCTCAATTAAATGGTTGCCGCTGAGCCTGAATGTGATATTTTCCACCTCTTATTATTTTAACCTATTTGTCTGGTAGCCTGTGCTCATCACTATTTTCATAATTGAATGTGACGTATGAGTGGAATTTTGTTTTTTTCTCTTCCGTCTGGGCCTCGCAGGGATGTTTTGTATTTGCAACTGGTTCTTATATGTACATATATGTATTGGTGCCGGCTGTAGATGCAAGACATTCCCTATTTATTTTATTATTTGATATTTTATTTTATCTGCTATTATTATATCAAAGTAATACCTCACAATATTATTTTCATTCTGAATATCAGTTTACACATTATAAAAAAAAAATATGTAATATACTTTAAACTGTAAGTTTAAATTATAATATATGTACATGTATTTAAAGATTCAAGCATATCTAAAGAACAAAATAAGAACAAAATCGTAATATAATACTCGTTTTTCTTAGAACCATTAAAAGTTTACCAAATCCCTTTCGAAAATCTTGCGCGAAAAGTAATCGAATCCACTTCTTCACTTTGTGCAATTTAACTTTAAAATATTTACAAACGAATTTTAAACTTCCAAAAAACGGTCTGTTTTCTTCTAGTTTCGGGAGACTTTCGAGGCAAAATGTTCAGATTTTCACCATATATATGCAAAGCGAAACGCATTTAACTCGCCATGAAAAACGCTATAAAATCTTGCTACTTTACGCTAGTTTAAAGTTTCGGCTTAAACTTTTCATATAATTAACTGTACTTACTAGTACATTGTGCATACATACATATGTACATACGTGCAAAAGCCGACTGATTTAACGTTACATATGTATGTACATATACTGCACACATGCATACATATGTACATACATTCACTGGTTTTATTTTACTTTACGACATTTTTTATCCGTTATATATGAGGGTGCGGTAAAAAGCGAGCGGCAGATAAGGGCGAAAGTGCGATACAGGAAAACACGGCTACCGATGTTTAATGGGAATTTCTTGTTTTCCCAAGTTGAGCGCAATTTGTGATAAAATACATACAAAATGCGAAACGCTTTCGAGCCGTGTCGAAACGTTAGGAAATTGCAGATGGCCATCTCGGATAACGGGGTGACTTTTTACGCCAGTAGGCGAAAATCATATTGAAAACAAAGAAAATTCAACCGTCCGCCTGCTCCGGTGAAGAGAGCACGAGGTCGATATAGGTATACGTAGATAAATATTTTGTACATATATTTGCTTTTCGCCAATGCAAAAACCGATTTGGCTGGCACAAAAAATGAGTTTTACGAAAGCGCACTTGGCACGGTGTGAAGCGCTCCTAGGAGTCGATATTCTTTTGGATTTTCCCCAACAAAGGACAACACTTTCCATTGAAAATTTGCCACCGTATAATATGATTATTTTCATTTCAGTACACATTCCCACTTTTTTTCTGCTGTTATTTTTATTTTTCAAAGTATATAAGATAATGCCCAAAACAAGACAGAAATTTGAATTTTCTACTAACTTTTCACGACATATTTGCGACGGAAAATTTGTTTTAAAAACAAAAATTTAAAAGTTTTAACATCACATTATTATACTTGATAACTTTAATAATATTACAATATATTTTGTATTGTACATTGGGTGATAAATTTTCAAATACTCTGAAATCCGTCTATAGATATTACACCTACAAAAGAAGCTACCGTCTAAGCTTAAATTTTCACACATAAACGCACATAATCCCCCAAAAAATATATATAGTATTTACTCTTGTATTTAAATTATACAAGGGTAACTATGAAACCTTTCAAAATAACTTAAATTAATGTATACATATATAGAGCAAGCCGATTAAGAATATAAATATAAATACAACATGTATGATTACGTATTATAATTTTAATAACATTAAAATTTTGTTCATAAAAATTAGGCTAATTATTCAGTAAGCTTCTTAGTACCATTCAGAAAAATATAAATATTACATGAAACGATTTTTATTTTAAACCAACTGAACCCCGGCATGCGTTGCAATGCCATAATAACGCATGCAGTTCCCGTTCCCGTTCCCGTTCTCGTCCTCATTCTCGCTCCCGTTCCCATTTGTCGGAAAAACGCAGGGAGTGAACACATTTGAAATTATTGCGTTGCAATGACACTCATTCCCGTTTTTCCCGTTTCTTCTCATTTTTTTTCCACAATAATCTTTCCGGACATGTATTCAACAAATCCTGAATGTTCCATCGTAATCGATTAAGTGGTTTAGCAGCCTATTCGAGACACACACACAGACATTCATTTTTATATATGTACTAGCTGAACCCTGGCATGCGTTGCAATGCCATAATAACGCATGCAATTCCCGTTCCCGTTCCCGTTCTCGTTCCCGTTCCCATTTGTCGGAAAAACACAGGTAGCGAACACATTTGAAATTATTGCTTTGCAATGACACTCATTCCCGTTTTTCCCGTTTCCGTTCCCGTTTTTTCCCGTTTTTTTTTTCACATTAATCTTCCCGGACATGTATTCAACAAATCCTGAAAGTTCCATCGTAATCGGTTAAGTGGTTTAGCAGCCTATTCGAGACACACACACACACACACACATACACACAGACATTAATTTTTATATATTTTAAATATACACAATGCATTCACAAAAGAGTATTATTACGCAATCACACGCAATGGTATCATGTTATTATCAATGATTATAAAACTGTCCGCAAAGGTAGAATGTTACTATCACTGATTCCATAATTGGTCAAAAAAGGTACTAATGCAATGCTAATATATATTTAAACTAACAAATTTAAATCAAACACGTAATCGCTTCTATGTACTTCGCAATTTTACTGCGCAACCGTAGATACATAATAATAAAAACTGAAACGTAATCTGACGAGCCCACATTTGTGTACGTCATAATTTAATTTGAACAGGTAAACCGAGAGACCTTTCGTTGACGTTAGTCTGCCACAATAATATTTATATATCATTCGTGTAAATTTGCATTATCCTCTAATTTGTGCGTGTCGTGTCCACACCTATTATACTAATTTACGTTCGTGACATTAGGTTTGAAATATGCGCGTGGTCAAAAAAAAAAAGAAATATAATAACGTAAAAATAATCCCGAAAATAAGTAGTAGGTTGAGTGAACGGTAGTTCGTTTACAAATACCTAGATACAATATATGAAAATACTTACAAATTATTATACATATATAAATGTGCAATAGTTTGGTGGACCACTTTAGCATGGCAGATTGAGAAACGATACGAATTCAAGGGAGTACATACATACATACATATGTACGTATAAATATGAGTAGATTTTTGTGTTACTGACACGCGTTGCCTATTTTATTTATAAAATAAATTGGAATTCTGTTGTGTGTAGCGTGACAATTACATTAGAGTAAAGTGCGTAGGTATTGTAAATTTTTTAAAACCACCAGTGTAATCTTCGGTGGCGTGTTTCGAAAATACTCCCGTTTTAAACGTCATTATTTATTTCGTATCACAAAGTAGGCATCGGCTCCGACGTTTCTGATATTAATTTTAATATGACTTCCAGCGGGAAAGTCGTCATAAACTTTGAGTCATAAAGGGAATATAATCATAACGCGCGCGAGCGCACACAAAAAACATTGTCCTCTTTGAACGATGGTGAACGCAATACAAACTACAAAGTAACGAGACCATAACGTCATAAACGATACAATAACTTTGTAAATTGGCAACTTTGCTATTCTAAAATTGTATTTTGAACTCAAAAATTGTATTTTGTTAATATCATGAATATTGTAACCTGGGAACATGAGAGAGTATCCACTGTCTAAGTGGATTCGTGAATGAACAATAGAGACCCCGGATTAGGCTAGCGGAACTCAGTAAGTGCCCGAGCAAAGGATATGCACATGGAGTTCTCACAGACCTGGGTGAGTTCGTGCGTAAACAATAGACTCGCCAGGGTACACATTTACGTGCCTAGACAATAGACACACTTACAGATCGGAGAAGCTATGCTGTGCAACTTGTCCTTTTTTTATTTTATTTAAGGAAAACCAACAGTCTTAATTTCAAAACAGAACAAATAATAAAATACATAACAAAAGACCAATTATAGGTTTCCGCTGGTAGTAATAAACTAAAACATACACGTAATCATACATGAAATTTCAAATAAACATAAGAAAAAACAGAGAAATTAAATTAAAAGATTATTCAAAAAATGACAACTATTGCTCACCTTGCTTGCTCATGCGTATTATCAAAAATATCAAGGTTATGATCTCTCGCTAATCGAATAAAGGTTTTATTTGCTCGCCACATAAAAGAGTTTTGTCTATAATTAGAGCTCGCATACGGAATTGCAATTGGGGCATAGGTACGCGACGATCTGCTCGGTATTTTTAAATATATTTTAGATAGGAGTAACGGACAATCGATTAAGCGAGATAATATTTTCATAAGATAAATTATCAAGTATACACGGTAAGATATTCTAGAGTGAGCGGTTGTTCCGTGTGGATCTCCCATTGAATAAATGGTGTGAAGCGACATAATTAAATTCAGTTACACATTTTACGAATAAATGAAAGAAAAATCTGAAGAAAGTTTTCTCAGCTTTACCAAAAGTATCCAGTACACTTAATGAAGAAAGGCTAGAATATTCCAAAAGTCGACTTCAAGAAGCAAAGTAAAACAAGCACACCTGGAAAAAACTGGTATATACATATATGTATGTTGGGACCCAGATTTCATTATAATAAGCGTATGAAGAAGTGATATTCAAGTATAAATCATATGTACATATGTGTGAAAGTCTTTAGAACGTATGATAAATGTGATTTATGTAGTAATTTCGACTATATAGTTTATTTTAATTTAAACAACACATCACAGATACATCGAATATTCTAGGATATGATTGAAAAGCATTCTTAAATAAGCCAGTCGACTCACCATTATATTACAAATAATAAAATAGGGCACCTACTCGCAAGCGCATGAAATTTACAGAACGAGGCGACCAAAACACATTTCAGTACATTTATTACGCGATAATAAAGAAATCTTACGGTTAAAGTTTGAACTTAACATCAACTCTTCCCCACTCGACATACTTCTAGAAGAAGAGGTGAGGAAAAAGCATCAAAAATCCATTGCCACCTGCAAAACGTTCCGAATAAAAAACATCATCCTTTTCATGCTATTTTGATCCCATTTTCTGTCATCAAAACTACCAAACATTTTTACAGAAAAACTGTCACACCGTAATTGTAACCGACCCCAGGGGTATATTGACCGCATCGTGTTTTTGCCACCACTCAGCCGAACTGCAGAAATCTGCGGATGAATGCGAAAACGTGTCGCCGACAGTCTGACAATTTTCAGATCGATTTGAGCGCTTCAATGACGGACAAACAGAGGCGGTGGGTTTTTCAGCGTTTCGAATAGACAGAGGCGGCGCGTGCTGCCGTTATGTAAAATATGTATTGTCTTGTATCGATTGGCGGTCGGCGAGCCGCGTTACGTCACATCCGCGTCCGGTCTTATAGCCGAAAAATAACACACACACATAAACCTCACACAACCGACATCCAGTTTATTGTCATTTGACTGCCACCTGCTACCACTTCGCAGTAACGAGCCCGCTCAAATATTCAAAACTTGTCAAAAACGTCACCTGTCAAATTTGGCGCGATCTCTCCCTCGCTATATTATACATGCGTATGTAATATCTCTTATTCGCTAAAAATAGCGGCCATTTCACCATTTTTGTTGTTAAACAAAACACTGCGAAATGGACGATTGCCAGAATTGCAGAAAGTGGAGCAGATATGTACGTCCGAACACACGTACTATACTAAACTATCCGCTGTATGTACGCCATTAACACCAATTCAGTGACGTCAGCAAAAGAGGTTCACTTTTTTTTTGCGCGACCGCACCGTTGCGGTTTTGTACGAGTGTCGGGGAGGATGCGCTTTGGGAATGGTGCAAATGCGTCAGTCTCACTTAGCGGTGATCCCGACAGAGTCGATCTGAATCCAATCGGAAAATTTACTGGCTTAGGTGATTTAATTCCAAATGGCTGAGCAATTACGAGTAGTAAATATAGTTATGAAAATTTCTAAAGCCTAGTGAAGCATGGTGAAGCGATTCTACGTCGTGCAAACGACGACAGTAAACTGATGTTGCATCGCGTCGCGTCCACAGCATATAATATAATAATATATATAAAAACGGACTGTCGCTAAATATATTTGTACTAGTGTTGGACCCGTTGATTTCAACGGGTGGTTTCGAAAAGGAATTGAAACTCGAATAAAAATAAAGTTAAAGATATTGAATCGACTGGTTTCGGAAAGAAATTGATGCACGAATTACGAAGTGATTACGAATTACGAACTACGTTTTGTGCATCGCCGACCTCCTGACGCCTTTGCCCCCGATGCCTCCGTCGCTCCGGGGCCTTCGGCCCCAGCGCCGCCGGCGCCTCCGGCGCCCCCGACGCCTTCGGCACCCCGGGGGCTTCGCCCCCAGCGCCGCCGACGCCTCCGGCGCCCCCAGCACCCCCGATGCCTTCGGCACCCCGGGGGCTTCGCCCCCAGCGCCGCCGACGCCTCCGGCGCCCCCAGCCCCCCCGATGCCTTCGGCACCCCGGGGGCTTCGCCCCCAGCGCCGCCGACGCCTCCGGCGCCCCCAGCGCCCCCGATGCCTTCGGCACCCCGGGGGCTTCGCCCCCAGCGCCGCCGACGCCTCCGGCGCCCCCAGCACCCCGGATGCCTTCGGCACCCTGGGGGCTTCGCCCCCAGCGCCCCCGATGCCTTCGGCACCCTGGGGGCTTCGCCCCCAGCGCCCCCGATGCCTTCGGCATCCCGAGGGCTTCGCCCCCAGCGCCCCGATGCAAAAATGAAAAAAATGAAAAAACTGAAAAAATGAAAAAAATGAAAAAACTGAAAAAATGAAAAAAATGAAAAAACTGAAAAAATGAAAAAAATGAAAAAACTGAAAAAATGAAAAAAATGAAAAAACTGAAAAAATGAAAAAAATGAAAAAACTGAAAAAATGAAAAAAATGAAAAAACTGAAAAAATGAAAAAAATGAAAAAACTGAAAAAATGAAAAAAATGAAAAAAATGAAAAAATGAAAAAAATGAAAAAACTGAAAAAATGAAAAAAATGAAAAAACTGAAAAAATGAAAAAAATGAAAAAAATGAAAAAACTGAAAAAATAAAAAAAATGAAAAAACTGAAAAAATGAAAAAACTGAAAAAATGAAAAAAATGAAAAAAATGAAAAAAATGAAAAAACTGAAAAACTGAAAAAAATGAAAAAACTGAAAAAATGAAAAAAATGAAAAAACTGAAAAAATGAAAAAAATGAAAAATATGAAAAAAATGAAAAATATGAAAAAAAAAAATTTTGTTCCCCATACTGGTTGATGGTTGATCGTCCGTCACATACAAATATACAAATATACAAATATACAAATATATTTAGCGACAGTCCGTTTTTATATATATTATATTTGTATATTTGTATGTGACGGACGATCAACCAGTCAACCAGTATGGGGAACAAATAATTTTTTTTTTCATATTTTTCATTTTTTTCATATTTTTCATTTTTTCAGTTTTTTCATTTTTTTCATTTTTTCAGTTTTTTCATTTTTTTCATTTTTTCAGTTTTTTCATTTTTTTCAGTTTTTTCATTTTTTTCAGTTTTTTCATTTTTTTCAGTTTTTTCATTTTTTTCATTTTTTTCATTTTTTCAGTTTTTTCATTTTTCAGTTTTTTCATTTTTTTCATTTTTTCAGTTTTTTCATTTTTTTCATTTTTTCAGTTTTTTCATTTTTTTCATTTTTTCAGTTTTTTCATTTTTTTTCGTTTTTTTCATTTTTTTAGTTTTCTCATTTTTTTCATATTTTTCATTTTTTTCATATTTTTCATTTTTTTCATATTTTTCATTTTTGTGCGTCGGTGGCGCCGGGGGCGCTGGGGGCGAAGCCCCCGGGGTGCCGAAGGCATCGGGGGTGCTGGGGGCGCCGGAGGCGTCGGCGGCGCTGGGGGCGAAGCCCCCGGGATGCCGAAGGCATCGGGGGCGCTGGGGGCGAAGCCCCCGGGGTGCCGAAGGCATCGGGGTGCCGAAGGCATCGGGGGTGCTGGGGGCGCCGGAGGCGTCGGCGGAGGCGTCGGCGGAGGCGTCGGCGGAGGCGTCGGCGGAGGCGTCGGCGGCGCTGGGGGCAAAGCCCCCGGGGTGCCGAAGGCATCGGGGGCGCTGAGGGCGCCGGAGGCGTCGGTGGCGTCGGCGTCGCTGGGGTCCCGGGGTGCCGGAGGCGTCGGCGATGCACAAAACGTAATCACTTCGTAATTTGTCATTCGTAATTCGTGCATAAATTTCTTTCCGAAACCAGTCGATTCAATATCTTTAACTTTATTTTTATTCGAGTTTCAATTCCTTTTCGAAACCACCCGTTGAAATCAACGGGTCCAACACTAGTCACTAATAAAGTTCACATATGTACATATATGTAGTGTATCTGATTTCTCAAAATTTATTCATTTCTAGAGAAAAGGGGATTTCCACTCCATTTCTAAAAAAAAGCTTACATGTACAAATTCCGAATTCATTAAACTCTTTTATTTGAGACTGATATTAAGCATCACTATCACAACTATCTCCATGCTTTTTATTTTTATTATTTCAAGCTTACTATTATGGCCAAATTAAAATAATCTTCAAGAGACAAATCTATGTCAGCATGGAATACATTTTGTTCTAGAAAATCATCGACTGATTCCAAATTATTTACACTACTTCTAAAGAATCTGTTTAACGTTTCTCTCACTATATCTAAATACTATGTATATGATAATCCTTTTTAGGAACAAGTTGAAATATGCATCTTCTTCCTATTGACCGAATACACTAGGATTTTAAAGAAATTTGGTGATAATATAGTGATACAATTTTGATAAAAATATGCTTATTTACTCCAAACTTATTTGACTATTGACCTTTTCTAAATAATTAATTTAAAATTACAGTGCTACTTTCATAGTTAGTAGTGTCGAAGTTCAAAAATTCGACAGTTATCTTAATGGATTTCAATACTTCTATTAATATTTTAGCGCTTTCAATAAATTCTTCATTATATATATCATTGATATTTAGATCAATTAGCGCATTTCTGACTGATCTGCGAATTCTCGAAAAGAAACACTACTCCCAGACTTACAGAGCATTTTAACAATGTATGCGCAAAGTTGGCAAACATCGGGATAAACAAAATCAAATATAACTTACAACAATATTAAATATGTGATAAAAAAATTGCATTGAACAGCAGAATATAACGAAAGAGCCGATTATATAATAATAAGTAACCATGTTACTCTATAAGTCGAATGACAAGCATAACATGCAAGACGCAACCAAATATTTTCGTAATATGTATGTATACAATGAAAATCTTAAATACTATCCTATGTTATTAAACGAACTAATCTTGTATCATCAATCTTCTATAATCAAATATATGTATACCAATACATTTATCATTTTTTTTTCTCGAAAACTGAAGTAACGATTTTGCGAAAAATTCACATATCCTCTTATCTCGCTTAAAAATTGTAATGGAATGGGTCGCAACTTTCAGAATTCTCATTTAGGGGGTGAAATTGTCTAAGCCAATCCCCATATAAACTAGCACACCATTTCCTTAGTAACCAATATCGGAAATCAGCTTGGTAATAAAGTTGGTAACCAATACCAAAGAAATGAATACCAATCTACCATAAATGAAAAATGTCATACGATTCGAACAAATTCGATTTTCGAGGCAATGGTGAAACTAATATATTATTAAATATGTTTAATGAAATGAATGAATTAATATAAAATTTGAAAACAAATTAATTCATATGAATTTGAAACATATATGTATGTATGTATGTATTGACCGACTATTCTAAACCAATTTTTATTAAATACCCGGTGCTACCCTTGGTAAATAGAAATTAAATGAAAACCATGAAAAAAATATTCATTTGTTTTGTTATTAAATTTATTTTAATCGAAAAAAAATTATATTCTTTTACGACCGACCAATCAGAAACGTCTTTGACCAATCCAGCCAATCAGAAATGACTTTGACGACAGCCAATCAGAAACGAATCACAGACTCCGTTTCGGTTCTATACATATATATAAGATATTTATTTATTTTACAATTTTGCCATAGTGACGTTACAGAGCAGTTCCAAGTCATACAGATTACCTAAACACAATCTGCTATAGATCGTCGACTTTAGTGAGTATTTAATTAATATTATGTATTAGATGTACTATGAGCATTTATAAGAATTGTAAATAGGTTTTTGAACTATTTTTCCTATTATGCTGTACATTAACATTAGAATAATATAATATTATGATAACTAACAAAATTAAATTAAAAATGTAAAAAATGATCAGTAGATCGGTAGCTATTAAAATAGATATAAGATGTATTGTGAACATAATTTAGTAATAATAAAAAGCATTTAAAAATCAAAATCAATTCCAAGTCATGAATATGGCTAAACAAAAAAGGAAAAAACGACACACTGATAAGAAAATAAAACATAATAAAAAACAAATAAAAAAATAGAGCACGTTACGATCTCAAATTAAACAATCTCTCAACCAGATCAGCATATTTTAAATTGAACAAATCCAAGTTAACAGAAATCTGGTTGAGGAGCTTGATTACCCTTGCAATAGGCGAGGAAACCATCAAATTGGTACGTACCACAGGAGACGAGAACCAAGTGCAGAATCTAATGTATCTGAGTTGGCTGGCAACATATGATAACAACTAACGTGTACAATTAAAGTCCACGATAGGAAGAGAAAATACCAAATCCTGATTTGCGTAGCTGTGATGACGTATATATAATATTATAACAAAAAAAAACGTAATATATGTATATACATATACATATATATACAATTGTGCAAAATGGTATAATAAAAATAGTAGATTTAATTTAAATTGTTTTTGCAGTGGGCAAATTTTAAATTTCGATTCATATTGGTCGAAAGCGCTGTGAACATAAACCAATCTTAAAATACGCGATTCCTCTTGGTCAGTATCTTAGCTGACCAATAGGAATTGTAAATTTTTCTTCCAACTGCAAACAACTGTGAAACGAAATATAGAACCATTATCGAAAAGTTCCCCAGAGTTATTTCCCCGGTCACCCCCAGCAAATAAGCCAAAGCCTCTTATGCCCGAATCGATGTAGATCAACCAAATTTTGGCAGATTTTTTCCAGAAACGCACACGGGTCACCCTTTTTGGTGCAGCATTCGAAGCGGGCCAGAAGCAATCAGATTAAAAATTGAATACAACAAAAAACGGTGACCCGAGAAAAAAGGGGAAAGCGCCGGGGGGAAAGTTAACGTCTCCGGGAACGGGAACGGCCGTAAAAAACCCAATTTGGCTCTGGGGAAACTGTCCCGATGCCAAAACTTTCCGGCTACGAAAAGAGAGTTGCGTCGAACGTTTTGAGCGCCACGAAGCTGCCCCAGAAAAAGGGAGCCTCGGCTATTTAAATCAACTTTTATTGGCCACCGAGCTGTGTTAGAGGCACTGTGTAGAGTAAAAATGTGTCGACGAGAGATTTTTCCGACCGGAAACAAAACGAAACAGAACAAAAACAAAGGCGCCCTGTCGAATTCTGCACGCGTCTCGAATATTTTCGCTCGGATCTTATTTGCTAGAGAAAATCAAAAAGGAAAAGAAACAACGAATTCTTTGAATTTTTTTCAACCTATACTTTTATATTTTATGATGGACGTGTCGATCGTACAGAGCTATAGATATAGAAATATATCATTACTCAATTCAAAAAAAAAAAAACATACATACTTGCTTTAGTCTTTAGGATTGATCCAAATTTTTCACAAAGAAAGCATTCAAGCTGCTATAGCAAGGTAGTCTTGTAACCGATTAAATGGACACGAAAAAAATCAAATGAAAAAAAAAACAAAAGAATAATCAAACAAAACAAAACCGTGCATCGATTTATTTGAATTGAGTATTTTGAAAAGCAACTTTACAAAATAAAAATATAACAATTTCACTCCTTCAATCCTTAATTACCAATTCACCATCCCATGGGAATCAACGCTACCTACATAATTAAAGATATAAATGAAAATTATTAATTATATTAAAATTAAATTTTCGTTTTACAAAATTAAGCTTATTTTTTAAAACAATAAAAATATAAAACATAAATGACTTATTTAACTGTTCATAGTTAAAATTAATAAAAAAAAATCGTATCTACATATAGTTTTATTTCTCTCGCTTTTAAATTGGCAAACTTATTAATGATATTGTAACTTTGGAACATGAGGGAGAGTATTCACTGTTTAAGTGCATTCGTGGGTGAACAATACATAGAGACCCCGGATTAAGCTAACGGGACTCATTAAGTGCCCGAACAAAGAATACGCTGGAGTTCTCACAGAACTATAGCGCGGCGCGACCATGCTATTTTCTAGGAAAAAGGGCAAATTACAAGGCTAGAGAGCAAAAAAAAGGTTGGCCATTGGAATTGACAATGGTTAGCACGGTCGCGCCTATCTCTACACAGAACAATAGACTCGCTACGGTAGTGCCTAAACAATAGACACATTAATAGCTTGGTGGAGCTATGCTGTGCAACTTTTCCTTTATAGGGAGGTACACACGGTGGTTCAGATTATTCTGGAGTGAGCGGTGGTATTGTGTGGACCTTCTTAATCGTTGAATAAATGCTGTGAAGCGACTTTGGCCTTCATTTGGTTCCTTAACCCACCCCTAAGCTACATTATCTTCAAACTTTAAATCACTCACTAATTTATGTTCTATTGACAAAACGCTCAAATCATAAGTACGATCTTGTCTATGTACTTACAAATCTCAAATAATTTTTGATTATTCTTAATTTTCTGAAACTACTTTCGGCCGTGGCTATTGTCGCTGGCATTGTCAGAACTTTGCGATTTTGTAGTACGCAATTTTGTGTCCAATAATGCAATGAACTAAGATATACAAGTTAATTATTTTCACACATCTGTTTTAGTTTAAAACTACAAGTAACTCGCTGAACTATTTCAAATTTCCGAAATAAATTCATCAGAAATGACAAACAACATATTCAAATATGCAAGATTGTAACCCTCATGAAAAGTGGTATAATTTGCTAAAATCATTATCGTCTGGTTTCGGCTATAAAAAAAAAAAATATCAAGAAGCTTAAAACAATTTAAAAGGTCAAAATAAAATAATGAAAAAATAATGAAATATTGTTTTTAAAAAAAATACTACTTCCGGTTTACGAATTCTGACCAAAACGCTACCAGCTCTAAGTTAGTACACAAAGGATAGAAATATAAATTTTCAGCTTAATACGATCAGGGGTGCGGACAGAGTGGTGGGCACAACATTTCTGACCTTTCTACGAGGAAAAAAATCCCACTTCCGGTTCGATAAATTAAGTATTTTTTTTTTATTTTTACTTAAAATCACTATTTTTATTATACACATTAAATATCAAGAAGCTTAAAATAATTTAAAAGGTCAAAATAAAATAATGAAATATTGTTTTTAAAAAAAATACTACTTCCGGTTTACGAATTCTGACCAAAACCCTACCAGCTCTAAGTTAGTACATAAAGGATAGAAATATAAATTTTCAGCTTAATACGTTCAGGGGTGTGGACAGAGTAGTGGGCACAACATTTTTAACCTTTCTAAGTGAAAAAAATCCCACTTCCGGTTTATAAAATTTAATTTTTTTTTTTCATTTTCATCAAATTGCTACAAGAATTATACTTAAATTTTTTTGTGACGAACACACATGTTTAAGGGGTCGAAAAAAATAGTGGAAGAAAAATCGAACAAGAGTAAACTGCTACTTCCGGTTGACGGATGCTAACTAAATTTTTTAATTAACTTGTTATTAAACTTAAACTTCTAGATATGAAATTTCAGTTCAATAAACCAAAAGGTTTCTGAAAAAAACATAAAAAACTTCGATTCTCTAGAGTAAAAGTACTGCTTCCGGTTCAGATAGAAATATTTAAAAAATATGAGGTTATAAAAATTATTATTTGTATTATATTTAAAAAAAATTCAGTCCGATTCAATTAGTGGTTTGGGAGATAATTGAATTCAAAAACTTAAAAAAAGAGGACACCTATAAGGCGAGGTACCATTTCCGGTCAACTTAAAAATTTGAAAAAAATTTACGTCGTGTCGATAAGAATTTCAGTAACCGATACTAAGTTTCAGTTCGATAGGACTAACGGTGTTAAAAATATCCCCAAAATACACACCCACACAGCCACACACACAGACACACACACAGACACACACACAGACACACAGACACACACACACACACACACACACACATTTTTTCTAGATCATGAAAACATGATCAGTGATCGATTCTGAGTTCGAATCAGTCAAAATCTCGAGTTCGAATTTTCGCATGATCACAAAACTTCATCTATTGTTACTACGTACATAGATAAAGTAAAAATTATCTGCGTGAATGGGTACCCACTAACTAATGATCCTTTAAGTCTAAGCTTTTAAATGAAACGTTCATATTGAATTTTTCGTCGTAAGAAAATTTTGCTTCACGCTCCAAGCGCCCTTCAGATTTTTGCAAGTGTACCGTTATTTAAACAAAACCATGAAATTCAATCATATGTAAGTATTATAGCAACATATTCGACTAGGAAAATGGTGCTAAAATATTAATATGAGTCTTTTAAATAAGATAACTCTGATTTACCATTCTACATTTTTAAAGTCCACTAACAGCATGACGACACTTTGAATGTTTGATTTACTAACGAATATTAAAATTAATAAAGTGTCTCGTATAAATGCGAGTTTGATTTCAATGGTAACGGTTCTTAAAATACAGTACATATCGAAAAAATGAATATACATACATATTTTCACATTCATATGAAAGTACTTTTAATAGAGAATATTCTGAAGAATTCAAACGTAACTCTGAACGATTTATGGGAATCCGGTAAATTTACTTCGGTATGTACATATTACATATATTCGTACATACATGTATGTATAATATGTTTGATGTGCGGTTATATATATTTTATATTAGTGACCGATTTCGACCGTTCCGGCGGCATTTTTACGATCATATCCTAAATAGAATTTATGGTTGTTTCTTTTCTCGTGTACCAGATTTCTTAACGTAAGGTCCACAATAAAAATATTGACATTTATCTGAGAACTTGGGAAAAGCGAGCGACCCGCGAAAGATTGCTTCGTTGACTCAATTGCCTCTACGAATTGAAGATTTTCATGATACGACTCGCCTATTGATACATATGTACATATGTCGCCGCCAATGTGCCACTTTTTATGTTTGTATGTTAAAGCATCTGAAACACGAGTCGAATGTGGCTTATTTATAGTCATATTTAAACAGCAATATAATACAATCAAATATATAAAAAATATGGTGGTGAATAATAGTCTTTTGAGTTATTTTACAAGAGATACTACTAAGATAAACGTTAGGTAGCTACTGGTGTCTCTTTAAACTCTTGAAGTCAGAAAGTTGCCGCATCAAAGTGAACTGAAATGTGGTATATTTATATGTTTATATGTATACCTCCTACATAAGGGGTGAATATCATCTTCCAGAAGTTCTGTGTAATCTTAAACTTAGAGTACCTGAGAAACTGAGAGAATCTCGCTCCAGAACTCTATTCCTACCTATTCGGGCCAGGACTAATGTGCTTGATGACTCACCCCTTTCAAGAGCCATTCGAATATTTAACCTGCTTTCTGGGAGCCTTGATGTTTTTACTTCATCATACAGTTCTGTCAGGCAGCATATTTTAAATGACTTCTAGCTACATACATATTTACACATGTTGTTTTCATTTTGTAATGTTATTATTTAGCATAATGTGTATGTATGTTGGTTTTATCTATATTTATATATGTATGCTATTTTTTATTTATATATATATATATATGTATATATATATATGAGTAATTTATCTTTATTTATGTGTATTGATGTGTTTATGTGTATATGCATGTATAATGTTTGTATGTTTATGGATGTATGTAATGTATGTGTATATGTATATGTATATGTGTATGTATGTATGTGTATGTATATATGTGTGGGTATATATATATATATATATGTATGTATATGTATATATATATGTATATATATATATATATATATATATATGTATATGTATATGTATGTGTATATATGTATGTATATGTATATATGTATATATATGTGTGTATGTATATGTATATATGTATATGTATGTGTGTATGTATATATATATATGTAGGTGTGTATGTATGTATATGTATATATGTGTATTTTTATATTTATGAATGTATGTATCTGTATTTGTGTATACGTGTAAGAATTTGTGTATATATGGATGGTATACATATATGTTTATATAATTGTCTTTGGCCAGGAAGGTGCATTGGGTTTACCTGTTAGGCCTTCTTGGTGTAAATTAAATGAAAAAATAAAAAATAAATAAAAATATATGGGTAAGTATTAGTTAAAAGGGGAGGAGGCATTTACGTAAAACTCACCGCACCAATATCTTCGATATTGAAGTAAGACGTTGGATAAGATGGAAAATGCACGCAAAATCGAAAAAGAAAACGGGAGTAAAAAGCGCAATTGAAACGAACCAAGAAATATACGTGCATTTCATTCAAAGCTTTCAGCATAAAATCACAATCCCAGCAGTTGGTTCATGCATAAGATTCACAAATGCACTTTTCCGTTGTTGGAATGCTTTATACATACATATGTAGTTATAAGTAATGAACAGCAAATTGCTGAATTTAAAATTTCCTATGGAAATTTGAAGTTACTTGACAACAATTGTAACTTTCTTTAAATAAAAAATAAACAATATCCTCTTTTGTCACAAATTAATGCATTTAGTACAGGGCAGTTAAAAATTAATGGTTGCAGCCAATGAAAAATGGTACACAAATAAACGTGATATAAAACTGTTTTTTATCAGAAGTGAAATTATTTATATGCATAATAAAATATATATAACATTTTTTTTTAAATAAAGTAAAAAATAAATATCATTCCATACCAAAAATTCAATTTGTGACTAAGAATTTGCAAATTTAAAATTTTTGTATACGATAAGAACTTCGATCTGGAAAATTTCCGGTCTCTCTATAAATCCGAATACTGCCCCTACTTACAGTTCGAAAATAGTCATCCAGACTCACTTATTTGATAAATTTATACTGTATACCTACATATATGTATTCCTACATATATGCGTACATATGTATGTATGTATGTACATATGTATATGTTACAGTCGAAGTGTATTTTCAGTTGTAATATATTCCAACTAGCATTTTATGTGATTCATATTCGAATATAATTCAACTAGTAAATTATATCTCTACAACCACAAATATACTTCCAACAATGTGCGCCAGTTGTAATATAACAGTTGAGTTTTGACAACTCTGATTTTATTATGAAAGCTTTAGAATTCAATAATGCGATAATATATATATATGCTAGGTATAACGAATAAAGGTAATGAGTATCGTAATGCGATCACTATAAGAATATGCTCAAAACAAAAATGTGACCTTCCAACTTAATTTATTCGTCAAGTGATGTTTTCTCGAAAACCTAACCTCTCTCTCTAACCTGGTACCAACTTATAGTTGAACTGTATTTTCAGTTGTAATATATTATATTAATATTTTGACCACTTGGAATGTAATTCGCCACATGAATCAACTCACGTGGGTTAGACGGAATATATTCCAACTAATCAAAATATATTATAACTGAAAATACACTTAAAGTACCAGGTTAGATGGAATATATCCCAAACAATTAAAATATATTACATCTGGAAAATACACTTACATAATTAACATGTATAGAGGCAGATCAAAAATTCAATAGTGGAATGAAGTATAAGAAAAATAACATTCTAACAATATACGAATGTAAATACATACATTATATGTACATACATATCTATGTACATTATGCATATGTACTTTATAATATCGTCAATACTTCCTGACAGATCGGATATTAAAAGAAGTTTGAGTTCGATCCTTTTTTTAGAAGGTATATTTGTTTTTTTTCTCAGTCAATGTATACTTAAAGGTCACAGGTTAGCATTTTAACAAAACTAAAACCGAATTTGAGACCTGCATACAAACCATCCCCGCCCAGAATCCGCCATACTAACGGTCATCGTTGCTGAAACCAAATAAAAGGCTCGTTTACTGTGAGAAGTGTTTTGTACTTACAGTTATACAAGCGTGTGCGATTTTCTTCCAAGTAGGAAAATTATTGATAATTACTTACGGGAACAACCCAGGAGAAAAAGGCGCAGATGACACACATTCAGCTGGCAATCTTTCAACACGGAAGTATCGTGAAATCGGATATAAATCGACGTAATTCTTCACGATGCAGAAGAATTGACTGTAGTTGCCAAGTAGGTTACAAATCACAAACGTTTCCGGTGAAACCGTTGCGGGATTTTTGCCAGTATTGCAACTTGCAGCGAATGAATTCATTTTTTACACGTGCACAAGGGATGAAAAAATTGTAATGTGTTGTGTCATTTATCATCTGATGTTGGGTTATTGCCAGCATTTCACATGTATAAATAGATTTGATAAATTTTGATTTCAGGATGCACAATGAATAGCAATATATTCCAATAATATGTTTGACAAAACAAAAGTAAGTACGTAATATGATTTACAGTAGTGGTATTTAAAAAAAAATACCATTACCATATACCTTGTTTATGATCTGGAACCGTATATTACACCTTTTTAATATTAAAAGCCAAGTAGCCATTTACTTCAAGTTAAACTCTATTGCTATTCTATCTACCCCAACCAATATCGTAAAAGTTCAAGATGCTTTCGGTGCTAGTCATCTGTGAATAAATTTCAAAACTTTGGATGATATCATTATAATAATTTCTATTAAATGAGAAAAGTTCTCTTATTTTTATTTTGAATAGCCAATTGGTGATAGAACAGACAAGTTTAAAATAATTGATGAGTTTAAACTTCAAAAGGTTTAGTAATCATACTCATATTACTGTAATAAATAGTTGAAGGTCGTCCGATTATATTATCCCTGTCAGATACAGCAATATCGATTTCAGTACATTTTAGATACATATACTTATATGTATTTATTATAAATGTTTTTTTAATAATTTCGATAAATATAAAATTGACATTTTTAATGAGCCATCTGTGTTCAGTTGTGAAATACTAAATTGTATAGCTAAAATAGAAAAGCAGTCTCAATTCGTTAAAATATCATTTTAAAATTATTATAAAATGCATCAAAAATAATAAAAGAATTTCAGTCAAGAAAAAAACGCAGTTAAACCTCATCAATAGATAAACAAGGATTTATGTATAATTATTTCGGTCTATATCAATTTTAACGGATCATTAAATAATTTATTTACTTTGGAAAATTAGGGAAAAAGATATTAATTTTGTCATCATCATCTACAGCCATTTACCATCCACTGCTCGATGAAGGCCACTCCAACACGCTTCCACTCGTCTGTTTTGCGAGTCTCTCACCCATCTCACCCCACACATTTTCCTAATTTCGCCTACCTATCTTTCCTGTGGTATCCTTTTTACATTGACAAAACATTAAATTTTATATATTGTTAAACTTGAAATATGCAATCAATAATGATTGTAAATATTTTTCACGGTGAATCTAATGAGAAATATCAGTACTAAAGAATTTAACATCAAACAATTTACAATCTAAACCTTTAAGATATTTTAACTTTCACAAATTCCCAATATAAATAGAAAATATTGTTAAAATGGGATAATAATAAAAAAGGAACAAATTAAAATTTCTCTATTTCTCGATATAAACAGAATTTATATCGAGCATGCAACTAAATAGCTGATATCCCCATGAAGTGATTTAGAGATACATTGCAAGTTTCTAGCAAGAGAGAGTGAGAAAAGTAACAGTTGTTGGAATACGAGTGAAATAAAGGGAGATGTGACTTCAGTAAGAACAGAAACTGCGTTTAAGAAATTCATGACATGGGGCGTAATTAATTTTTTTTGTGTATATAACTGTTAACAGATTTTACTTGATGAGTTTTATAAACCAACTTAAATAAATTTCTTTATCGGTAAATAATGATAATTCAATTTTATATAAAATTTTTCAAATAAAGAATATTTTTTGTTACTGGTAACACCCACACGAAACTTCAACTATCTGTCAAACTGTGCGAATGTACATAGTATACAAATAATACATTAAGCCGGTTTTAATTTTATCTGTATTCCAATTAAATTGAAATTTATTTAATAATTATTTTTGGTAGAACTGATCTTGGCCGATAATAATGTTTTAATGAAATGATCATTATTGACTTTACAAACACAGTCGATGGTTCAAGTTGATTTTTGTACTGTGCATTGTACTGTATCTAAGCGACCATGGATAAAACGATCAGCGAAGCCATTGAGAAGCAACAACTAGTGGCAGCTGGCGATGAAGATGAAGAAGGAAGGGCCGGACTCTCTCCAGCAGCCAGCGGTGTTCTTTCATCTAGCGGGGCTGCCAGTCACGGATCTAAAACCCATCAAGTACGTCACATCGTTCCGAATGTGACAGGAAGTACCAGGTTATAACATTTCAAATACATTTTACTTCAAATGCTATGCCAAATATATATGCTATAATATAATAATTTCAGGGTGGCTTTTGTGAGCGAACGGAGGCCAGCGAGACCACCTCGCCAAGCAGCAACTACTCCAGCTAGTTCAATGGGGATGACGGGTGGAGATGGCAGGCGGACTCAAGCGGCTTTGCTTAGACTATTAGCCACGTTCCGTGCACCTCCACCATCACCAGCCGGTCCAGGTGCCTTGCCTCCTGCTTTAGCGCACATGGTAGATATAAGAGAACAACAGGACAATCTAGCACGATTACACTTTAAGTACGTATTTTTAGAGCTTTATTTTTATTATGTTTGGTTTACATCCTCCAAGTCTTAGGATGATCTAATAAATCTTTATATGTAGGTATGTATGTAGTTATACTAAAATAAAATGCTGATTTCAGATTGGGGTCGGATCCTGATGCTCCTGCCAAACCGGCGAGTGCTCGAGAAACAATGGCCAAATTAGTCAAAAGCTTAGAACAACTCTCTATGTCCATTGAGCAATTACATCACACAACCGATTGCCATTCTAGTGGGACGGACACCATAGATGAAAATGAATCACCTCCTAAATGAAATTCAACGAATTCTATTAATTTTTTTGCTATTAACTATCTCGAAAGATAAAACATAAACATTGGTTTGATATATATAATTCATCTTCATCAAAGTAAGGCTCATTCCTGCCTTAGCATTGCTTTAATTTCGACTGATTCTTATTTTTCAGGTTTTGGTGTATAATTATAATTTAGCGATAGTTCTTTAATTTATCAACATGTAAATATAATATGTATGATAATTGTAAATTATGTACATGTTCCTAGTATTTTCTATGTATATTTTGAAATATTTTCAGTATGATGAGGAAAAATAAAACGCAATCTACAATAAATAATGGGTATTACTTTTTGTTGAACCAATTGAAATATAAACGATACATTTTGGTATAAATTCTATTATCAGATAATACACATGTATATAATATTGAATTAATTAATTATATTTTTAAAACATTTTACATACACATTTATATTCAACGTAACATTTAATAATATCTGTAACAAAAACAATTTAAAAGTAATTTAAAATTAACGCACTTGGTAAATTAAATTTATTTTTAAAATAATGATACACATTACATGTGTTTCCTGTAAATGAAAAATTTACATTTTTTTTTCATTTAAACTATACTGGAATGTAGATACAATTTCAAACTAAATCTGGAACTAAGATAAGCGATGTGTACCTACTATTATTGAGTACATCAATTGTTAAGACCAGATTTTTCAACAAAACCTGTGTACTAATATGTTATTATGTAACTAAATGTAATATATACATATATATTTATTTTTAGTATATCATAATATAATACATATGCGAAACCCTGATTATTCTATATAGCCTTTTATTTGATACTACAAAAATCATAAATAAAAATTTTGGATTACATTTAACACTGAATGTTAAAATTATAATGCAGTTCTAATAACATAAAAAGCACTAGAAAGTTAAAGTTCCCAATTAAGTTATTTACCCTAAATTTAAATTCGTATAGTTTGAAATTTTATGTACACATTTATTCAATAAAATACGAAAATATAAAAAGTATATATTATATAATATACATATACTAGGAGTTGACTAAGAATAAACTTTCGGTTATGCATAACCTAGCATACATATATTCTTAAATTTAATTGGACATTCTCTAGTTGCCAGATTAATTTAGCAGTGCGATTAATAACTTAAATGTATTAGATATATACAATTGAAACATTTCTTTCAAATAATAGAATACTCTCAAAACATTAAGAGTTAATAAAATTAATTGACAAATGACTGATAAATTTTATCACGCTTACTTCAAATACACATATGAATACTATTTACAAATATATCACTCAACGCACTTACTCCTACAATTTTTATATCGTTTAAGGAAGCCCTATGCACTCCACACGATATAGAAGCGATATTAGAAATTCGGATATTAGATATCTAAGGTATTTTATGACTAAATATCAAAAAATTACGTTGTTCATTTTTGGGATTAGGGTATTGCCAAACGATTCTGCTGTTGATTGCATACAGTATATTTTAGAAAATGCCTATTGATAGCAATTAATTTTTCCTTAAAATTTATTTCAAACATAAATTATATGTATATTTGTACAATTTGGTCTATTTTATTACCCTTCAACTTTATAAGCAAGTATTATCTCTCTAGTACATATTTATATAAACACTTGATAGAAATACTCTCTTAAAATGCTAAGATGTAATTAATTAATAAAATAATAAGTTGAATTTATTACACATAGTCTACATGCATAGCTATTTTTTTTCAACAGTAATCAAAAAAAATTGTAATTGTTTCTAAAAAGAAATCTCGCTCAATTTATTTAAAAAATGCTTTTGAGATCCAGTATTTAAATTCAATTTAATTCTGGAATACTTCAATTAGTCTTTGTTTTTCCGACTGTATCTTCCAAATTGAAAAGGAATGTAAACTCCACTTTCTTTTGCGCAAAATCGAAGAACTCATCTAGAATTAAAGTAAAAATCATTTTAAAAATATCATTCATATTAACGTTATAAATAAATTGATCAAACTCAAATTACAGCATACCAGCAGTTACCCAACCGCGTTCATCCATATCTGTTTGTAAGAATGCAGCAGAACCTTCCTCGTGTGAAAGTCCAGCACAGTGAGATAAAGCTAACTTGACCGATTCTTCGTTTAGGCGACCTTCTCCTGATTCATCATATATCTACAATAAATTTAAAAATTCCAAATTTTATACATCTCTTAAAAATATTGATCACAGTATTTTATTATATAAAATAACTTACATGAAATCCATACATTAATATTTGACTAGTGGGTGCACTTGGATTTGATAAGAATACTGCACTTAATAAATAATTTTTCCAGTCAACAAGACCACTTTGTTTCTAAAATGTAACAAAAACAAAATATGTTTATTTTAAATCAACATATTTAATTTTAATTAAACATTATCGTATAAATACCTCTTCAAAAATCGAAAATAGTGATTGCGCTGTAGGTTCAGTTTCCTTAATACCTAATCGTTTACAAAACTCTGCCAAATGCACATGTTGTGGTACACCAACAATCTTTGCACGATTTCCACCTTGTTCAAGTAAATGACACTCCAACCGAGATGATTCCAATCTGTTATAACGAAGTTTACATCAAAAAAATTGAAACAATATTCAAATTAAATTATATACATGTTATAAACAAAAGGGTTTTTCAACTTACCCCAGAGCCTGTCTTAATTTTTGAGCTTCTACCAAAGAAGTAGCATGTGGAATATTCAATTGTTTTGCTCTCCACACCAGCCGACAATCATCATAAGTATAATCAGATACTGGAATTCCTAAAGCCCTAAGAAAAATCATTCATTAATTCAATTTCTTTCTTAGTATTTAATCCAATCAAACAAAAGAAAAAATTACTTTGCCATAACATTTCTAACATTGCTAGCGTATAATTTTGGATCTTGCTTTTCTTGCTCGTTAGGCCTATATACAGGCAAAAATTCAATCTCACACGCTGTGTGTACTCTGGTCAGCGTGAGCCAAAGCAGCTTCAATCTAAAAAATTAAAATCTTTACATTACTCATTTCATTGTAGCGCACAATAATCAAAATAGGAAAGCGATGTCATAGTTATATAAAACAATCGATTAGTAATCGAGTCGCACAATTTGATGCACTAAACGTTCTCTACGAGAATACAAACACTGCGCAATACGATGCATTTGGAATATTCAATACCCAGTTAACTTTCAGTTTTTATTACTAAAGCATTTCATTGATTCTCTTTTATAATTCACTTAGTATTCTTCAAGTGTAATATATAAGCGAAAGTTTCTAATTTGCAATATTCAGTGATTAAATAGAGCAAAATATCATCAATTAAGTCATAAAACCAGCACCTTTTTTCTAGAATTAAGTCTTATTTATATATATTTTTTACTGTCAAATTCCAAAATTTATTATTGCTTAAATTTTACATAACATTTTTCTATTAAAAACCTAAAAAACAATTATATGGGACTTGTAGAAACCAAAACAATAATAGCAATCGAATCTCTCTTATATAAGGTGACCATTCGTACTGTTTTTACCAATACAGTACTGGTTTTTACAAGCCTATTCTAAGGTTCACTAGACTCTTTCGTCTGACAACATTTTGGGTTTTTTGAGTATCTGTTCTGGTAAGTCGTGAGATAAAACCAGTACACTTTTTTTATTTAATAGATGAATTTAAATAAACAAAGCCTTCAGCGAAAATGACGTTTCTTACGAAAATATTGGCAAATTAGTCAAATATTGTCTTTGTTTACCAGGAACATATGCATCTGCCGAAGGACTTTTTTCTTCAACGAACAATATGTGGTCCAGTGATAAAACGCAATATTGGATGGATAAAATGTCCTGGTTTTCAATTTGAAAAAAATGATTACCTTATTCTTATAGCATTTACTTGAATTCTATATGTTATATGTATACAAACGTGCTAAAAAGATGCGTAACTAACATTCACTATCACATTTAACCACCGCCAAATCCTATAAAAACTTTCCCTTCCCACAGTGTATCTCTTCATGATTTTAATTATACATATGTGTGTACTTTCTTTACATTATCAACTTTTTTTAAACAAATTTCGTCGGCAAACTTACGCGCTAGGACCTTCCCAAGTCCAAGTAACTGTGTCCAAATGATTAGGATACCGAATGGTAACCGGCTGTACTGGCACTCCAGGATAAAATCCCCCAGGTTTGAATGTAATCAAACATGAACGATTCGTACATGTCCCTTCAGGGAAGATAAGTATCTGAAAACATACATAAAACGCACATTAAAACCTCAATTGTAAGGTAAATGAATAAAAACGTATGATATTATTGATCAAACCTGCGGCCAATCATCTGACGTAGCCCTTTCAATAATTTCTTTGATTGTATTCTGCCTAGAATTCGGATCATCTCTCCATACGTAAACAGGTTGCGTATAATTAATAAGTTCTGAAAATTTTAAGCACAATCCATTAAATCTATTACTGTTTTAATAAACAAAAGCTAAAAGGCATGCATATGTGTACTAATATATGTAGTATTCACAAGTTTCTATTGTATGTAGTATCCACACTACACACTTGAGCATCATTATAATCACATAAAATGTACACATCATAGACAGTCTTATTTATTATTTTAAATAATTTTGATACAATTTTAATTTCAAACGTTACATATATGAATATGTTACAGTCAACATATACATAAATTTATTCGTTCATTAACATACTAGTTTTTTTCATACACGAACTATTGAGCATAAGTTATTTTTTATTAATAATCAAATTCAGATCCTAAGTATTCTCAATCGTCTGTCTCACCTCTATATATAAATATCTATAAAAAAAATTAGCGGAAATAGGAATTATATCAACGCTGTAATGTGATTTCCATAGAATTTCCCTTTTAAACATCTCAAAAGTTTTGACAGATTTAAGACACCTGGTGAGTCTATTTGAAGAGAGCTTTTGACTGTTAGCCCTTAAATTAAAACCAGCAGTTCGTATATGAACTAACTAGCATGTTCATGAAAGAATCGGGGTGAACACTTGGACTATAACATATTATATTGCAGCATAATAAAATGGAAAATATTATTATGCTGCAATATAAGGTTCTTACCATTGCGTATTTAACTCAGAAGTCCCCACTAAAAATCGAATGCAAGCAAAGATATTTTAAAATTATACCCAAAACTAATAGTTACATTCAATAAAAATGCACCATAGAATATTTTTAAACAATAAGTATGATTTTTCATACTTATTGGTTTCAGTGGCACTTCCAAGCGTTGTATAGATCATAAGCTAAGAACTCCTTATACATTCTGTCGAATTTTGGATTTAAGCTCTGTGTGTATTTCCTACCTCCATGGTTGATTAGGTATGTAGTTTATTTTCGCAGAGCACGTACGCATTTGTATGTAGAACGTTTACCATACGTCGAGTACACACTATAGTAGCACCGAACTTACATACATAGATCGAGCTACGTAACTTTGTAGTAATGTTTTTAAATAATGAATCATTACACCTGTTGCACTGGAATCATTAAATCACAAATAACGATGCGTACCAATTTGCGATCGCTCTCTAAGTGTAACACATTTGAATACAACGAACGAAACGAAGATCGTGCCAAATTCTAACGTCCCACAGATTGAATGACCCGATTGCACAGATATGCAACACAGCCTCCGGCTCGCACAACCACTTATATTCGGCGATAATGTTCCAATTTTTTTTTTGTATTCTCTTCATTTCGAACTCACTGTTCACTATTTGAGCGAGCTGAGCGAGTTATTTTTCGACGACCAGTTTTATAACGGGTATATCATTATGTTATACAGATACACCTAGAGCCTGCTCTAAATATTATTCGCAATGATCTGGATAATCGCGCGAACGATGATGTTTTTATCTTATTTACCGCCACCACTATTTGTTTTGTGTTTTGATACATACTGCCGACGTAGTTGCCCATGCTTTCTCTCCTGACGATGACCGAGGACATCCTCGTCGCGTAGACGATGCAACTGTCCAGGAAGGTGGAATGTGGTGCGACTACCAGTATTGGAGCTTCCTGACAACTGGCCTGTTTTCCTTTGATAGTTATGGCCATTCCACCGGCTAAATAAGACCATTTTCCGATGGTACACAGTACTGGTCTCATCGCTCTGTTTGCACAAATATAAATCTTCTTATTTTTCATTCCATCAATTTTGTTATTATTGATTCCCATAACCTGAGTGATTTTTATGTGTTATTACAACCACCATTTTAACGATAGTATTAAACGATACACCACATATGATACATAAATAGTTAATTTTCCACAACCTTTTTTTTATAACTGAGACCTCGTTTTCAGTTATGGGACCTAATTCTTTCATTCAACGAATTTATAATACCAAAAAAAAACAATAGTGCCATTCATTTGACTAATGAAAACATGCATGTTCATTCAGGAGCTTGCTGCTGATCTACCATTATACACACACATACAGAAAAAAGCTTTTAAAAACTACAAATAAGAAATGTATACATATATCAAATCGTTTATTTATTAGCTTAGGCGAGGCCATCGCGATAGTAATACATACTTTCTCTCCAATACCAGGCCCATTTCTAGACGAAAACATGTATTAAATCAGAATTAAACACCAGATGACATGAACAATGACGTTTAAATGATGTAGTGGTGAATCTAGTCGATAAAAATCATAAACAAACTTAATCACCATATTTTTAATAACGTTATTTGATCAGAATGTGTAATCTGATGTAGTCTGATTTACCACACATTTTCTAAACTGAATGATCTAAAAGCATCTGGGAATGGCATTCTATCGCGATGACCACTTTTTGGGCTTTTATTATAAATAAAAAAATCAAATATTTACAAATCAAAAACAAAAATTAAATTTCTAAAGTGGGAGTACGTTATATTAGTTTTTCATGCAAATATTTTTAAATTACGAGGAAATATTGCACTAATTTTCATTTAATATATTTTAATATCACCATCATCGTCATCATCCACAGCCATTCGCCATCCACCGCTGGATGAAGGACTCTTCAATATGCTTCCATTCGTCCCTGTTTAAGGCAACTCTCATCCATCTCACCCCACACATTTATCTCATTTCATCCACCCATCTCCTCTACAGCCTTCCTTGCACCCTTTTACATTCTCTCGGATACCATTCGAACACTTCTTTCGTTCATCTACGTGACCCACCCATTTCCTTTTCAATACATTTCCCTCACCATTACATCAATCATCTGTGTCATATGTACTTGTATTTAAATAAATTTACATAAAATTTTAATAAAAATTAAAATTATTCATTACCGTATAAACGAATACGATGATGCGTTCAACCCAATTTAAATACATAAATGGAAATTATTTGCAAAAACCATCCGAAAGCACATAAATCAGCCATCAGAAACGAGAAATCAATCTAAAAATTGTGTAGTACTCATTTTGCATACATGTGAAATTACCTATAATTACAATTAGACATAAATATGTAGTGTGACCATGCACTAAAATAGATTTCTCTACAATTAAATAATCCACAACCACCTAGTCCCAATAACTGGGTAATAGACATACGGGATTTTGCGATAAATGCATATTAATTGGAATTTTCGCCCGCAATTTCAATTTAAACCTGCATATTTTTCACGGTCCGATTAATTTCAACTATCGTAATATGTACAATCATTCTTATATCACCGAATATCATACTGCATGCACAGTGAAGCAACGCGACACGACAAGAAACGATGATACCTGCAAGTAGCATCGACAACTCAATTGAAGTTCGTCGCTCACTGTCGCGCCGCTTCACTAAACACACAGCCTTAACATAACGATGGGATTGAAAGTTAATTTGCTTTTTACACACTCGCATATGTAACGTGTCATCGACTACGTATTTTTCAATGTTGATGATGACCGATGTCGCACATCGATAACGTGATATTTGCCGTTTAACGATCTGGTGATATGTATGTCGTTAAATAAACGACATTGAAACAATGTGCAATTTAGAACATAATATAGTGTACTTAGCATATGCACATACGTGCGTTTGATATCTGCATTGGTAAATGTGTATCGTCAAATAATTATTTTCATTGTTTAAAATATGTAGAATACACGCGTATAGAATGATATTTCAATGCTCGTAATAATATGCTGTATTATCGTATTATTACATGAACAAAAGCGTATTACATACATGCGATACAAATAATGATAAATCAAAGAATGCAACTTAACATCATGCAAAAAATACACAAAATGAAAAAGTCCAATGAAAACGATTTTTTTTAATATACTTATTATAAAATATTAAAAAAATATATGTAGATACTCATGATTTTTAGTTAAATACTCGTTTTGGCCACATTAAAGGCCACATTCTCAAAAATCAATTGACCAAATAGTCAATTTTAATATCATATTCGTCTTCAGTGAGCCCAGAGTATATGCTTTTATGCAAAACAAGTCTCATAAATATTTATGGACGGAAAAAAAGTTACTACTTACGTACAAACCCATATGTATCTACATATATACTCGTATTTATTTACAAAATATTCATGAGGTAAATATTTTGAAAATATTATATTAGTTGTGTGGACTGGAAATTTTATCAAGAACTGCATACATACATATGTATACATACATATGTATATATTATTCGTCTAATTAGCGAATATTTTTACTTTATCTATGTACGTAGTAACAATATATGAATTTAAAACAATAAAAATGTCGAATTAAATCTAAGTGTCCAATTAAATCTAATCAAATACGAATATGAAAGCTGTTATAGATATTCCGTCTTTTATGACAATATTAAATGACGCACACATTGTGTATAGGTGAAAAATATGCAAATATTACAAAGATGAATTTCACGTTTTACATAACACAAAAATAAAAAAAAAGTGCGAAAAGCCTACCGTCTAGCAAGATAGTGTTGTCAAAAAGCAAACGCAAATGGAGAAAGCCTGATAAATTACGTGCGTGTAAAGAGGACTATTTAATTGATATAAGCTTTCGCCGACTACTTTCTAATTGTTATTATCAAATTCCGTCAATTTTTATCAAAATCAAGCTCTGAACGTTTATACAGTTCAATGATGTGGTCAAACGTCCTAATTGCAAAGCTATGTAAATGTCTAAAGTAAAATCCAATTTATCGACTGAATTATAATGGAATAAAACAAAAACACGATCTATGAATATTACAATTTATATTTAGTCACTATTGATGAATTGAGAATAGATTTTGCAAATATTTATTATACCCACTACCCACAATGTCCCAAATTCAAAAATTAATCAATGAATTCAAAACAATGCAATATTATAAAGGCGAAACATTTCAATGTGTGATGTGTGAGCGTTTTACAGTAGCGCAAAAATGACGTCACAAATGATCCAGTATAACAATATCGATTTGACTCGAAAATCATACGTCAAATATATTTTCTCCTTTCGTAGGGTTAGCGCACACATTCGATACTTTTTATTACATACAAATTGACGAACTGATAATATATTTGAAAAATTGCATAATGGAAGCAACCAACGCTCATAATTGTACAAGAATGATTCATGAAGTTGTGGTTGTCATATACAATATTACTCGTATAAGATAATTCCATTAAGCAAAACTACATCTACTTCAGCGGCGGGCATCTAAAATCTCCTTGGTTTTATCGCACAGCCTTACGATAAAAACAAGGAGTTTTTTTTTACCAAATTTTCATTGAATCAATGACTTACGTGTGCAATGTATATATATATATGTATGTATATAGAGCCACTATATTTGAAAATGGAGGAAGTCCAATTTTCAGTTCCAAAAACACTATTACTTCATTCACAAATTGTTATCACTTCTTTTAATCCGATATGTTCAGAATCTCGGAAAAACAGAAGGCCACCAGTATTTTGTGCTTGAAATGAAATCAAATAAAAAGAAAAAACTAAAATTATAAACATATTTTTATTATTGTGTATTAAAATGTGCCACCATCTTATTAAATAAATACGTATATATTATTCTAATAATAATTTTTAATAAATTCCATTATATCTAAAAAAGCTTGAATATTTGTGCGCACGGTGCGGTGAGTTTAATAATGCTCAATTATTAATAGAAATAATAAAAATTTCATACAAATTTATAAACCTAGTAAGTACCAAATTTGAAGCCTGGCTCCAATAAAACTTAATCTAATCCGCCATATTGAAATAGTTATTACATACGCTCGCTCACGCATCACGCACTGCAAAATTTTCGTATGTTTCCACCTCATCCACAAATTAAACTCAAATCAATCTTGACACATGGACGATTTCTTTTCAGTCAAAAACACTAAACTACAAAAAATAGTAAAATAAAAAACAAAACAAAACAAAACCAAACGAAAAAGCAAGCTTTCGACACAACAAAGCAAATAAAATGCATACGTCCGAAAAGGGGCAGCCTGGCCGTGTCTGCTTTGGCGACGACACTGGGAGCACCAAGATACACCAGCATGATGGAGTCGAAGAACGAGGAGTGTGGAGCCACACAGAGGACTGGCGCGTCACGCGAGCGCGCTTGGCGCACGCCACGAACACGAACGCCGCTAAATCCGCTCACCGCGAACACGGCGCGCATCAACGCGCACACGCGCGCGCGCAACCACCTGCACACCACCATAACAATAATAAACGATATGTATGTTCATATTTAATTTATAAAATGCACGATGTCACCCCACACTCAATGGAAACATAAACGAAATCCAACCAGGCCTAACAATAGAAACGAACACACACAGTCCTGAAGACGCATGAAGTTAGCCAAAGCCGGCTTCAAACACTTTAAGATTTTATACGTTTTATGTAATAGCATAATATCTAATGTTGGGCCTGGTTTAGGCACTGAAAATACGAACGCAGTATATACTCATTATATTTTACCACAATTTTAACAAATCAATACCAAATTTTCACTTCAATGACTTTCTTCATAATTTCTGCGAGCACACGCCAGCACGCACCACTTCATCAATGAGAGTTTGATCCCATCCAATATGAAATACAGTTAGGTGTGGGAGCTTGCTCCCTAGTGTTGCGTACACATCGGCCCAACGAAGGCAAGTGAAAGGGTTTCGGCGATGGCTCCCGCATGTTGTGTACGCGCGGTGTGTACGCAGCATAAAACTATCACTTAACCCTTTGAGTGCTGACGTCTTTTCTGTTGAAAGCCCGCCACGCTGAAAATTTCGCCAACTTTTCCAACTACAATTATTTAGAAATCTAATAGAAAGCAGGTATAAAAATTGTAGTTCATTAAAAAAAAACCCTGGATAACTACCGCCGAGGATTTCGAGTTTTGTAAAGATATGTTTAGACTCTCTAATATATCTTGCAATAGTGTAAAATAAACAAAAGAAGTCTATTAATAAATGTATTTTTCCAAAACTAGTTCCATCTTCTTCGTTATTGTTAAAATTTAATTCTCACAACCTAAATGCCAAGCCACAATCCAAAATACTCGGCAGTTAGGGATTTCCATCGAGAAATTTTGCTATGGTTGTATATTCAGAAATTCCGGTGTAAACCAGTCTTTATAAATATTGATACGGATTACACGACCCATTTTCAATGCATTTTTTTTCAATGCTACCAGGAAAGGTTTTGCGAGTAGTATTCTTGTTTATTTTTTAGATACTCAAAAAATAACGCCTATCGGCGTATTTCAAGCTCATGGGGTTTTTGGCAAGACGCCGATCGGCGTTGGTATCAATTGTACATACATACATACATATATGGGAGCAATAACGAACTATGGAAAGGAGGAAAATCTCAAACAAGTCGCTTTTAAAAAGAGTCGCAATTGCATACAGCTTTTGAATGGCAGAAAATTTGAGCCATTTTCAATGACTACCAAACAAAATACTGCCAACTTTCTGGTGGCAAAGTTTTCTACCAATAAAAACAATGATTCAAATTATATTACATGATTCCTATGCAGCGCAGCGTTCCTGAAATTTCCAGACACAAAACAAATAAAAAATTAATTCCCAGGGATTTATGCCTGTAAAGGCACATGGTATATATAGAAAGGTCGGCAACCCGGAATTAATCCGCAATGGCGTGTGTGAACTGAAGTACCTACATAAACCTAAATACTGGGAATAAAACAAATATAAAAACCTGGTATTTAAAAAAGTATATATGTATGTATATCATTTACGTACAACACATCTTCATCAAATAGCATTACACTACCATAGCTGTTTTGTATTCATTCTACCAAAAAATGTGATTGATAAAAGTGCTCAAATTTTGCTTCATTTTCTCACAGTACTAAAACCGCAAAGCTTTGTATACCGCATTGATAAAACTACTGCAAAATATCGAACTAAAACATCAGACATGATAATCCAATATTACAACACCAAATTTATCGTTCGACAAGTGCGGTGAACGACGAAGTTTATGAGACAGGATTATTCCACTTCACCACAATATGGAGACACAGAGATCTTCTAAAACAACCAATGACTTAAGCTGAGTTCGAAAATCAACGTTTCATAAATCGGGTCAACCAATGAAAAAATTGTCACGCTGTTTTCGTTGTCAATATCAAACTACCCAAACGAATAAATATACATATGTACCAATTTGTAGCTGATGAAAAAAAATCTCCTTAATGTAGCGCAAGACAACTGCCAGATTGCACAAGTGTGACAAGTTCAACTGTGCAGTCTGTCTAATTGTCTATATTCGAATTAATAGCATTCGCGATTTCGACACATCAAGCTTAGAATACCAATGGCAGCTTTCGAAGATCAAGAAAAAAATAACTATTGCACAAAGAGTGACGTCACACAGGTGCAAAACTTGCATCATCAGTCAATAGAGATTTGATAATACCACTACTAGCGACGAATGCAAACTTTCATATGTGAATAATTTGGCTCGTAGATTATTCCATTACATTATACATATGTATATGTACATACAGTCAGGGCCGTAGAGAGAAAATCCGGGCCCCGGTGTAAATTTGAAAATCCAGGCCCATCTTGAAAATCCCCTTGACCCATTTTAGTAAAAAAAAATTTCAAAATATGTAAAAAAAAAAGTGATGTGGGTATTTCGATTAATATCGTTGCTAATTAATAAAAATATATTTTATATTAATTTATATAAATAAATACAATACAGTGAAACAAATGAAATTAATTAAATACAACGATAAACTATAACAAAACACAAAATTAAATAATTAAAACATACACACGTTAAAAAATAGTTTCATTTTAAAATAAAGTAAAAATAATTCTGTCATACATGAAATAGAAATTAAACATATAACACTATATAACATAAAAAACTGTAAAATATCAATTTAAATTATTTGTGGAAAATCAGGTACATAGTAGGTAATAATGTATTGAATTTGGGATGAGTTTTTCTGTGAGAGCTTTTTAAAATGTCTCTATATACATATGTACATACTTCAGATTGATACATGTTCATTACGGGTTAAAATAATCAACATAGAAAACAGTTGAATAATAAAAATGAATTCGTAAACGACAAATATTATTAATTTCAAAACTAACTTTGATTTGAAATATTCTAAATCCAGGCTACCGTTCGCAATTATACAGCAAAATTTTAACATGTTTGAATAGCGTATTTTCTTAAAGTCGAAAGACAAACGGATACTTTTAACGATTAAAATCAATCATTTATTAGTATATTTCTGTTGAATTATTCTAGGAATAGCAAATGTATCACATTTGCAATTTTAAGTTAAAAGTTTCATAGCAAATTTGCAAATAGGTAAATGTGAAAGGTTTTATCTTTATTATCGATGTAAAAATGCGCTAATCTCGTAATTTTAACTGTCCGCTTGTTACCTGCTTGAATCGGCCAAGGGTTATTTTATAAATTTGTTTTGGATATTGTGACGAGGGAACTGACCATTATGAACACCGGAACAGATATTTCCCTAAATTTTATTATGCCATAATTAGGTAAAATCCGTTACTCGAAAAAAGTTTTACCATTTCGCTCATTATCCAAAAAACCCTAAGAGTATAAAGGCCAAATAATTCTTTTATACTTTTGCTAAAAATGTACACATTATTTGCGGGGGTTCCGGGCCCCCTTTGAAAGCCGGGCCCGGGTTATTTGCATACCCTTTCCCTCCTCTCGTTGGCCCTGCATACAGTACCTACATATATGTAAAATGCAAAAAGGTTTACGTCAATCTCTGTCATATAGCTTCACTGACCACAAAAAAACCTCTTTGTACGATTTTAGATAGAAAATTGTCATCAAATTAATGACAATTCGGACATATTGTACGAAGTAAAAAAAATTGCACTTTCATACTTAATGATAATCCGAAACAAATGATAAAATAGAAAAATATGGTACTTTCTTTAAGCATGACTTTCAATTTTTTGCATAGTACAATTAAAATGATAGTAAAAATAATGACGTTGCTTAAAGTATTTCTACACATCTTTTGATGCGAGATTCTGCGACTCATTTTTGGGCCGTTGATTATGCACGCTTTGAAATTACACTCTCTCCAAACTTGCACGTTCTATGGATTACATTTCCTTCATATTTCGTTCCAGCAGTCAACATTATAATTTAAATACTACTACTGTATTCTATAGTTTCGATTTCGTTATCGTGTGAGTGCGATTTGTACAGAAAAATCGAATTTCAGCCAACAAAATGCATCACATCTATTCCGACAACCCGTACGCTGTGCCAACACTTAAATCTCTTCAATTTTAATAATGGGCTCACATATACATATATGTAAATAAATATATATTTAATTTAATAATGGGCTCACATATATATGTAAAACAAGTGATGAAATGTTACTTCCATATATATATATAGTATGGCTAATTGTAGTTTTAAACCAACATCATATAAGTTATTTACTATACATGTATTACAACTAAATATGTGAGTGAGGAAGATGAAATCTGATTGAAGTGTTGTTTTTACTTTTTTTTGTGTAGAAGAAGAAGAATTGTCTGTCATTATATTGCGGTATATTTAATGAAAAAAAAAACGTTTGATTAATGTATTTTTCTAGTTTAGATGTGAAAGGCGCATGACAATCAAGGAAAGATGTATTGAATGTACATATGTACATACATGTATAAGGAATAGTAATAAAGGATCGAAAGTGAAACACTTGAAACACTGCAATTTAATCGACCGTGAACAAAGGAAGGACTTTTGATTATCATCAAGTATGTACCAGAAGAAAGCAAGAAAGGCAGTCTCAACTGTGGGCAGTCCAACTAAGAAAGCTGCGCAAGATGCATACAAATAAAATAATGAATTGAAGAGGCAAATGGATCAATGGACACAAAATGGATGCAGAAGACACCAAAAATTTTAAATGAATAAAATAATGTATGCATACAATATGCACAAAGCTTGAAAACATTTTAAAGAAAATAGTTCGTGGACAAAACCAAAGATAAAACTGTAACATGCTGAAACGAACAAATTCATTCAGTTACAACTGTGGCTATAGACAGCCTTCCTATGACGCATTGAATAGGTTCAGGAATAATTAGAAAAATGTAGAAAAGCGTTATATCCTGTATCATATTTTCTTACAATTTCATTTCCCTTCCTTACCTGTTATTTTCATTTTCTCGCGAAACGGATCTAGTGTGTTGTGTATGAGGGTTGATTGTACTATGTGTACATGGTTGTAGTTTATATTTCATCATCATCATTCACAACTATTCGCCATTCACTTCTGAATGAAGGCCTCTCCAATATCTCTGTTTTGAGCAACTCTCATTCATCTCATCCGACACATTTTTTCTGATTCCATCCACCCATCTCCCCTGTAGCCTTCTTTGCACCCTTTTAAATTTTCTCGGATACCATTCATGCACTTATTTCGTCCATCTTTCCTCCGTTCTTTTATACGTGACCTGTCCATTGCCATTTCAATTTATTTACTCTCATCATTACACCAACCATATTCTAACCGATGCATTCTGTTTTTCATCTCTCCTCGTTATCCTAAGCATACAGCGTTCCATACTTATTTAAGTTCACTGGACCTAATGCTAAAAAGTTTCACATCCAAACGTCATTACTGGTAAGACACGTTGATCGAAGATCTTTTTCTTCGGGCACAGTGGCCTTTGAATACGGCACTCAAATGCACTCCATCCTAATTTCACACGTCTTCCTGTTTTCCCTTCCTTATTACCGGACAGAACGGACATATCCAATGATTTGACCTTTATTTGTAAAAATCTTCACCTCTCAATGACAATACTTTCAAAACCCAACGCACAGCGTGACCCAATACAAAAAAATAGAAAATGGAGGATTTGCATAGGTGTCACCCGCGTGTTACGCTAATGATTAGCAAACGTACGAACAACCACCAACTTATGTACATAATAATCATTACGGCATGTTATCGTACCGATGCGGACAAATATGGATCATATTTTTTTGCGCTCAGTTTGTTGTCGTTATCGATAACGGGTTTTCAACACACTTCCGATTCTTTGGCGGTATTATCATACGCATCGCGCACGCATTGCGAAGATGCTGGTGGTCTCCCCGTCTAAAATGTACGTGCCATAGTGTAGAACACCAACGGAAAAATGTCGGTCATCCGGCCAGGTGTTTTGGCAATTAGCGAGCGATATAAACACAAAGCGTCAACCCTAGAGGTAAGTTTCATGGTGACCCAAAAGAATGGTTCGTGAATCAGATACCACTCCTTCGACCGGAACCTGTTGTTGTATAAAATACTTATTTATAACGTATTCATTTATACATATACATACATACATATATGCAAATCCCAATTTTTATTTTCTTGATTCTATATTTGAAATATACGCAATACTTAATATAAAACCAGACTGAAGTAATTCTATATTTTTACAGGATATTCTTCTGGGAAATGCATCTCCATATAAAACATTCACCTTGTGGGGCACCTTTTAGAAAACATGGTACCGGTACCGTTCGCCATCACAATCCAATTTTTGCAGTTCTTTCATTTAAATACGAGTTAAACTATTTGTTTTCAACTTTTATTTTGAATTATTGCTAATATCAAAAAACCCTGAGTTTCGTTTTTAAAACTACATATGTACCCATATAGCAATAAGAAGTAGACAGTTATATGCATTTGATATTGGTGTCACATAAACTAATTATTATAACTGGTTGGTTGAGTGAACAAACCTCAAATTCTTGCAGAATTGAGGTTTAATATTTCAAGCCAACTCAAGTACATTAAATTCCGCAGTTTGTTATCTTTTCCTGTAGCTCGCACCGATTTGATGGTTTCATCATATGTAGTGAAGATCACTTGGATTTGTTCAATCTAAAATATGTATGCTGATCTGGGTTAAGGGATTGTGTAATATCGTAAACGTGTTCTAATATTGTATTGTTTTTATATATTGATTTATTTATTTTTTTAAAGTTTTTATTTGTTATGTTAATTAGTTTTTTACTTTATTTTTTTTTTCATTCGTCCTTATTTCATACCTTTTTTTAAGCCATAGTGATGACATTATGACAAAATGGAAAATAAAATAAAATAAAGTAAAAATATACTCGCATGGATGTAAAAAAACGTCATTTTTTAAAATTTATTTTCCCTAAAAAATAATATCCTGGAAAAATACGATACTACTTCGCTTTTGTATCACTCATATTTTTCAATTACACAATTTGAGAAACAGTACCAAAAAGAAAATATTCCGACGATTTTCTCTCCGCAATCCTTCACTGTTCCATATTGATCCCATATCTACCAACTACTCCTGTATTTCCATCTTATATAAACCCTGTTCTTTTCTTAATATTATTTCCCCTAAACATCAATCCATTTTTGTACATTTTGTTAGTTCATGAACATGCTAGAACATACAAGAACCAATTTGGCCAGTCATAGTGTACACAATAGAAGAAATTGACAAACAAACTATGTAGTTTGTTCATGCAAAAACTATTAAGTAGATGTAAGTTGAGTATTCTCAGTCGTTTTTCCCATCCTCTATGAACATACAATGTATGCTTATCCTTAAACGGGAATTATAACATTAAAATGCGGTAATTATAACGCTATAATGTAGTATCCGTTGGATTTCTCAAAAGTTTTGACAGCCAAAAGTTTCATACGACACCTGGCGAGTCTATTTGAAGGGTGAACGGATAAATGCACTCAAGAGAGCCGCACTCTCGAGACATCCAAACTTTCAAAGATGCTCAAGAAGAACTAATGCAATAGAATTCCACACAAAAGCATCAAGAGGTATTTATATGTTATCCGAGGGACTCTTTGTGGAATTCTATTGCGTAAATTCTTCTTGAGCGCCTTTGAAAATTAGGATTTCTCGAAACTGCGCCACTATTCAGTGCATTCTTCCGGGAACCGATTTGAAGATAGCTTTCGACAATTAACACTTACATTATAACTATTATAATAGTTGGTGTATGAAAAAACTACCTATAATATATTCATGAACGAAACGGAGTAAACACATCGTCTGACCTACCCATAATCAGGTTCACGTTGTATGATATAAGCCGATTCGGTTGAATGATTAACAATATACCCGAAATGTTTTTATGCAGCTTGTCGTAATCGACATGGATTCTAGGAAATTTCGCAAAACGAAAATATAGCAGCTGAATCGCGAAAAGCGATTAAAAAATTCCCACGCACATTTACATATTTTAAAATATATGTATGTGTATGTATATGTACATATCTCACCAGAGTTGTAAACTAGGCAGTTTAGCGCCCATAAAAACCGAAAGTCACTCCGTTGAATACGTTAACGAATAACGTTCCCGGCATGCGATATTCATTGATAATGAGAAGAAAGCGAATTCTTTAGATACACCGGAACAAAATTTTTGACATCTTTCTTTTGGCAATCATCAGCGGAAATTTCAAACGTACAGATTTCGCGTCGACACATACAATGAGTCGAAATAAATTATCCGAAAGTTAATTGCGGCACTGATGATTTTATGCCACTCGAGATGTGCCGTCCGCCAATGATAAATTCGTGGGTCATTTAATACGAATTTGGCGGGGGCGATAATTATCGCATGGCGATTTGGAGTGTGATTTGATTGCTACAAGTGTTGCGTGAAAGTTCTATTCTATTCTTTTGTGCTTACATACGAACATTCGTGACCAGGACGGTCTGTGGCTTTCTAAGGCTATTATAATGAACCTTTTTTATCGCCGCCAAATCTCTCATTTAAAATGCACACAATTATGATCGATGAGTTAATAAGAGATGAAAAGATCCATATGTCAGAAGAAGTGGCTATTTGGTATCCTAGTTTCCTCTCTCGACATGTCAAATTAGCGAATTAATGTAAATATTCATCATATGACTGTCAGTAATTTATAATATTCTTTCAACTATATTTTCTTTTTTTTTACTCCTCAAGTGTCTCAAAAATCAACAGGAAGTTTTGGAAACTTTAAAAAGCCCAGCTTAACTTTCAGAAGCCTCTTTACGAATACGAGAATTCTTTAATTAAACCAACTATTTTAAATATTTATTATTTATTTATTTTAAATACTTATTTATTAAATTCTTTTTCTGATACTTTTTGGAAGTCTTAAGCAATTTTGCTCATAAACTACATATGTTATCCTTTACCTACTGTCTCATATTTGTCGAACTACTGGCAAAACTTTCTAAATAATGAATCATCATCTAGATTTTCCTATCTTACAATCAGAAGAAATCAAATTTGATTAAAATTTTAATTGTGTACTATTAATTTCTATAGTAAGTCTAGCAAACAGCAAAAAGAACCAAACCAAGTATACATACACTTCACAATGACGGGGAATATAAATGTTGCTCAAAATATAATATAAGACACACTAAAATTGATACAAGTATACAGCCAAGAAGTAGAATATTGCGTACAATTGAATTAAAACTATAACCTTCTAGAATCTCTGTGATACTTAGAATTGACGCCTTATCTCAATGTTCGTGTGAACCAAAAAAATAGGACCATTCCACGAAATTGTACAGTCAAAATCGCGTGCCATGATAATTGCACTGCTCATGACCTTTCACCAGCCGGACTATTGCTTTCTTCGAAGCACACTGACCGAATAAGCTCCTTCAAAAAATCCACTCGTTCCACAGCCGGTGTGATTAATTAGATTTAGCCATAGCCAAGAAAAACGAGTTGTCGGCCTCGATGTAACGGTACGGCACATACCCATCATCTTCAAAATTAACAACAAACTTTCTCGATTAGACTACACAAATTCTTTTATATGCGACATCAACAAACACCTACCGAAAACAACGTAACACACCTATTTATGTATGTATATATACGCATGTTATACAAAATCGTCACTAGTCTTATATGTAATGCATTTGCTTACACCCATCACCGAATGTATCTATGTACATATACTATGCAAGTATGCAGGTAGTGTAATATAATATTATACATATAGCGCTGCATCCACCACCTTAAAAGTTACACCATGTTAACATAACCATGACTATAATATGTATGTAGATCATAAAAGCTATGCAATATGGATTTAATATATTCAAAAGTACAATTACTGACCTTCTCCAGCCTGTCATAGGTTTACTCCTAAGGTCTTGCTCGGTTAGCCCATACAAGCCAACGCAGGCAAGCATCCACGCCGTTACCAGCAGCCAACAGATGACCATCACGCGAAACGGCAACAGCACCACCGTGAATATAGCGGTCTAGATAGAACGAAAAAATTGAGCGAAATTTAAATAAAAGCTTATCGATTAAAACCATCAATTTAATACAACTCAAAAACTTTTTAGGTGAGTATACACTAGTAGCAAGGAGAAACACACTGGGTGCCATATATCAAATATCATCATCATCATCTTTCACAGCCATTCACCATCCAATGCTGGATGAAAGCCTCTCTAACATGCTTCCATTCGTCTCTGTTTTACATGACTCTCATCCATCTCATCCCACACATTTTTCTGAATTCATCCACCCATCTATATACCTTTTTAAATTCTTTCGGGTACCATTCAAGAACTTATTTCGTCCATATACATACATACATGTACGTTAGTTATTTTCAAAATAAGGTTAATGAAGTCTGTCAAATATTGCATTGTAATTATATTTTAATAATGTGCATGTCATTATATTTTAATATTGCATTATAAAATTTACATGTCATTATATGACATGGAATCTTTTATTTTTCTAAAATTGCAATTTCTAGGAAAAAAATGCTTGTTTAAAAAATCCAAAATTTTTACAAGAAAATCAAATTTAATGAATTTGAAAACCTATTCTACAACTTAAATAAAGTATGCATGTGATGGAAAGATAGTGAGAATCAAATTAGTGGTCTGAATTCTACATCCAGTTTCATCGGCTAAATTAATTTGTTATCAAACATCAATGTCATTCAATAAAACAACTAAATTTATTTATATCCAATCCAAAAGGAGAATGAAAACCACTGAAAAACACTCCAAACAAGATACATGGTTTATTGTAGGTTTTATTTTTATAAAAATGTTTGTCATGGTGAAGTAATAAACAATTTAAAACGATACTATTTCCTATTCATATAAAAATATAACACCCCATTAAAGTCGTTCTAGAAATTTTTAGAACTCTACATAATTATACGATAGTCAAAAAGAGAAAAAAAATACAAGAACTCATTCGTTTATATGTACATATGTATGTGCATATATTCAAAACACCCAATTCTCTCACTTGCTCAATTAAGCACATAAAACACGACATCGAACACTTAGCACTGTATTCACTTAAACCTCTAATTACCACACCGGTATACGTACATATGTATGTATGTACATATGTAGTAATAACATTAGTGATATTTTCCAATAAAATTTCATTTCAGAGATTAATATTCTTAAAATACGTTTACGAAAATTCGACTCATAATGTCAGGGGTGACCAAGCGAAACGTCGGAAACAGACCACGACGAAAGTTGCGCGCGTTTACGGTACCCAAAAATGGAAACATGCGCAAACTGTTATGAAATTACACAATTGGCCATACCAAATAACAAAAAGTTGAAGCTGAAATGCATTCAACGAATCTATCGAATTCTAAAGAATTTACATACATACATACATACATATATCGAAGAAAGAAAAGCGTTTCAAATCATACAAAATAAACTTTCTACGTGTACGTACACGTTAAATTCGTTTCGGGGGAGAATTTTCCGATGCAACTATCCGTATAATTTCACTCATGGAATTTCCAACTGTGAAGCGATTATGTTACAACAACCGAGCGACAATCTCTCATCCGAAAGACACGCCATGCATAATAATAATACATAAGTGCATAACAGTATATTAAAGTTCGCGAATATATGAACGATCAAAAGATACGACAAACGTACGTTTTGTACATATGTATATAAAACTCTTAATATTTAAAGTAAACATTTCCATTCACTACACTTTCAATTCAATCCAATTTAAAAGTTTTCTTCCAACCAAATTCAGGTTGTTTTCTCTCTCTCAACTCTATGTATATCCAAATGATCTAAAGTAATATACATACAAAGATTCTAAGGAGATATCGCATTATATTTATTTTACCGAGAGGTTGCCGGATTCGATCTCATGGATTGTTCTCGATTAAAATAAAAATTCCGAGTATTATCTGTAGTGCTGTTTGTCAGACTTGGATATTTGTGACTCTAAAGCAAATCGTTTCCTATCAGAGTTTGCCAATTTATCTGATTTCATTGTTAAAACGGGTCCTCATCAAATTAGCAACGCTACTCACTATGTCACCACTATTTGAATATGAATTCAAAAACTATAATACCATAAATGTCTCTCAGGGGCAACCCGATAACGACATCTTGTGAAAATATAAAATTGGGTCCATCGGCTATGCCGCCCTTCCCAAGTATAAATAAATAAATAGTGTGACAAAATGATGAAAAATCTATTAAACCAATCGCCAATCCCGATAAAAAAAATGGCCACAAAAAGCAATTCTGAGATGTTAGCAATGCTCCAAATATTTCTGCCTAATATAATCAATACATACAATATCTCGACATTCGCAATTTTCGTAAATCGTTTTAAGCAATGAGAAAATCAAATTCATAAAATTTAATATCAGTATCCAACATAATGTTGTATGAATGTAGCTTCTGTAGCTTATTACATATTACAAAATCTTATAAGTTTGTTTATATATTATATATGTATAATACAAAAAAAGTGCAAAATAACTTCAATCATAGTGCCATACACCAATTTCAATGAGCCTGCTTTTTTTAGAAGCTCCGTCATAAATGACGTATTTTAGAGTGGTGAGTAGTGGCACATTTCTTTTCATGTCAAAAACAGGTGTAAAACTTTATAAAACAAATGAGCTTTTCAGTGATGAATGAAATAAATTTATATGTATGTATCCACATACCTATGTACGAGCAGCTCGAAACATAAACTAGAAAATTGGCAAAAGCTGAATGTAAATACTTTCATATTTTGTATAATGAGGAATTTGTGTATATTCCAGGTACATACATATATACATTTGAATCATGACCCATTTTCTAAATGTAACACTTGAATTGGTTATTCATCATTAAAACCCTTTGAATAAATCATATTAAATTTCTTCACAACTTAACATCATTTTTCAACCACACCTCAAATGTAAAAAACAATACAAACTCCATAAAATGTAACCGGCATAAAAACATTTGCACAACAACCCAATTTCAAGCGAACCAGATTCATAATGCAATATTTTGTACATTAAAAATTCAATTAAAGCCCGACCTTAAAACACTAAAAGAGCAATTAACCACGCACAGTCATAACCAATTAATTCGCATTAAATTTATATACACATGCAAACATAATATAACGGAATACAAGTAATGTTCAGCGGTTGAATTTTTCTTCGGAACGGGAAAGATACTCCAACCTGGTTATTGGCTCCCATCCAAACGCTGATACTTTCATATTTCTGCTATATAGAAAGTAGTGGGCGACAGCGTACCTACCTAACTATCCATCTGTACCTTTCCCCGGGCGTGTTCGACTCGAGTTCCGTATACATACATTCATATGTATTTGAGGGCATTCCTTCAACGGGTTTTTGAAAAATTCGTATATCTATCGGAAATCAGCGAGAGTTTTCCCCGAGTGGGGAAAAACTAGATTCGGTGGAAGGCCATAAAAAACGAAAGCCTATTAGATATTCTGCGCGATCAGTCGGTCAAGTTCCGCACTATGCGACCTTCCGCCTCGTCGAAAAACCGGTCCGATCAGAAACAACTGCTATACACACGATTCATAAAATACCCCATCCACTCATCGATTTGACGAAAGGACAATTCAACACTAAAAATCCAATAAAAACAAATTTTATTCAATCCCACTGATGAGGACTCAACTTGTTGGGAGTTTTATGTTTTGATCCAATGACATTCCGTTGGAAAAAATTACATCATCAAATCAACAACAAATCTTTCAGTAACTGATAAAGTTAACGATATTCGAATTATCCCCAAAATATAGACACAAACATTTTTACAAAACCATGAGAGCGTGATCAGTGATCGGTTCCGAATTCAAATCAGTCAAATTTTCATATGATCATAAAGCTTTTTTTACTACGTACATATGTACATCTAATATATTATTTCGAAAGAGACTTTGTATTTACATACATATACATGTATGTAAAGTTTAAAGGTTTTTTTGGGAGCATCGAAAGTAATTTTTTTTTCGATTCAACGATGACCTAAAGCAGATTGTGTTTAGGTAATCTATCATTGTAATATAAATGGACGATTACATTCTAGCAGCTCAATATTTTTGATGGACGGGTCATTTATCATCCATTGAAGGAAAGTTTTGTATTTTTTGTAAGACAATTATTTGAAATCATACATTATAATATGTATATAAAATACTAGCTGAACCCGGCATGCGTTGCAATGCCACAATAACGCATACAATTCCCGTTCCCGTTCCCATTCCCGTTCGCAGGCAGCGAACACATTTGAAATTATTCAATTATTTGTTTATTTTACCCTAAAAACATTTGAAATTATTGCGTTGCAATGCCACTCATTCTCGTTTTATTCCGTTTCCGTTCCTGTTTTTTGCCGATTTTTTTTCACGGTAAGCTTCCCGGACATGCATACAACAAATCCTGAAAGTTCCATCGTTCCATCGTACAATAACTATAACTATAAGACTAGGAATTTTAGCTCAATAGTTTGCGAAGTGAAACATAGAAAAGTCTTGTAATAAAAATGGAGATGAACATTGGTCTTTTAAAAGTACATGTCATTAAGTCATAACTAATCAATTTTTCGAAATATATTCACAGCTATGTATCTTCATACGTGTATGAAAAAAAATTAAAGAAAACTATTACATAGTACTTTTATCGAACTGAAAAAAAATTACACGAATTAGTTGAAATAGTACAAATTGCGCTTGGATATACAACCAAAACCAAAACAATAGCTTTGAAGCAAAACAAAATAAAATTTACCCGGAGTGAAAACAATTTCTTACCATAATTACACCAAATCGAAACAATTTAAAATTAGAAAAAAAAACCGAAGCAAAAATAATCATTTGATTGCTTACATCATTAAATATTATACACAAGTTAGTAAAGAGAGAATAAAAAAAAGAAATGATTCAATGAGTCAACGTTACGTCCGCGACTCGGCGGAGAAAGTTTGTCCCACTTTCATCGCATCTCGTTTGCTAAATTGTTTGGCAGAGTCGAATCGAAAATTTGAACACGTATCAAACTAACAATGGTACCACACACAAACGAACTGGTTTATTCGCCAAAAACGTGAATCAATTATCCGATCGATTAAATCCTCAATGACACTTGATGACAATCCATAATAAAGAGGCGTATCGATTAAAACGCAACACCCATTTGGTCAGTAGCTTTCGAGAGCAGTTAAAAAATAATAAAGTTTCGCCGCTTACAAGTAATTCAAGCTGTAATTACTTTTTGGCAATGATTTGTACAAAGTGATAGATTTAATTCATATCTATTATCATTGCACAATAGATATATTAATAGCTATTACATTTGCTCGATATCCTACAACGATCTCAGGCAGTTAAGGTATGAATAAAAAGTACGTAAAAAATCTCTCTTCGCATTAAATCCGTTTGAAAAATTGTCGATGTTAAAAGTACACATTTTTAAGACAACTGAGCCCAAATAAAATCACTTTCACTCTATACTTTCAAATATAATTTTAATTGTATATGAGCTATTTCCATCTCATTTTCTTAACACGGATCGTCATCTAAGCATAAAATGAAACCGATATAATGGAGTATTTATAGGTACATAGATACTTACATATGTACATACACTTACATTTTTTTGTAAATTATGTCAATGACGAAAAGCATTCATCCTCGATGTTGTGAATGAAACCATACAAATATTCCGATTCAAAAATAAACTAAAGCATAATAATGCAAGCACTTTCGATATACACGGGACATTTAAATAGTATTTAATATAAATTATAATTTAATGTATTGATAGACTACATACAGAAAAGATTATCCCAAAATAGAATAAGTACAAAATAATTACAGTTTCATTTCGTCTTAAGAATAATTGGCACTAAGTCGCCTCACAAAGATTCATCTATAATGTGTTAAAACAAGAATAATGCTTAATTCAAAGAATAATAATACCACCTGGTAACAATGTATAATAAGATATACATATGCACATATATAAAAAGGGAGGGGTGTATGTACATATGTATGTATATATATATATATATATATATATATATATATATATATATATATATATATATATATGTATATATATATATATATATATATATATATATATATATATATATATATATATATATTTATATATATATATATATATATATATATATATATATATATATATGTATGTATATATATATATATATATATATATATATATATATATATATATATATATATGTATATGTGCGTGTGTGTGTGTTTTTTTGCATGGACAAGTATAGCGATTTCAAAAAATATATATTACAATGAACTTTCTATAATGAACAGTATTATATATGTAGTATAGAGTAGATACATACATAGCCAAAGCTTAATGCACCGATAAAGCTTTAATATACCAGTAGAGAGGTCGTGGATTCAAGTCCCGGCTAAATACTCTGCTGGTGAAATCTTGTGGCTATTAAAACACAAGTCTCCTGTTAGAATTTTCCTATTTTGTTACCTTAATTGTTGTAACGGATCCGATAAATCTGTATCTTCCCCCTCAGTTTCTCGCAAATTCGAGTTATTAGTTTCTCGAATTTGTGGAATTTTATAAATGCTACTTACATATGTACATAATTTATTTCCCGCAAAAAAAATTTTTTTTGGCAATTTATGTGCAAATTTTTTTATTGTCTATAGATGACTCTATTGTATCCTATGTATCCTATGTACTGTAATGTTTGAAAAATAGTCTAACCATATATATCACTTAGCACATATTATACATATGTGTATGTAATAAAATAAAATAAAATATGTATGTAAATGCGAATTGACCAAAAGGACTGTGCCTGCAGAAACTGTTAGTAACAATAGCCTCGGGTGTGCTAATGTATCAATTCCTTTATATGTAAAAACACGTGTTGAAATATCAACGGGCACAACACTAGTGTAATGTAAGAATAAAAATAAATATTTATTGTTTTATTGGAAACGTAAAAATAAATTGCTATCGATAGACTAGTCAACATATGCAGAAACCTTATAACTACAAATTAATTGAGCCAAAAATTCCAAAAAAAAATCCCCTTCCCCTTTCATTAATCAAATTATATTACATATACATATATTAAATTAGTAATTTTCAATATATGTACATATGTGCTGCAAGAGTTTTGTTAATGTAAATTTTCATTTACGATTTTATTAAGTAATCAATATGGAAGATAACAGGCATATGTCCATAGCTTTAACATATCTCGCTCTTGATACAAAACTCAACGGCGTAATATTTTAATCGGCTGTCAATCATGGAATCAACGAGCCATTATTCACATTTCGAGAAAAATCTCTGAGCTTTTACACCAAGGTGTACCTAGCCGTGCATAATTGTTTTCATTTACAGAGTTTCGTAAGACTTTGATGCGGTTGACAAAACGAAATTGCATCGCCGTTCGTGAAATTACACAGCTTTAATTCATAATGCAACTTTTGAAATCAAGAGCGTATCCGAGCATCGTTCTTGCCGCTAAATTCAAAAAAATAATAATGACCTGTACTGACTGTCCGGATTGCCGGATCAATTTCGTCGGAAAAACTGCGGTCGACCTTTCTCTTCGGGAGAAATTCTCATTCATATGACAAAGTTTGTGTAACAGAATATCGATCACTTTTCTCTCGTGTCGGCGATTATAGAATATATTATTTAATTAATTCACACCGTTATCTTTAGCATTCATCAGAAAAACAGGCTATCTATTTTCATATGAAAGTAGACTCGAAACAAACTATGCACATACATATACTATATGATATTTAGTAACGTGTCAACATTGTATCAAAACCGCTCACTCTTATGCTTGGAATTTGATGAAAATTCGCGTTAAAATTAGCATAATAAGAATCAAAGGCACGAGTAATGCAGATATTACATACATACATACACACACGAACGCATACAAAGCATTAAGTTCAAGAGCGCGTATTGCCAAGGTTTCATGCACAAGAATACGACTGGTTACGTGACCGTAAGACGATATTGTTCTTTATTGCAATTTCTCTTCTATGATAGTAATGAGTGACATTTCCGATACATACAGCGAATGTGTAATATTAGACAATAATAAAAACGGCTTAATCACGTGGCATTTATTCCCTCATAACAAATACACGTTAAAAAAGCTAAATGTCAGACTATAGTGCTATACAAGTGCTATAAATGTCGATTGTGCAAAATAAAATACATATGTACATACGTACCTACTTATAAAAAGGATACATGTCAATCAAAGTCGTACAAAATAAGATGCTCCAAAAATGTGAATATATTATGTATATTACGTAAATTCGTCTGTTATACACAGATACACACCTATATGTATATGTATACATAGCTAGTAATCTAAATAAACACACTTTCCATTGAAATGTTAATGTAAGAAGTTGCTTTGTAAAATTCTATGCACCTAAATGTTCAAGGATAACCGCAAATACAAATAGCTTAGAACGCATGGAAATTATTATCGCTAATTCTTTATCGGCGGTTTTGGCATTTGCAATTCGCCAAATAAAAAAAATATATATGTTCATATGTACATAATTGTTCTTTTCCTTTCATTACTGATTTAACTGAAAATGTATTTTCAAATTATTTTACAGTAGTTTTGAACAATTAAGGCCAATACCATATTTTGTCATTCATGTTTATGACTTCCAAGGAAATATTGACAATACGTATGTGCATGTATTTATTTAACCAGTAAAGGTGCAGACACACAGAGTTGTACGTGGAACATGTTTTTACTTTATCTGTATATACGTTATAACAATATATGTATGTATGAAGTTTTGTGATCATGCAAAAATTCTAACTTGAGATTTTGACTGATTCAAATTCAGAATCGATCACTGATCACGTTTACATGATCTAGAAAAAAAAAATAGTTTGTGTGACTGTGTGTCTGTGTATTTTGGGGATTTTTTGACCACCGTTAGACCTATCGGACTGAAACTTACTGAAATTTTTATCGATACGACGTAAAGTTAGCCGGAAATGATACTTTCCCTTATATGTAGGTGTCCTCTTTTTTTTAAGTTCCCAATAAGTTAATCTCCCAAACTGCTAACCGAATCAGACTGAATTTTTAGAATAAATTTATGTTTAATTATCGAATTTGATTTTTTTCATTCATATATTCCTCGAATACATGGATAAAGTCGTGGGTTGATCACAGCCGATTTTTTTAAAGATAGTTTTGCATGCCATTCTGGCATGCCTAGTCTGCACCGTCCCAAACTCTCCCCCTCGAGAGTTTACGGTGATATTATGTACATATATCCTTGTATTTAGGGATGCCAAATTACTCGACTTGTACAAAAACCTGCTTGGGTAAGTATTTATTGTTTGGATTGAAAGCTAGTTTTGTATCTTTCTTTTTTTACTTACTAGTAGGTACTGTTACTACCCGGGTACTAAAAAGTTGAGTAATTTGACATACCTACTTGTATTGACATAGGTTTGACAGTGGTCGATAAGGGTGATTCCCATATTTGAAGAAATGTAGGAGAAACTTATCGAAGTTATAATATCGTAAATATTAACAATTACACAAAGACACGCCAATCACAGCTGGATTCTACCTAGACGTGAAGTGCCTCAATTTAAACGTGTTCTTATCATAAGGATGAAACAATTCCCAAAAGCCTTCTGATCCTTCGGGAAACCGCTTAAATGGATCGAATCACTCTAGCCCCAATTTGTCCCAGTTGATTGAATCTACAAGCTGTACATACATACATACAACACATAAAAATTCTATTTTACATATGAAGTACTATAGAATTATGTATAAAAAAAATGTTACGAGTCGATCTCTAAATAAATTTTCACCCAAACATCATACGATAAAATTACGATGAAAATATAAAAATGTATCATACGATAGCTATACGTCTGCAATGACGTGGACTATGATGATGAGAAAATCATACGATGTGTTGGGGTGTAATTTTGGCACAGCATCAAAAGCGTGATGTTTTGATATACATATATGTATGTATATGTATGTATATACAATATACACAACCGAAAATATGCAGATAAATATTCAACGAATAAAAGCTTTATAAGTATGTATATACATAGATAGAAATCATGAAAAATGAATATACATATACATTCATACTAATTCTAAAACCCTAAAATATACCGAGACCTTTGTGCGTCACAATTTGCCTACTCTTCTTGGATTGGAGTCAATTGAATATTTCGACAATGATTCGTTGACAAAGAATGATTCAAACGGAAGAAAAACACAGACAAAGCACGGCCTATGTAAAAAGACTATAAATAGTGTGGACAAAAGCACGCGCAATGTTCGGTAACTGCAAAATATTTTCATAAACAATAACACGAAAACCATGTGAACTGTATAAGAGGTATGTAAAAAGCGGTGAAAGTCGATCACAGCGGTCGTCAATCGTCAATCATCAATATTCATCGTTGATTCTGATGACGTAAAAAATCCACTCAATGATATTACGGTAAATAAGACATGAAGCAAATAAACGATATCGAAATTCTTTCACTAACCTTTACGGTGTTGAATTCGATCGCTTTTTTTAGCACAGTTCTAATCAATAGCGTTGCTATGAATATTACAAAACAATACTTTTTTCTATATAAAAAATATATAGTATATATAATATATAAAAAATGCATACATACTCAGTCATTGCCGAAAAAGTTGGTCACCTTATCTTTTCAGACGGTTCGAATTCATCAAATTAAAATGACATTTCTATAATTGATCGGTCTCGTAATATTGAATAAAATAAATTGACTATCTTGTTCGGGCGTGTTTTATTAAATTAAATCCTTATAGGATTGTTTAACGTAGATAATGATTCGCCTTCACAAGCGAAAGGTTTGCAATAAAATTAAATGTATCATTGACGAAATGTAACCATTTCGAACTGAATCGAATGAGCCGCAATGAAATGACAATAATGAAAACATATTTTTTTTCATATGTATATTACAAATGCGTACACACATACATATGTAAACATCACTAGCATTGACCCGATTTCATCTATATGATTTGCAAACTTTTTCTATCACCCATTTCCGGAAATCAAAACGGATCTATCATTGTCGTAGATGATTGTTAAAAAAAACATAATTAAAAAAGTAGTCCAAACAAAAAATATCTATGGCGATGTCGAAACTCGAAATTGAAAAGAAATTATAAAAAAGAAAAAGACACAATCAGAAAATATCGTATAAAAGAATTCATCTAATGTTTGAATAGGCTTTCAAAATAATACAAATCCCGAAGAACCGCATCTACCATTGTTTCAGAAAAAAATATCAAATTCTACGGATAGAAGTAGTAGATGGAAATAATTCTGCAAAAAAAGGATCCAACTAATATTTTTACAACTTAAGTATACGATTTAGATATACCTTACAAAGTGTACATATATGCAGAAGTTTGCTTTTATATATTATTAGTTGTTTTACCCGGCTTCGCTCAGTGTTTATAATATAAAAAGCTTAAACATGGCGAAACAAATTGTAAATATTCATTTGTTTTGTTGATTAAATTTATTTGAATCGAAAAAAAATCGAATCGTCATATACATTTTGACTTGTTTAAGAAGTTCCCAACCAATTTTTCTTACATACAAAGTCTCTTCGCCCTTCGCCCCCCGTCCCCCGTCCCCCATTCCCATGTCGTCATAGAAACTTTGTGTTGTTTACGATGTTCCCAACCAAAATACAAACTTACAAAGTCTCTTTCGAAATTATATATTAGAAGATTTTACCGGGCTTCACTCGGTATTTGTAATATAAAACGCTCAACCATGGCTAATCTAATAGTAAATATTTTATTAAATTTATTTGAATAGTTTTATTTTATTTAAATTTATTTGAATATTAATTTGTTTTTTTAATAACTTTAACGTCACGGATTCTACCACCCAAACCTTAAATTAAACCTAACATATGTAGTTACATATGTACATACATACAAAGTATTTTTGAAATTATATACATATGTATGTATATAGATATGTAATATAATGTATGTACATATCGTTGGTTAATGAACATACCAGTTTTTTCATACACTAACTAATCTTGAGCTCTTTTACACAAAAAATGTTATTACAAAATAGCAGATAATCAGATAAATATAAAAATCTTTTAAAACTATGAAGAAGAGATAAAACCCAAAATTACCATCATGGAAGTGAGACGAAGAATAAACAATAAATAATTTTAATTTTTGTTTTATTTGACATTAGACGATAACATTAAAGTCGCTTGTGAATGACGGCCTTTGTTCCATCAATTAAGTATTACACCTTAATTTGCTAATTGGCAAGACAACTGCATGAGTGATATCTTAAAAGAAATAGAAATAAACAGGCATGTGTTTAACCTTTCCTCCCCTGTGATATGTATTTACTACAACTCGACTCTAATAATGGGAATATCGATATGAAATGTAATAGATACGAGGTTCAAAATTGTTGTATTCCTCCGTAATATAATTACGAATTACGTGAATTTATGTGTACAAAATACATATCATCGGAGCGCGCGGATGTTTTTGGCACCGCAAGGGAAAGGTTAAAAAGGTTTTATCTTTTAAAAAAAAATTGTTATTTTTTTAAATACAAAATAAATTAAGATTTTCACAAATTTTTGAAAACTTATGGTGCCTCTATTGTTTTTTGTTTTTTTTTAACACGGTTGGTTGTATTTGTTTTTACTTGATTGGATGAACATTAGACAACTCTCTTTATTAAAAATAATAACTGACTAACATACCACTTTTACATAACTTGGCCAATATTAGCAATTAACTGTGAGATTTTGGTGTTTTTAATAAAAATCTTTAAAAATGAAATAAAAAAACCGTAAGACTTTGGACTGAGGTATGTGTGGCTCAAAATGATCTAAATGATATTAGCTATCAACCCTTTAAGGCTTTGCACTTAGCTACCAAACACCCTGTATATACATAGATATAAAATATTATATATATGTACATAAAATCGAAACGGTGTATGTAATTCGATTCTGATTGGCTGTCGTCAAAGTCGTTTCTGATTGGCTGGATTGGCATAAGTCGTTTGTGATTGGTCGTTCGTTAAATAACATTATTTTTTTCGATTCAAATAAATTCAATAAAAAAAATGGTTTTCATTTAATTTCCATTTACCGAGCGAAGCCGGGTAGCATCACTAGTTATATTATAAAATGTGTATTACAAAAATATTCAACATCTTAAATGGAGACATTTATTTGCGTCAACTATTTCTGACAATTAACTACAATCAATATTACTTTTATATTGTTGGTATGGCTTTATTTACTGCAAAGACTGTGTAAATTAAATTTTATCATTTTTTACGGCACATTATGTACGGCTTAATCTTTATGGAGATTACAGTTATTCATTTTTGAAAAATATACTTCCAATGTCCATATATAATATGTATGTTCATATTACATTTATATGAAAATTGAAAATTAAAAACGATCGTTACAATACAATCTCTAACACAATTTTGAGGATCACTGCTTAATATATTCATCTCCGAAGTTGAGACTTTCACTATAAAGAGAAATTCTATTCGAGTTGAGTCTCGATCATTTATCGAGATCTTACATTATTTACAATAGTGAAATGAAATTCAAATCAACGAAATGGGATCATACGAACCATTCAAAACAAATGAAAATCAATTACATAGAAAAAAATATTTAGAAAGAAAAAAAATAAAAACAAAAGAAAGTGAAATACGTAATTAAAACCGTATATGAAAAGGTGGGGGGGGATCAGATGTGTAATCTTTTTAGGGGTATGTTTCTATACCTTGATCTTGTCGAGGGTGGTATCCAGCTCGACATTGTGCACGAAGGGGTTGAGTATTTCAGCCCGGATGTCGTCGGCGGCTGCGGAGGCGGTCAAAGGACCGCAGTCCCTGCAAACCTTCCCGTTCATGGCCGTCAAATTCGGATACGAATACGACTGCTGAAACCGATCTGTCGAGAAAACTCCGGTAGATTCACTTGGCGCGCATCGCGAGAAAGCGCGCGCTGAGCAAAAAACGAAACGACTCGACTCGACGAACACCAACGGCCGACTGGAAAATCGACACTCTCTATCTGAATCTGCTCCACAGCTACGCTATGTATACAGTCTACGTTCGTACAGCTCTACGTAAACAGAGCGAGCGTTTGACAGCGAAGGGTTGGTAGACAATCGACCTTCCTAGCGCCCGAAGAATCACGGAAACGCACGAGCGAAACTAAACAACACCCTGTTATGCGTGAAATGTAGGCTTTCATGATTGCCAACACTTAAAATCTGGAGCTTCTTTCAGCGTAGAACTGCATTCTATCGTATAGCGATTTAACATCACTATACGTAGATCCAAGTATTAAAGCGAATGTGCAAAACAAAGGCGGTGACGAATAAATAAACCAATCTTTTTATAACAGCAACTCTGTATTTTACATTCCTGTAAAAAATATCCTAAGCGCAGGACGTATTTAAGCGCAGGGATGAATCCACTTTATCAATCGTCTTAGTATTTTTTTCTTTTTGCATTTAAAAAACATGCATAAACATAAACATAAAAAAACAACTAATTTTAATTAAATTTTTCATAACCTAGTATCGCTATAAGGATTATTACAAGTATAAAATCTGGTGATTATATGTACAAATAATTTAAAAGTTCGAAATAAAATAGTAAAAAGCTATTTAAAAAACTGTTAATCCGGTTGATGGCTTTTAGCCGAGATCTGATCATCTCTGGTATAGTACAAAAAATATATAAACATGGATTTTCATTTTGATACCTCCAGTAGTGTGAAAACATTTGATAGTAAAAGAATTTAAATACATTTAAAAGGTTGTAAAAAATAGAAGAAAATGTAAGTAAGAGTCAACTGCCACTTTCTTTTCACAAAATAATTTATATTATTTAACCGATATGAAATTTCACTTTCAATACACTAGCCGCTTAGTGATTTGGTGGTTTCAGGAAAAAAGCATGAAAAACCTCCTAGCTCAAGAATAAAAGTACTACTTCCGTTTGAAACAATATAATTTTATGAAAGGCGTTATACCAAAAATTCCAAATTATTCCAGAATCAAAATTTTTGAAACCAAATGTGATTTCCATCCAGAAACAAACAAGAAAAAATTATTTTGTCTCAAAAAATACGATTTTATTCAAATTTAATATTTCCAAAAATGTTGCAAGTGACACGACATTAATTGAGAAATAAGCAGATATGCAGACATCGCACAAAAAGCAAATACAACAAGCTAATATGAAACTAAGATTTGTAGGCAATATATCTTTCAGTATTAATATATTTTTAATAAAGAGAGTTGTTGGTTTGCTGAGCTAATTGGCCATTCGTCAACTGATTTGAGTTTTTTTTTTAATTTATATTTGTCCCATGATGCCATTGTGGGTTGCCTTTAAGCGACACCTGGTATTAAACTTGATAATATATAAATTTATAGATTATTCAAGTAGTGGTGATATTGTGGATAGGGTGGCTATTGCTAATTTTGCGAGGAACTGTTTCGACAATGAAATCAAATAAATTGGCAAGCTCTGATAGGAAACGATCGACATGAAGTCACAAACATCCAAGTTTGACCAGCAGTACTACAAAAATACTTCCGAATAAACTATTTTCAATCGAGGTCAACCCAGTGCTTGAACCCCAGACTTCTCGGTCGTTACCATTAATGCAACCACCGAGCTATACCGCTAATAATGGAGGGGCTAATATAAAATTTATAATTTCAGCGTTAGATTTATATTCCTTTTGTTTTCATTCCTTTCGTTTGAAAATGATATCTTTTACCATCACCTAAAACTTTAATTTATTAACAAGTATTATAATATTGTAATAATGATTTCTTTATAAAATTTATATTTAAATTGCGATGATATTTAAGGTCTGTTCATACTTAACAGCACTGCACGGCTTCAGCACTGCACGGCTTCAGCACTGCACGACTCCGTTTCAAATATGTCATTTTATTACATTTCTATTCATATCTACCTACACGTCGCGGTCACGTCACGTTCGCGGCACTTTGGCCGAGTGCAAGGCTAAATCGGCTTACTTATACATTAAGGGCCATGACGATACGGCGCAATATTGCTTACGTCGTATTTTCGAGTACTTACAATATGAATGCATACACGTGCATTCGTAGCTACGCGTCAGAATACAAGTCAGCAAAAATGTTTCGGCGTTTATCGAACGAAAAATTATGTATAATCAATCGCGTTGTTGTTGGAAGAAGAAGCTCAAGAAGGCAATAAAAAAGCACGGAGGCGTTTTGATGTGCATCCCATGTTAAATAATAGAAAAACCGAAGGAAAGTTTTGGACACTGTATAAGGAGCTTGTGGATGATGGACAAATTTTTTTTAAATATTTCCGTAAAAAATTTAAATTTTTTTTTAATATTTGCGCCAAAACCATGTCGAAAGATTGAACAGCTGTCAACGGTCACTGTCAATAATTGGTCCAAAACAGCAAAGCGGCAGACTCATGGCACGTAATTCGCGTGTATATTTCCACGATGGCCAAAATACGGATACGATACGTTGACGGATGTTGCTGTAAGGTATGAACAGGAAACGTCGGGTACTGCTGTAAGCCTGCCGTGGCGTCAACGTGACGGTTGGTATGAATATACCCATACAAAATGTACCAAAGAATATTTTTCGTACGGCCGGATGCCTGCTGAAGTCGGTACGTGCTGACTAGGTATGAACAGACTTTTAAAGGTTTTGTAAGTCGTCACCATTCATAATTAACTTGCTTTTACTATCACTTTGACTTCAAACTGTTATAATAATATCCTAAAACTGGTAATTGGACTATTCGTCACATTGCGGTGGTCACAAAGACAGTTTTTGCCATGAAATTCGCGAATACACAATATTTGGCACTCGAGTTCTCGTTAGTATGATGGACTTTTCGGCTGCCAGATGTTCCGTTATAGAGATTTTAGTGACTTTGCGATGAGTACTTTGTGACCAGTAATCACCAAACCCCTAAAACTAACAAACTTAAGAAATTTTGATAGCTGGCAGCCCTCCTTAATAACACTTAGTATGTTGGCAGCCCTGCACCATCTGATATGTCAAAAGATTGCAAACGTCAGTCGTGTCAGTTCGACTTAAGGTGAATGTATCGAAAAAAGTTGAGTTCGATATGCAGATTTGATCTCTGCGATAAATTCCAACCTTCAGCAAGGGAACGTTGATGATGAATCTTGGCGGTACAGTTCGACTGAATCGCACCGGGTGGCTGTTGCTGATTGGAGCGGTTTGCTTACTGTTACTCATTAACTATGTGAGATCACCCGACAGTGCAACGTTACACAGTAACGTTGGCGCCAATTCGGGCGTCAGCGTTGCAAGGTTGCTGAGAGCAGCTGTTGAAGCAGCCAGAGCTGGTGGACATGCTGTTAAAGCCGCTGCACCCGGAGGTGGAGAAACTCACTCTAAAGGCAAAACTGCCGAAGGTGTGGAACAACCAGTTACGGCGGCCGATCTAGAATCCCATTGCCGGATGACTGCCGTACTCAAAGCCGCCTTTCCAGCTCTACATCTCATATCTGAAGAACAGCCTAAAGCTTGTCCGCAGTCTCCACTGAGTCTATCAGATTCAACTTTAGATATTGACAACTTTCCTGAATTACCCGAGGAGTATGTGGTCAATGACGACGTTACTGTCTGGATTGATCCACTAGACGCTACTAAAGAATTTACAGGTATTTGCTGATTGTTTCGTTTACTCTCTTTGTAAGGTTGTGATGATATGTAATGCTTTATATCATTTTTCCAGAGGGATTTTACGACTATGTGACAACGATGGTATGCGTAGCAATTAAAGGAGTTCCTGTCATAGGAGCAATTTACAAACCTTTTACTGACGAAATGTCGTGGACTTGGCTATCTACAGCTAGTTCTCCAAATTTAAAAAAGTTTTCCGTATGTTACGTTCTTATATTACTAAATCATACTACATTAAAATATATTACAGATGTATCTTTTTAGAATGCAGTTGTTGAAAAATCATCAAAACCCACAAGAGTGATTGTATCGATATCTCATCAAGGAAAAGTGAAAGACTTTGCTTCCAGTGTGTTTGGAAGTGACCACGAAATAATTGCTGCAGCTGGTGCCGGATATAAAGTTTTAGAACTAGTTCACGATAAAGCCGATGTATACATGCACAAAACTCTTATTAAGAAATGGGACATCTGTGCTGGAAATGCAATACTCGACTATTTCAATGGTAAAATGACGACTTTAAAAAACGCTACAATAGATTACTCTTACACTAGTTCAGCGAAGAATGTGGACGGGCTACTAGCATCAATGAAAAACCACAATAAATACATAGAGAAGATCCAAAACCTCAATCAATAAACATTACATGTAGATTGAAGTGTACCCATGTATTTGTAAATACAATATGTACATATGAGTAAATATGCTACACTGTATTGAAACACTACACTATAATGAAATGTCGACTCATTGTATTTTTGTGTTTAATTGGGTTTTTTTTTCTTCATATGTGATATACGAGACTATTTTTTATAAAAAAAATATGTTCCAACAACGCAATACTGTGATTATGTACGTAATTAAAGAAAATTAGCAAAATTTAATTTGAATTCTTGATGTTTCAATTCAATTATTTCTCAGAAATGAATATAATTGATATACTCAGTGGCTAGTCTTCTATTAAATTGACTAAAATATGAATTTCTTCTAGATTTATTTTATATGACTATTATTTAATTATATTCAGACATACATATCCTGATTTGGCGAACTTTTTCAATATATTTTGGTGGTAGCGTTAATATGCATTTTAATTTTATGTAACTATTTTAAAAATTTATTAGATCAATTTGTACATATAATTAATGAATTACTGTCGAGAGTTTGATATTCTAATTGTATATATGTATTAATAGAGTTTAGATGTATCTATGTATGTGCTTTTTTTCATAAGACACGGTTATTAATAAATTGGTTTAAAAATATAATTGGATTTTTATATACGATAATTACAAATTGAACACTAAAATATTTAAATTAAAGTTTATTGATCAAATTATAATTACAATGATTTTGGTAATCACCTCAAAATATTATATAATTAAAAATTAATAAATAATTTATCTTATGTATTCTACATTATAAACTTCGCTGGTGATATATGTATATTAAAATTAATCAAATATGTCAAAAATACCTAAATATGTAATACAATAACTAATTACGATCGCAGCTCTGGCGTAATTCGATAACACAGCGTTGAAAAATATGAAACTAATGCAAGTGAACTACAACAGACATTGTATTATAAATACAATCGATATAGAATTAAAGATTTGTTCGTCGCTTTCAAATTTCGTATTCATATACATAATATAATATTTTTATACATTAAGTACTTTACTCTATTTAAAGTGCAAGGAATTAAAAGATACGTGGAATGTTTTCCAATGTTGTTGACTTTGATAAATCGAAAGATTTTTAATCAGTATTACATCGACGAGGAAGTATACGAGTGCGCTAAAAATGAAAACCACAACATTTAAATGACGTGAAATTAGTTTCAGTATAGACCGTAGGGAGTTAGCATATTCGTGATTTTGTTTTTCAAAAATCATTCCGAAATCCAAACATAATCAGCCAACATGATTATACAGAATCATCTAAAATAACAAACGAAAAATTATTAAAATGGTCAAAAGTAGGTCTATAGTCTTTACCATAAAAATTATATATAATATGTACCGTGATACCACCAATTCGTTTTCTTAGGATTCTTGTTGCACGTTTTAACATAAAATGCATTATCGGTTGGTCTTTTCTAAAAATATACAAGACAGTAGTGGTCAAAGTAATGATCATTTTAAAATCAGTTATACAAAACGATTTGTACCTTTTCTTTACAACTGCTGAGCATCGAGACAATAGAAAGACAAACGGACCGAACAGAAAGTGCCGGGGACCAATCTTCAGTTAAAATCGATAAACAGATATGGCCATTAGAGTAAATATGTGGATGCACCGGTATATTATTTCCGATAAATATCACCTATAAAATAATAAAAAATATATATTAATTTTAATATAAAATACATTATGAACTACTTAAAATATGTATAATTTTACCTCGGGTGAATCGAACGGATATTTGTGGGTAAATTTAAATTGAAGTAAGAATTTTTCTCCTTCGTAAAGTGTTCCAGAAACGCCGTCCATGTTAATGACCCACCTAAAATATTACAACAAATTGTATCATATCAACACTCCAAGCACTGCAGTATTGTCACCTGATTTACTTATTGAAAATTTTGAACAGATATCAAACCAGATTTATAATTGCTATCGTTCATATAGCAAATTTATAAATGCGATGAATGGATTGTGAAATTTTTTAAATGACTTCCGACTAACAAATTTGCACAATATACAATGAGGAATTGAATAGTATTTTTATATAATTATGTCGGAATTGAATCAATTAGTTTAGTTGCACTTAATATCCGAGTGCAATAGACTCGTTTGATAAACAAGGTTAAATGTCATTCAATCAGCTGTCTATTGCAATCTCAATTGCATCACAACACGACAAAATGAATGGGAATCTGATAGCGGCGATAGCGAAGATACTGACGAGGTGAGGTTACTGCCGGTCTGTTCATCGTCAACGGAAACTCCTGGCGGAGGCTCCTTGATCAGGGAAATTAGCTCTTTCTGGAGGCGCTTCTGAAAGAGGAAGAGGAAGAGACAGGTGAGTACCGATATTGCAGATTTAACTTGAGTTATGTGGTCATAGACATGAATTGTGCAAGAAGTAGTGGGGAAAGAGAAGGAAGAGAAAAGACCTCAGCCGGTGAGGCAGCCGACATGTCCGCCCGCTAGCCGTTCAGCCTTTCAGCCGATCAGCTGTTCAGCCGTTGAGCCGTTCAGCCGTTCAGCCGATCAGCTGTTTATCCGTTCAGCTCTTCAGTTCTTCAGCTCGGCCACCCTCACTCAATCACCCACCCAGCAAACGACCACAACCGGTCGACTGACGATTGACGACTGCTGCTGACAGGCGAATCTGGGCATAACAACAATCACATCGACCATACTCCAACTATTTTCAGACAATTTACGATTTTCTTCACAGCTCGTTAAAACAACAATCTTACGTCACATACAAACATACTCTCTTTATGAAATGCGAAATTCTAAAACTAATATTTGTATCCAAAAATTATTAAAACTCGCCCTAAAAATGCACAATAATTATCCAATCAAAAAGTGTTAAGAGGGACACCAGCGCCTTATCCATACAAACGTATTACACTTCTCCCTTCCTCAATCATGGCACTAGAGAAATTATTTATATGCTATGGATATCCACCATTGGCATGCATCTGTGCTTTTATTTTTTTGATTAGTTATTTTTTATAGAAGCTAGGAGCCGCCAAACATATATAAAATCGCCTCTTTTTTACACCCACAAAAAGAGTTCAGCGTGCTTATTTAACGGTCGATTTAAAAAAAAAATACGCGCACAGTTGCATAGAAAATATCTTTCTCATACCGATGATGAATATTTTTTAAAAATTGGTCCAGTTTCGGAGGAGAAAATTGGTGAATACGAAAACTCGATTTTTCTCGATTTAGAATACGTATTATCTGGTCGAAGCGCAACTGTCCCATTCACTCAATATATACATTAACTTAATATATATATACATATATATCGAAGAAAGGAACAGCAACAAAATTAAGGTTTCGGGTGTACAGCCCTCTTAATGATTGAAATCTATTGTTCTTATTTCATTGCTTGGTGGTCATGGGATAGCATTATTTTTAATGCGTTAAGGAAGCCCTAATATTTATCTTGTCGAGGGCTTGTTAAAAACAATCTCACGACATCTAAGCGGCCAATTATAATATAATCCAGGTACCGGGTATGTATATACTCGGAAATATATATAGATACTTAATGCCTACTAGTACATTCATCGCTGAATGGAAAGTACATTTAATTACTAGACCTCACCAAAATTCTTCATCGGTGATTTGAATACTTTTTACACCGTTTATTGTAATGTTACGTAATTTTTATACCCCATAATCTTAATCTATATCAAATGGTTCGGTGATTATTCGGCAAAAAGCGATTTCACACACATCACTAAAATCTCAATCACGGAAAATCTGGCACTTAAAAACTCCATCAATCCAGATATTCCGTATTCGCGATTTGCGCGCGATCACAATTTGCGCAATAATCCATTTACCATATCAAATATAGGAAAAATGCTATCCTTCCATTTGAATAAAATACTAATTGAAAATTTTACTCTTCTTTTTAGTGATTGACGTGTTGGCGGTTAAACTAATCGGAATGTAAAAACTGAGTGATTATCAGATAATGTAGAAATGTGCAAATCAAGATAATGTAGAAATAATCAGTAGCAGAAGCATAAAAATTTAGAAATAATCAGTAGCAAAGGCATTAAGTGTAGAAATAATCGGAAAATTAAAAAAAAGAATAAGTAAATTATCGTCAATCCTAAAGATTGTACTATAAAATTCAGATAGGACAAATAAAATAAATTATTGGCGTAATCAAATTTCATTTCGAAATCCAGATGGAAAATAAAACAAATTTTTAATCGATGTCATTATTTATTGGTTGTAACAGTAACCTTCCAAAATAATTTATCATTCAATATTGCATTCGTAACATGAACAAAAGCACCATTTTTTGGACTAATTCATTAGCATCCGCAATTAACAAATCTTGAGCATTAAAATATGAATAAAAAATACAAATTTTCTAAGAACTGTACATAAGTACAACAGGTAACATTGAATTCATGCATTGCATATTTGAACATCAAAGTGTGTCTAGGCGAGATAAAGTCAATCATTCAACATATTACTCATTAATTCATGTTATTTTGAGAATATTTACGAATTCCCAAACCGATGCCCTTTGCCACTTTCATCGCCTAGCTAATAATTCACACCAAAATTTAATACTATAATAGAATAAAAAGCTTCATTTGTGGAATTGATGTACAAATATGAAACACGACTGATAAATTAATTTAATAGCAAGAACATTGTATGTACATACATACTATGTATGTATTTATATAAATGATACCTGAATTTAAAACAAAAATTTAATGTATGGATTCTTACTGAAAAGCGAAACATTATACATATATATGTATATGCATAATTTATTTTCGTAAACCACATTTGAAAAAATCTTAGGGTCAAAAAGTGCGATTGATTAAAAATGGCACATAGTCATCAACCACCATTCCATGAAATGCAATATGAAAAACCTATACATCGTTGATATATGTATAATATGTATGTAGATATATGTATTTGGAATATTATTATTGAAGAACAAAATAATGGAACAAAAAGTTTCACACTGTTGCTCTTAGAGATAATTAAAGACTTACTATGTACAGCCACATCTCATACGAATATAAGGCAGTGTTTTCTTTTTATTTCTTATCATTAATAACAAACACAACCACATCCAAATATTTTGAGTCGGGGTAACATTGCACTTTCCCATATTTTCCACGCTCTATTATAAGTGTCATTCATACAACAATTAACATCCTCAGAAAATTTATGCACACAGTGATATCCTCTAATATATTCCAGAAGATTTGATAGAATCGGACAACTCGCTATTAGATTAAAACTACAACTAATAGGAACGAAATTTTTTTTTTGGCTAAGTTAGGCAGGTACTTCATCACTGGTATAAACATAGATTCTGATTTATTGGCCAATATTCACATAAACATTAAAAAATAATGAAAATGTATATTGCATTCAACCGAGAGAAAACATAATATTTCTAAAGAGTTGTCTTGAGGTATTCTATCAATCTTTTTGGGTTTCTTAGAAGTTTGATTTTTTTTAAAGCACACGATAATACAAAATATAACATGGAATATGAACAATTTCAATATCCATAGCCATAGATTGGCAATATGTATGTATGTAACACAATGTGAATAAAAACTGGGGTGGCGTAATGCGCCATATTAGTGTTATTAAAAAAAATGTAATTCATTTGCGATTATAATTGATTTAGGTACATATTTTTGATAATACGATATATAACAAAATTCATTTCTGTATAAATGTATGATATTTTCACAACCCACAAAATATTATATAATAGATATATAATACGTGTGAAAATAATCAAATACATGTGGACGTTTCCACTATGGAAATTATGGTAAAATATAATATGTATATTAATAAAGTAGCTGTTACAACCCATTTCATCTTAAGATGAGGAAAAAAGTGATGTAAAAAACAATAGTTTTCTATATTATTTCCTTGTATGTATATGTATAGTGAAAATCAAAACAGTATATATCACTACATTACTGCTAAATAGTGTAAGCACTAATTTGTTAGAAGAATTCAAAAATTTGGTTAATGTAGCTGTCCTACTTACAAATATATTTTTGTCATCTTAAAAAAAAGATTGTGCGATTAAGCTAATCAGATACGAAATCACTGCAGACAGTAACTTAACTTAAGATGCAGGAATACATATCTCACCTGCAGAGAAATTTAAATTTTCACAATTTGAAATAAATTTTAATAAAATTCATTATTTATTACACATGCAAAATGTAAATAATTTCTCAATTAACGATTATTATTGTCACAACATTGCAAAGTGGTAACTCTTATAGTGGCAATATATAAACACAGAAACGCAAACCGAACGAATAAAAGGTTACCCATATTACGCACAGAAAGTAGAGATAGATAACTTATAGCAAACATGAGAATGTGATTATCATAACTTGATACTACTTGGTACATGATCTATGAATAATGTATATGTAAAAATGACAGAAATACGACATAAAATAAAAAGATGTTGATGAAGATGATAACATTTCAACAAACGGCAAATGAATTTGCCAAAAATCATTTATCTCTATCATTATTCAATACACTAGGTGTACATACATTGTTAACAATATAAAGAAAAATAAAACAGGAATAAAATATTCACTTCAAAATCGTAACAAACAACTACAAATTAAACGCAGTTTTTTTTAGATAAGGTAAGAATGACTCGTATCAATGGCCTAATATTGAAACAGTCTTTTTAGGCGATTCAATAATGAAGTATTAATTTCGATTTCCTGAAGTTCAAAAAAATCACACAAAGGCCGTCACTTTGAACTACGAAAAGCTTCATCAACTATCTGTTATATTGGTTCCCTTAAAACTTATCTTTGAGTACATTCATTACTATTTTCACTTTATATTCAGCTGGATGAAGATTCAATGGCATCTTTGTTGCTGATAATAAGTTCACGATTTTCGACCAATCCGGGACTAGTCAATCCATCAGGAGTCAGTTCTTTTAATTGCCTTTTTTCGATTTCAGCTTTAAAATGTTCAATATCTTGTGAGCTGTAAAAAAACATTTGTTAAAAATCCAATATCGAATTTACTATTAAAATAAATCGACTATTTTATTTATTCAGTTGTGAACCTGATTTGTACAAAAAGTATTCCGTTGATAACGTTCAACATGTCAAGAACGGAACCCATAGAAGGTGGTTGGATATGAATCGGTGGAGCACAAGGTGCGCGGCCTGTGTAAATGTCATTCATTTTCTTCTGTAAAACTACAGCTTGATGAGTTAAGTGACGAAGACAATCGGAAGATTCACGAGTCTTTTCATGATTTTCACCAAACTGGAACAAATCAATAATTAATTTTGTTTTCTATTTTCATTGCGGGAATGTCACATTAAAATCAAAGTGTACCTGTTGCTTATAAATAGAATAAGTCTCCCTTTCGTGCTGGAGAGCTGCTCTAAAATCACCCAGACAACTGAGAGTTCTTGCAAGTAAATGGCGCGCTGCTGCAGTTTTCAGAGATCGAGGACCATGACATGCAGCCGTTAATGCAGCTGCCCTTTCTAGGAACCGTAGAGACAATTCGTATTCTCCAACAGCGTGCAGAATCAATGATATATTACTCTAAAAAAATAATTTTATTTCAATTCCGAATTCCGAAGTTTAAAATATTCCAAATGTGACGAAAAATTATACTAACATCCAATAATGCAATTTCAGGGTGATTCTCGCCACATACTAATAGAGCTAGATATCTTGCTCTGTACAACAGTTTTAGAGCACTGCTGACTTGACTATTTGCAAAACAATATAGTGCCAAATGTGTCTGAAAAAGGAAGTAATGTTTAAGTACATACATATATACGTATATAAATCGAAAATGATAAGTAAATACATTATTAAGAAAACTTACATATTCAGTGATAGTATATGGGTGGTCGATTCCATTAACGCGTTCCGACATAAGGACAGCCTTTTGTTGATATGCCATTGCTTCTCTATGTTCACCTGTCACATAGCAAAGGCGAGCTACCATTCGCAAGCATTGTGCTATTTCTGGATGCATAGGACCATACACATTATTCAAAAGGTTCAACGCCTCTGTAATCAATTCATGACCGTCGCGAACTTGACCGGCTTGTATTTTACTTTGACCGGTGGTGTAAAAATTATATGCATCAGAAGCCTAAATCAATATAAAATTTCAATTTCAACAAAAGGTTATGAAAATTACAATGAAGAAGAAGTACAAGTGCATCACTTACCCTCGGATTTATGTGTTTGACTACAGGAAAAACGTTCATAATATCGGACGTATTGAATATCACTTTATTTTTACTATCAAAATCATACTCTCTCAGAAGAATTTGTAGGCCAACTTTTACACAAAACGATCTAAAAAACATTATGTATTGGTAACATCTAATATTTAACTAATTTGCAAATAAAATCATAAAAAACATTACCTTAGAAGGGAAATTTTTTGGAAACCATACATTTCCACAGTAGAATCGATACTGTCTGTTGGTAAAGCCCAACCCCAATACGACTGAAAAATATACATTAATTTTAAGATTATACATATATTCACACTAATTTTATAGATAGACTATTTATTTTTATATCGTTACCTTAAGCTCTTGTTTAATTTGTTGCCATAAATTTTTCGGCGTAAGCGTCGTCCAATCTGAAGAATCATTATTATTATTTCCAGATGGTCGAGTTCGCTTCTTACCCTTCTTCTTACTTGAACGGAAGTGAAGTTCCTCAGAGAGTGGAGGTAAAGGTACTGGAGCACCACATAGTAAACAGTTTAAAAAGTGTGATATTCCTTGAGACATTGACATTAAATCACAGCCCTGAAAAAAATTTCAATAAAACAAAAATTTCCAAAGACAGTCACATAAGTATATTCAAATAGGTATTCATAATAACTTGGATCTTACTTGTATATATGTAGTAAAAATATGTTTAGCGGCACGTAATATTATTTCTGATACAGCTATAGTATGAAGATATGACAACGATTTCACTTGTGACAATAGAGAACACACTCTACCGAGATATCTGATATTGATACCACGGGTATGCAAGGCGTCTGCAAGAGTACTCCCATCCATAGGCGCAGATGAGTGATCTAGACAGTCCCGTATCTAAAACAGAATACAAATAATATACATACTCCATATAATAAATTAATCGCAATTTTTTAAATTGTATTATTTATAAATCACTTACAAAGTTCGGAATCTGGGTCGTTACTAAGAAAGATGCTGCCTCTTTTACAAGATGTCGTTGTTTTGACAACTCATCCTCAGAACAAGCATGCTTAATGCCTTCGGAAAAGACGTCTGGGTTAAACCTAATATCAAATTCAGCATCTTTAAGAGAGCCGACAGAACGAGCAGCTGCTCTAACTATATCGCGAGTGCTTTCAGCCACTGGAAATAATGTTCACAATTAATAAAATAATAACGAGATTCAAAAGCATCTTTGAATAAGTCAAAATGATCAAAAACTCACTTTCTTGTTTATTGCCATTAGAAATAGATTCTGTAATACTTTCAACAATTTTCTTAGCTTCATCCGTATCGACAGAATCGTTTTCTGACAACACCACGTTAATGTCACTTGGTTTTTCTTTTGGTTCTTCTTTAACATCACCATTTATTACGATTTCTTTTTGATCTGAGCTTGTAGTTTTTATAATGGGTTCACTTTCAACTAATACTTTATTTTTATCTTCATTATTATTAACAATTGGAGAATCAACAACTTCTTTTTTAGCAGCTTCTTTCTTAGATTTTTTTTCAATCTTTGTAACCTTATCTTTAATTTCGACTTTTTCGATAATTTCTGTTTCAACAGGAGCTTCTTTAATTTTAGAACTCTTAACAATTATTTCATCTTTTTCCTTAATTTCGGGTAATTCTTTACCTTTCTGTTTTTTTATACCGAGCTGCTGTAGATGATAAGCTGCATAACGAATAAACATTAAATAACGCGCCCTGAAAAAAAAAGATTTTGTACAAACAATGTATTTTTTAAAATATAGTTTAAAGTACGAAAACTCAATCTCACTCACTCGACGAAACTGTCGACTAATTCTTGACGAAGACAGCAAAGCTTGTGTTTATGTTCAATCGGAAAACCGAGAGCTTTAACTTCTTCTGGTAACTCAACACCTTCCACTGAAAAAAATGTAATAATGTTAATCATAAATATAAGTAGATAAAGACATATAAAATTTTGATTCCCACATTTTAGGAAATTTACGTCCGGTGGAAACGTTCTTAATAGATCGAGAATGTAATGTCGACCATCATTCCCAACAATTCCTTTACACTCAACACTGGAACACAATTCAACAGATTCTCCTTTGGCACTTGTGACGGAATGTGGTAATATTTTCAACTGTAAGCCTGCTTTACTTAGCTAAAATAATACAAATTAAAGTAGTTAAATACATATGTACGAACATTCAACAATAAGATTAATAGTCCAAAAGTACATACTAGTTCCATATATTTCGGATGAGTTAACACGGTTTTTCCAAAATCAATACTGCCATAAATAACACTCTGTTCCTGTTCTTTTTCTAATATTCCGGGTATAATTGACTGAGCGGTTACCCTGTAGCCTCTGTAATCTATTACTACAGTACCTAAAGTATACAAGCCTTCGAGATCAACTGCACTGTATACTCTTACACCCTGGAGATCATTTCTCTACAAAAAACATTATAAATTTACTAGAAAATAATGAAATTAATTTGCAAACAATTTAATAGCAAAAAATTATATATACAGGTGCAACAAATGCAGCAGCATCCCCACCGAGTTCTTTGTAATGGTCGCGAACATCAAAACCAAGTGAAAAAAATATATTGTTCCATATAAACATTTGCATTTTAGCTTCTTCTCCCGGATTTATAGCCATTACGTTACCGTCAACAACAGCCATAGCTCCTCGTGTAGCAGCTGCAACGAAGTCACTGTGAACCTGTAAAATACAAAATAATTATTAATTTCCGAAAATTTAATCCATCAACCCATTAAAACAAGTTCTAAAAAATATATTAACCTTAAATATAGCTCGCTCTCTTAAAAGGCGTTCAGGAAGATTTTTTCTTGATAATTCCCTTGTAGTTTGTAACTCTTCATTCCAATCTCTAGTTTGACCAGGTATATGTTCTTCATAGCCCAGTTTGGATGAAAATGCTACAAAATAAAGATTTTTTTTGTTTACTTTATACATAAGTTATATGCACAAACAAAAATATATTTAAAAAAACCACTCACTATCTTCTGCTCTAATAGCATCTATTGTGTGTTCAATATTCGGAGCAGTCCACGAATATACTTGATATGGTGTATTCACTCTTTCGAATGGATGTTTTTGAGTTCTGCGACGTTGGATAGTGCTAAAAGATCGTTTGAACGCTTGAGATATACTAGATAACAAATCGATAAGCGAGTGGCTTAAATGAGACGGAGATGCAGCTTTCGGATTAAAGGTTTCTTCCGTTGACCTGTTAGAATCAAACCATTTCAATGTTACAAAAAACAAAATTTAACAATTAAAGCAATAAACAAATCGAAAATATGATAACTCACTGATTTAAATAAAAACCTCTCGCACACGCTGTTATATGAAAATGTCGATCTTCCATAGATACAACATGTAGGTATAACAGATCTCCATTCATTTTTCTGGGACCGGGCGGAGGATTCCAACCAGAAGTTGTAAGCACCTAAAAGAATTTCAAAATTTGATTTTCAAACAGTTTTATAATCATTTTATAGCAATTTCAGTAAACAAATTAAAGTTACCTTTATGCACTGAGGTCCTTTGCTTTCTTTTGTGATGGGATGAAGAGGAAGTAGAGGCCTTTCTTTGCTTCCTGGCATTATATAATCAGGAGGTGTGCAATCTACACTTTCTGGACGTGTCTTTTTCTTTTCTGAATATAGTAAGAGGAAAATAAATGTTAAGCACTGAAATGTGACTATGAAATATTGCGGAAATAACGCCAAGTATGAAAATATTAATACCTAAAATATCTCCCTGAGTGATAATATTCAGGAATGCAAGGGAATTACACTCTGTGCCTGTATAAGCATCTGATGAGTCTAACGATTTAAGTAGATCCCGTACATGTCTCACGTGTATACGAGCTTCTCTCATGGTATAGGGTTCTTCAACAACCTGTTAACATGATTTTCATTAAAATAGTTTCAATATCGAAAATCATCACACGAGAAAATTTAACACATTCAACGGAAAGCGCAAACTATAAACTACATCCTTATTTACTTACTTTGATCACAGAACCTTCTTTGAGCCCATCAATATTTTTCAACTCGGCAAAATTATCCAAGGTAGCGCCGTCCAATTGCAGAGAAAAGCATGTACGATGGCAAGTATCTTCACGATCCATCAGAATTTGATGAATTTCTTGCACTAGCTCCATACTAGATACCTACAATTATACACGGAATTGAAATAAATAAAATAAATAACGGGACGACAAAACTCATATAATATAAAAACTAACCTGTATATCGAAAGACTGAGTTCCAGGACTCACTATTTTAATGGTAAATCCTACATCTTGTATGAAAACAACTTCTTGATCTCCTTTCTTTTCTTCGCTTTCATCTTCAACTACAGTTTCTTTGTTTGCGACCAAAGAAGAATCTGTAGTATTTAAAATGCTCTCCGTCGGCATAGAAACTCTGCTATCAGAATCAGATACGTCTGATTTCTGACAAACGTCTGTTGAAACACTTTCTGGTGGCGTTTCTTGAGATGTATCATTTGTGACGGATGATGTGGAACTTACATTTATTGTCACCTCTGGTTTGCAAGAGAAATAAAAATAAAAATGAATTTTTTTCCAAACATTTGCAACAACAAAAAATTAAAGTTAATTTCAGAAAAATTACCATTGGAAAGCGTTTTTGGAGGACTTGGATTTTTGGCAGCTGCTGCAGCATATGAAGTTGTAGAATTTTTTTGTTTCCCTTTCTTGACAGGAACGAATTCGTCTTCCGAATCGTTAATGTCGCCATTTTTACCTACTGAATTATGATTGTGTACTCCGTTTTGTTTAACTGCTGATGAGGGTTGAACATCCCCGTTCTTTTGCACCCCCTTTTCTTGGACGCTGTTATGACCATTTGTAAGCAGAGCGGTCTTTGTTGCTAGAGAAGCGTCAGATTTGATTTTTCCATTTTTATTTGTGTTGGCGCTTCCACTGTTTGCTTTGTTATTGTTTGTACCTTTCTGCTTCTTGGCTGTAAAACAAAACATAATTTATATGAAACCACATTGTTGAATGGAAATGGAACATCAATGAACTTGATTTTACAAGCAAAGAATGAACGACAATCTTAATCTAGGCTGATCCGCACAATTGATTCGTAAAATCGAAGATGAACGATCATGTAATTTGGCATCGACCCAAAATCCCAACGTTGACGTCGATTAACAATTTTACCGACGGTAATTGGTTGTGCACTGTCAAAAAGTGACGTAGTCGAATAATAAATTGCGGATCTACAGATACACAAAACGAACGTGGTTAGAAAAAAAAGTGTTAGGAATGCTGTATGATAGATGCAAAGACGAACAGACGCCTGTTACTAAGCGATCAACCCATGACTTGTATGGTCAACTAAAACACATAGGCATAATATTACATATATGTACCTACAAAGCGAAACAAAAAATTGGTTCTCAGCCCTTAAATGTATATCCTTATCTTTCTTGTACAAGGTAGACTTCATACGATAAGATACGCTTGACAAGGTAAATAGAATCGTTGAAGACATCTCGCTGTTGAGTTCAGAAACGAAACAAACAGAAAGAAAACAACCTCATACAAAAAAGAGAACCTAAATTCAGACACCACGTGGTTCCCACTCAAGTCTCCGCACGCCCAACACGAAATACGAATGTAATATTTACTTTATAAATCGAGTATTATATTATCATCTTCATCTTTAATCTATAATTTGGAAAGAGACTTTGTATGTAAATATCCTTGGTCGTCGTCGTCGTCCGTAGATCGGTGACGTCATCGAACACGTGATTCGATTTTTTTTTTTTCGATCCATGGGTGCCGATTTATTTTTTTCGTTTCAATGGATTCACCCCCGCGGGGGCGCAAGGCGAGTAGCTTCATGGGGTCCCGCCAGGGGCGCCACAAGGGGCGCAGCCCCGTGGGGCCCCGAAGGGGGCCCGGGGGGCCCAGCCTCATGGGGCGCAGCCCCATGGGGCTCAAAAGGGGGCGCCACAAGGGACGCAGCCCCGTGAGGCCCCGAAGGGGGCCCGGGGGGCCCAGCCTCATGGGGCGCAGCCCCATGGGGCTCAAAAGGGGGCGCCACAAGGGGCGCAGCCCCGTGGGGCCCCGAATGGGGGCCCGGGGGGCCCAGCCTCATGGGGCGTAGCCCCATGGGGCTCAAAAGGGGGCGCCACAAGGGGCGCAGCCCCCTGGGGCCCGGGGGGCCCAACCTCATGGGGCGCAAGCCCTAATAGGCATTAACTAAGGGGGGCGAAGCCCTAGACGGCAATTAATCATGGGGGCGCGGAGGGGCGAAGCCCTAAAAGGCATTAACTAAGGGGGGCGAAGCCCTAAACGGCAATTAATCTTGGGGGCGCGGGGGGCGAAGCCCTAAAAGGCAACTGATCATGGGGGCGAAGCCTTGGACGGCATTTAATCATGGGGGCGCGGAGGGGCGAAGCCCTAAAAGGCATTAACTAAGGGGGGCGAAGCCCTAAACGGCAATTAATCTTGGGGGCGTGGGGGGCGAAGCCCTAAAAGGCAACTGATCATGGGGGCGAAGCCCTAAACGGCAGTTAATCATGGGGGCGCGGAGGGGCGAAGCCCTAAAAGGCATTAGCTAAGGGGGGCGAAGCCCTAAACGGCAATTAATCTTGGGGGCGCGGGGGGCGAAGCCCTAAAAGGCATTAACTAGGGGGGGCGAAGCCCTAGACGGCATTTAATCATGGGGGTGCGGAGGGGCGAAGCCCTAAAAGGCATTAACTAAGGGGGGCGAAGCCCGAAACGGCAATTAATCTTGGGGGCGCGGGGGGCGAAGCCCTAAAAGGCATTAACTAAGGGGGGCGAAGCCCTAGACGGCTTTGAATCATGGGGGCGCGGAGGGGCGAAGCCCTAAAAGGCAACTGATCATGGGGGCAAAGCCCTAAACGGCAATTGCTCATGGGGCGTGGAGGGGCGAAGCCCTAGAAGGCAAAGGCTCAGGGGGGTGCCGAGGGCGAAGCCCTAGAAGGCAAAAAAAAAATTGATTTTTTTTTTTGATTTTTTTAAATTTTTTTTTTGATTTTTTTTTGATTTTTTTTTTTATTTTTTTTTTTATTTTTTTTTTATTTTTTTTTTTATTTTTTTTAAATTTTTTAATTTTTTTTTTTGTTTTAATTAAATTAGCTTAGTCATGTTTAAGCGGTTTATATTATAAACACTGAGCGAAGCCGGGTAATACAGCTAGTTATACATAAAGGAGATTAATAAAATTCATAGAGTATGGCACCACACAATTATACGAAGAAAACCGAAAATTACATACAATATATTTTTTTAAACTATATTTTTAACTACGTGAATCTGATAATACTATGATATATTTATGATTTATGCTTTTTGTTTGAGCTTTTGAATTATATAATTGATGGTCCGCAATTATCAAGCAAGATCCTATTCCAATACCCAATCAGATCCTTCCGTAATCCTACTTTATTTCATATTAATCCCTGTTCTACCAACTATTCCTGTAATTTATTTTTATATAGACCATGCTTAAGAATATTCCCCCTCATATTAAACTATTTTGCTGTTCCCTTTCTTATAACAAGCCTCTTATTAGCTTTCTTTCGCTCAAATTCTTCAAATCGTTTTTAAACTTAGCCATTTTGCACGGTTTGGTCAACGATGGATATTACAATCGATTTTTTTGAATTTATATTGTTTGGTCAATATTCTTATAATCACATACATATGTACATATATCCCACATCGACCACCAATCAATGTTTTTTTTCTTTGTTTTTATTTTATTTCATTGTTGTAATTTATTTTTAGAAACTTTTTCGGTATCAATGTATGTATGCACGTGGTAATGCTATTTGTTTGTGTTTAAAAATAAAACAAAAAAGAGCGTTTTCTCCAATTAATCAATCATGATAATACTGATACATATAAATATATTTTACGAACAATTAAAATAATGTAGTAATGATATAAAAGTCCAATATCAGACTACCAAAGATTAAATATTGAAAATTTGATTCAATACGGTCGAATTTTACTATAGAAGTTTATTAATATTTTTCATTCTACTAAATATTCGTTATAATAAAGTTGAAACAAACTGGAAACTGCCATTTATTCAGGACCCAGAAAATAATCATTGCAGAAAATTTTAACTTTAACGAAAACAAACGAAAGAAAAGTTATTTTTACTTCAAGTAATAGGTGTAAAAAAGTTTTGCAAAACTTTGAGATGTTTCGATTTACACATGGAAAATTAAATAAAACTACGAGGCAAAGATAACTCGATGATTTACGACATCGCACTGATTACACCGACGAAATTTGATAGTGAAACGGAATTCGAGTGCAATGTGCTTGTCAGGCACAAGGAAGTGTCAACTATACATACATAGTAGTGAGATACATGCCAGTAAGCAGGTTTGTATAACAAAATATTAACTTTTATTGTGACCAAATATTAGTGTACGTATTACAGCCGATTAGCAATTCAAATGTGAGCAGAGGTTGAAAAGTTGAATGTCTAAAAGGCGAACCGCGTATTGATCGTGGGGCAAATCGCCCCTCTGCGCTCTTACGAGTACCACCACGAATCGTACAGAGTTAGTGGTGCAAGAAAACCGGGAAAACGTTCGTGTCGCCATTCTTCAACAAATTATTCATAGCATCATGCACAAATCAAAGACGGCAACTGTCATAAATTTATCTAGACGAATTGTCGAAAACTCCGATTTACCCTGTCAGATAAAATAATCCTCCACTCAAGATTACAAGTGATGTGTGCAATCGGTACACTACACTCCACAGTGCTACACTACCTATGTACACAAATACGTACATACATATTTAACTTGGTAGTAAAAAGGAAACATGTGATTCCTATTGATCGGCTAAGATGTTCTGGCCAATTTTCCATTTTACTTCTGGCTGATTTCTCTCATAAAAACTTTAGGTTTTATTACTTTTAGAATATGTACACGTTACGAATAGAACATGAAGGATACAATACAAACAAGGAAAGATTTAAAATGAAGCATTCGCGACACAATGATAATGATATCTAAATCAGGCTTGCTACTTAAACTAAGTAAGTTAATCTGACTGAAGTTTTTAGGTGATTACACTATAACCTAAGGCAATGTCTTTTAACAATTACATATCTGGTTTCATATATAAAGGTTGTTTCATTTACGAAAGCACACCCTATACAACGGTTTCTAACGTGCGGATTTTTCCGTGGAGTAGGAGGAATGATCCTTCGTAAATGAAACGGCCTATACAGTACACGTCATTTTTACAAGGCTATTATTATATATAGGAACAGACATGGTGAGTAAAGATGAACCATCATTCTATTATGAAAACTAGATACGACATAGCATACAATGTATGTGTTACAGTCCAAATGTTCACACCGGTTCGTTCATGAACATACTAGTTAGTTCATACACGAACTATTGGTTTTAGTTAACAAGTGCTAACAGCAAAAGTTTTCTTCGAATAGACTCACCAGTTATCACATGAAACTTTTAGCTGCCAAAATCTTTTAGATGTCAAAATGTAAAAGAAACTGAATAAAAACATCGCTAAAATTCCCGTTTCAACTTATTTTTATAATATTGTTGTGTAGGGGTGAGTGGAGGATCCAAATGAAAGGCCAAAGTCGCTTCACAGCATTTATTGACTGATTCGGGAGGTCCAGAATTCTCGTTCTCCTCCTTAAAAGGGGAAGGTCGCCCACTACAGCTTCCCCGATCCGTTTATTTCTCCATATTCTCCACCGTTTATTTCTCGCGGTCTCACACTCTCAGGGTTCTAGGAATTTTACCGACCACTTAAGAGTCCCGCTAGGCCAATTCGGGGGTCTCCATTGTTAGCCCCCGAACGCACTTTAGGCGGCGGCTAATCCCCATAATGTCCCTACGTTACAATATTTCTACCCAGGGTAAGCATACATACATAAGAATGGGACGATTTTAACTAGTTAATTTGTCAATTTATTCTTTTGTGCACAATATAACCAGATTGGTTCGTGTATGAACAAACTAGTATATCCATAAACGAACGAAATGTACACTTGGACTGTAAAATATGAACTACATAGAATGCAGTAATATCAAGGAAACGCACGTTTTTGATAATGTTATCACTTGGAGGCAATTTAGGGAAAGTAAACGGACGACTGAATCAAATTTACCCAAAATAAATATTTGATTAAATTTCAATTGTTATGAAGCGAGCGAGGCGTGGATGTAGTGGGGTGAGGAATGAGAGTTTTGTCGCACGCTATTCGAGTTACATATTATATATACGTACAAAAATAGATTGTGTGATCAAAAATAAAAATTCACACGACACAATTGATATAATAAATGCACTTTCGCCGTACGGTGCATGCACGCAAATTTGCGTGTGCATTGTAGTCTGAAGCGATGCTGAATCTCAACGTCACCTTTTCCGTTTTGAAGAGTTCAGTGCGTGAAGACCAAGTCGATTGTTGAACGTTTTTGCGATGGAATATGCATGACGTTCAACAACAATCTTCTGAATATATCGTTAGCATGCAAGGAAGACGTTAAACTCGTTACAATAATTTATTGTGTAGACTGAGAAGGGTTCCTTCGTGATTCATATGCTCCCGAATATCGATTTAAGGGGGAACAATGACTAATCGTAAACGCAATAAGGAAGACTATCATTATATAAGGCACAGTGTAACAAAGTTATACAAAGTTGTTGTATAAACTTTATATAAACAAAGTTTATACTGTAATATAATAAAAAAGATACTGTAATATATTAACAATTATATATATTATTTTTTTAATTTATTGAATCGTCTTTTTTATTGATTGAAATACGACTCCATATCTATATAGGAATACAAATATCAATTGGCTGTAAAACCGTCAATCCAATAAATTTTATCGTCACCAATCCAATAGTTACATATAAGCGTAGATAACCCGAAGAACAGTTAGTTTAAGATATAATCATCATCATTTACATTCACTTTAGGAAGGTCTTTCGAACACGCTTCCATTCGTCTCTGTTTTGTACAACTCTCATACATGTCATCCTCACACACTTTTCTAATTTCATCCAACCATATTCCTTGCAGCTCTCGGGTACCATTCAAGCACTTATTTCATCCATATATGTACATATGTATGTACATGTACGTTAATTGCCCTTTTTATACTTCTCACCAACGTATTTCGTTTCCCTTCTTTCCTCGTTACGCTGAGCATACGGTGTTCTATACTTCTTTTGCATTGAACTTTTTTAAAATGTTATTACGGGTAGCCTCCAGGGCAACATCTATGGTATTAAACTTGTACATATATAAATTTATGGATTATAATTTTTTTAAATAATTGTAGGGTGGTTTTTGCCAATTTGATGGAAGAACCGTTTCAACAATGAAATAAAACTGTAATAGGAAACGATCGACTTGGTGTCACAAATATCCAAGTATGACCAACAGCACTACAGATTATACTTGGAATAAATTCTTTTCGGCGTTTCGAGGTCGGCGACCTCTCAGTGCTTAGAATTGACGCAACCACCGAGCCATGCTGTCGGCTTTGACGTTCAATGTCCAAGTTTCATATCCGGACAAAAAATATATTTTTCTTCAGGCAAATCGAAGATGTTTTTGATCAAAGATATTTTTCTTCAGACAAAACTAAAATAGAATAATAAAAATAAAATTTTTAAATTGTATCCTTTCAATTTTTCATATATGTATTATATACGAACGAGTCTCCGAAGGAATGTGTCATAACGAAAAAGTTAAATATACCTATAATAGAGACAATTTAAAATCAACAATTTTCAATTGCAATTGGCCATCACAAAAAACTCGTTTTACAAATTCATAATCAAATTAAAATTCAATTCAACGAATTCATAAAAAAATAAAAAAAGCGATATTAAGCGTACGAAAAACATTAAGGAAATTATAAAAAAATTCGAAACTACATTTGGCATAGTTACAATTTTTGCAACACACTTTGGACAGATTAAAGCGAGAAGAAGAAAGGGGGACGATATACAAATTGGGGAGGAAGTTCGTTGCAGACGTTAGCGTTTAAAAAGTTCTTTCCGTTTTAGATATACTCAAATGATATTTGACGAAGAAATATGACAGTGTCAAAAGACGAAGATGACTTTAAAGACTTGGACGTCACGTTCGCGTCACTCCCAGTTAACGGCAAGGCCGACGAAAAAATAAATGGAAGTGGTGAAAGAATTTCGGGCGTTTGAGATACACTGGGACATACATATACTGTACATATGTACGCACTGAAATCGACCCATTCGGTGAAAAGCGTTGGCAACAATACCTACGCAGGTCCAGTGGGACGTCACGGGAAAATCGCACTTCAGAACCTTCGAGGGGATAGAAGAGGAAGAAAGATACGTAAGCACCAATAGCGTCAGTCATAAAACCCATACCAGAGGAAAGTTGAACTTTTCATTTTCTCCAAACGAATGTATGTATGTATTATGAACGTATGTAAATACAGTAATCAATTACAGAAATGGTATTCAAGCAGGATGATTCATGGGTTCGTAATATGTAAATATTGAGCAGGAAATGAAAGGGTGGGTCGTTTATAAAAAAAAGTTGTGCTGAGGTCTGTTTATATTATCCAACAAATCGGCACAAGACTGCACGGAAAAGACTTACATGCAAACTATACAGCAGCGTACGTTCATACTTATTTTGGATGTGTACAAGGCAAAATCGGCGTTCATACACATCACAGAGCGCAACCATACGGCGCAATATTGCTTGCGTCATATTATCAAATCAATACTGTCACAATTTGACACTTAGTTATACTTATTATCGTTAGTACGGGTGCACTCGCCACTACGATGTCACGTCATGCGTGAATATTTTCACGAAATAAAACCGATTCTGCTTGATACGTTTCTGCTATATGATATGAATAGATCGTGTCGGATAATGCTTTTTTGGCATATGAACATATGAATGTGTTCATATGGAATGTACTGAAGAATATTTTTCGTACTGCTGTTTACGTGTAGTCGCCAGCTGGAGCTGTACTGGTATAAACGAACCTTTAAACCAACATATGTAGGTCCGGAAGTAGGCCATTATCAAATTGCACACCCATCCAATCACATTGAATAGCATTTAAAAAAAATGTATAATATTTCCAATTTAAATAAACGACGATTCGTATACATATGGTTGCAAGGTGTATGATTCGTATCCACACCCCTTGCGGCTATGGGAAATATGTAAATAACCTCTTGTGGCACAACTTTCTGATCTCTGATAATATATAATTCAATGGGAAATTTATTAGGGGTTATTATTAACCGCAAAAATGTTAGGAATCTCTATATAGACGAATTCGTAGATTTCGTTTTTAAATTTACTAAGCACATTTATTATAAAGCACATGTGGTGTCGAGAATTTTATAATTTATAGTATGTAAAATGTTTAGAGGCACAGTTGCTTCAGAAGTTCAAAGAGGTGCCAACAAAATGGTCGAAGAAATTTACGTGGATAGCGTTTCGTTCTCCATCTAAAAAATATTAATTAGTGGACACGTTTATTTCTGAAAGAATTGCTAAAAGACAGACCAAAATCTAAGCCGACCTTTTCAAACTTTTCAAATTACAAAAGTTTGCTTATATAATATAATAATATCTTGGATATGTGACTCCAGATCGATCGTATCCTATCAGAGTTTACAAATTTATCTGATTTTCATTGAAACGGTTCCTATAAAATTGGCATCTACTATCTTGATTTTTCGCGAATTTCTTTAAATGCTGTAAATTTCTCCATAGATGTATCTATGGATGATGATTGTATTTGTCTTGTGTAATGTTAACGATGCTTCTGTACAATGTTTGAATATGTAGATGTCGTATTGAATGTAAAATATATAATAATTGTGTATTTATAATTGATATTTCTCGGTCTGTATAGTACACTCGGTGCATTGGGGCGATCTGTAATAACGTGCATGATTGATTAAAAATAAAAAAAAATGCGTGCATGTAAATACGGAGCCGCTTTTGCCATAATATTACTCGCGTGACTTGGATCCTTTTTGCAGAGCTACGTTAATATGTAACACTTATGTAAAGTTTGTCAAGTTGTATGCACAATGCACATATGAAACGATGCGTTTGCACAATTTAGTTGAATGAACCCTGAGCGTTCAGAGGCGTCTCTAACAAATGAGATTCTCTCTTGTATCTCGTCTTTTCCTATCTATTTCTAACTGGAAGAGAAGACTTATCTTTCAACGTTCTAAATATAAATGGCATTCCAGTTACTTCGTCAGCGGGAGAAGACAAATGTGTGAAATGACCAGTGTTTCTTTAGTGACTGCGATTACCGCATTGGTCTTTCTTTATTTCAAAACTTTTCAAATACTGTCGAGTACGTTGACATGTAATTGAAACTCTCTAAATATTAAAAGCAATATTTTAAGTAAGCAGTTATATTTTGAAAATAGACGAAGAATGTGTTCAGAGCTGCAACAAGCGTCTTACTTCCGACCAGGGACGAATTTAGAACGGTCCATCTTACATTCATACATATGCAATGTAGACTTTGTCCCGGTTCCTTTTTTCCAGTTAATTACACTTGCCTACGTGAAAACAATCTTCCACACAAAGGATCACACACGAGAGCCTTGTTTAACTGCTAGAACATTCCTTCTTTCCGAAGAGCGATGTCCCCGAGAGCAAAAATTGTGTTATTTATACGAACGAGGTCAGCTAGAGAGTTTCAGAAAGAACACTCCTATTTTCCGCGTCTAATGTACCGAAAAAAAGTGTAACTTACATAATTAGAGACTCCTCTAGAAAAGATCCAGCTGTTGGAACTTTAATATTAAAAAAGTCTGAAGCATCGAGCTACCGGAGGATAAAATTCTTGCCGAGTATAATAGAAACGTTAAAATATTATGACAGTTCATAAATAATGTTTATTATTGAGCACGTCAAAGCTTATGCGAAATTGTCGATGAAAGATATCATCTGCATAATATGTATTTATGCGCGTATACAAAAGTGTCCATTCGATCCCGACTGCGTATGTATGGTAATTTTCTCCACGTTGGAAGTTTTGAGATGACACTGATGACATGTTGGATTTTGCAATATCGGTGGAAAAAAGTGGCAAAGATTTTTTTCGCACACGCATAAAAAATTGATTATACGTGACCTGCCACTTTTGAAATAAATATTCCGTTAATCTCAATTGCAAATAACAATTTTGACCCACAAATTACCTGTAGATATAATATAATTCGGCTACAAACTTAATTAAGTACGAGTATTTTAATAGTTATTCTGACGCATTATAATGTACGTATGACACTGACAAAGACGGCGCAAAAAAGTATTATTAACATATTTCAAGGCCTGATGTAATACGCCGCAGGGAAAATATTTTAAATTTCATTTATTTGTCATTAGTATGACTTGTTTATGACATATAAAAATTTATAAATACTATCAAGCACTGCAAAGCAACAGCCCAACTTAATAGTGCGCGGAAAAGACTACTTATACATACTATATACAGCAGCGCACGTTCAGACAATTTTTGGCTGAGTGCAAGACAAAATCGGCTTACATATAAATTACAGAAAGCGACGATATGGCGCAATATTGCTTGCATCGTATCGTTGAGTCAATATTGTCATAATATGACGTTTCCGAAAATATTCATATGAGCATGCTTTTGTTAGCACTATGACGTCACATTATCTAAAGAAAACTGCTTGATATGTTACGGTGACGTGTAGTACTGTATAATATGAATACATTTTTTCGACTACTGCTGTTACGTCTACGCCATGTACAAATTCCTTATCTAGCTTCAATCTAGTTTAATTACTAGTCTAGCTTTAATATAGTCTAGGCTTTAATCAGTCTAGCTTTAATATAGTCTAGGCTTTAATCAGTCTAGCTTTATATCAAGAAAAATTTCTGGAGTTGCATGTACCGAAAGAAAGATCTTTGTAAAAATCTGAAACTTTTAATGTAATTAGATTTCAGAAGTAACGTAACAAATCACCTGGACTATCCTGGAAAAGGCTTTTTTTTAAGGTAAAGACATAAAAGCTTAAGAAGATAACTAGTATATGTACGTTAAATAAAATCATTAAATTTTACCGAAGTATAATACGCTTCCTTATTCCTTGTTTTAATTTGTTTACTGTACTGACAAATTGGCGCAATTTGATATATTTCAAATCAAATTGTGCTTGTATAATACATATAATATTACTACTCGTAATTGTATAACGCATATGCCCACGAGGTATGAAGAAATTTTGAAGACGAGTTAAAACGCGTATTTCGGAACTACGACTCGAACCAATCTGCAAATATCCACATCTTAATGTACAAATCTAAAATACGTCGCAGAAAACTAGAAGTAAACACAAAAAAATACAGTCGAATTAAAATCTCAACACAGATAAGTATTCGTGTAACCGAGTTTCATAAATAAATTTACGTCACAATCGTCAAAAATTTTATCTAAATTTCACAGTGAAATATCACGACACAAGAAATGTATCAAGCTATTTATAAAAGAGCGTGATCAACAGCATGGCTGATTACAATATATGTAATTAGATGGTTAGCCCGTCATATAACAGTTGGTGCTCCAACATTCCACCTTTTTGGAACGTTTTGTCCTTTCTGACGATCATTAAAACTCTACGGACCAGAAATATAGTATACCTAATAACATCGCCTGTGTAAACATTTTTGAAAATTATTTATTTCAAAATGTTTTTGTAGTATGTTTATTAGCCTACCTCATTTCCAATATAAAGTCCAATATAATGGATACGTCATGATCCCGGGAAGGTTTTAATGTTTTTATGTATGTAATCTCGGGTAATGGCAACTCCTAGTATACAAGTATACATATCCACATGGTAATATGCATACATAAAGATACAATCAGAGAAAAATCTTTGTCGACAGACGACATCATTTACCTTGACGACGTAACATGGTCAGCATAATCGACCAATTTATCAATTAATACGAGCGACCTTTAGCTACACAATACTTACTCATGTATGTATAATGTACACAAACGTTAACCGAATCGATCTGAATATGAACAATGCATCGCAATTCAAAACTTAGAAATTCGCAAGTAGGTCGTTGCAGAATACTGATAAGCTGCGACCCGAAACGAACTCTAAATAAAACGATGCAAGACATGGGCAAACACGTGGTCGAACTTGGTAACCACCATTTCATTTATTTGGTAACATCTTATGTATTACATTCCGTGGACCACCAGAGAGACTCCACGATATGTAGGAAAAGGACTCTATCTTACTTTGGCCATATTGCCAGGAAGATTTTGGAGAGTCTGGAGAATCTGATAGTCACCGAAGCACTAGTCTCCCACAATACTTTGCCTCACAAAATGGTCAAATCAAATCAAAAAACTATTCCTCTGATTTTCATTGGCACAAGACCGGGAGGAGGATAGTCCATCGCATACCAGATGACAGGAAATGACCACAACGATCAGCATTGAGCAAACGAGAAGAAGAAGAAGATGAAGACATATGAACATACATATATCGAGGCCGTCGCGATAGCTCAAATGTTTACATATTATAAAATGAGTCACTATTTCATAACAGGTATATTTATTATATAGTTGTGACGGAAAACGAAGAAAAATCTCAGAATTATGGAAACTTTCGTTATACCTATTGCCAAAGAAATCTACAAAAGTAACACTGAAACAAAGAATTCAACAAAAAAATACTTGTAAAAATTTTTTTTTTAAAAACAAACCTCTTTTTTAGTTTCGTATATAATATTAAGATATATAAATTATCATTTTGAATAAAAATACCAATAACGCGTCTTAAACGATATTTTATCTCTATCGTAATGGTGGAGGATCCATTTACTTATGTTGATGATCAAAATGAGCAATATGGCAAAGTATGAAAACGATCGGATATGAGGCAAATTTTTTCCTGAATTGTAATCGCTAGTGAAACGTAAAGGAGGTTTGTAAAAAGCACCCAAATTGATTTGTAAATTAAATGATACGGAATAGATTGAAGAAAAAATAGCCAAAAACACTTAATACATAAAGAGATTAGATGCCGAAGATGAAATAGATGCCTTTGCAAATCTCAACGTCTGCTGCTGATGTGAATATATTAATACTTTGAAAAAAAAAAAGCAGACTGAGCCTAGTAAGTCCTGTCATTTTTTCATTAAATTGTCTATATATGTACATATAATTTAATTTTATGAAAAATCTTTTTTGACTCAAAATTGGGGTTTAAGGTTTCCAATTAGATGGAAGATTAAATACCACAGATCTGAGCAATGTTTTTACTACACAGTGTACCCAAAATAAATTTATAATCGATAGACTTTAGTGTATAGAAATATATTTGCTTTTTAATTGCAATTTGAAACACAAAGGGTTAATACGTAGAGAGTGTACATATGTATGTTGAAAAACTTGTTCTACAATCAAATAAAAAAAACTTCATTACCGCTTGTCTAATTCTTAGTAGTGAGGTTGTCGCACTCTTGAATAGTTAGTGATCGAGTGGTGGACACGCATGTCCGAGAGACTTGTCCGGCAACAAATTGTTCACCAGACTCGAATGAGATGTATCCAAAATATAATAGAGCATGTACGGCGAGAAACGGAGACCTTTCATCAAATCATAAAAGGGAATTGTTAACGAGACACACATAATACCTGCACAAGTTGTACATTTTTCAAAAGAAACTACATAAATGTCGACGAAGACAATGAGGAAGTTGTTTATTATTGTCACGGCGTTGGACGTGCGACTCGTTCAAATCAGAAAGACAAGGGCACAAAGTACAGCAGGGACTGCTAAAATGCTAATGAGCCCACTAAAAGACGAAAAGTGCAATTCAATAAGCGAGTAAAAGTCGTTAAATAACACCAATTAGGCACGAGAAAACCCCCAATTATGTGCACACTTAATTCTGTTTTTAAACGGTACGATACGTTCTAAAGTAAAAAATATACAGTGCATATAGGAAGTTTAGGGATTGGCTCCATAAGTTAATTGTGCAGTTTGTGAGAAATGAGTAAATGAAAAAAGACTTCAAATCATTTTTCGTTGGATCCATGTGTTTTTGATTTTTAAATGCTTTTTATTATTACGTAATTATGTTCACAATACATCTTATATCTATTTTAATAGCTACTGATCTACTGATCATTTTCTATTTTACAATTCTAATTTAATTTTGTTAGTAATCATAGTATTATGTATATTATTCTAATGTTAATGTACAGCATAATAGGAAAAAGAGCTCAAAAACCTATTTAAAATTCTTATAAATGCTCATAATATATCTAATACATAATATTAATTAAAGGCTCACTAAAGTCGATGACCTAAAGCAGAGGATCCATGTGTGATAGATTATTTTAGAAAACGGGTAAAAATTTACTAAATAGGACTACGTGAAATCAAAATAATCTTTCATCGCAAAATCATAATTGGTTGAATATTTGTATAAAAAACAAATATATTTACATGTGTATATTTATCTTTTCACATATCCTAATTTTGGCCTAAAAAATCACAATGGAATGGGTGTTGTCTTTGTCAAAAGTAATTTGGGCTTTAATTACTACTAAAAGACTTCCGAAATTTCTATATCGCTTGCATTCTGCTTGCACGCACACAATTAGGGATGTATGCGAGTAGAATGTAGCTTTAATTGCGTGTGTGCAAGTAGGATACAAGATTAAAAACGAACCTAAATTAATAATCGACGCACTGTGGTGGATAGCGACTGACCATAGCAGTTATTTTATTTTATTATTTATTACGCCTCGTTTACACGTGTGTCACAGATGCGGAAGAGTGGGGGAATTCAGTACGCCGCGCTCAACGGTCAATGCGAGAATGATATCCGCCTTGGAATAACGGCACTGCTTCAGTCGTTATTTTTTTCTATTTCTTGCACTTATTTTTTATTATTAGACGTTTAATACGTGATAAAATTTACAAATTGCAATAAACAACTTCGCAGAATTTGCATTATTTTAACTTAAAACAAATATTTTCAGCAGGAAGCTTGGCGTCCACCACAGTGGTTAGTGGATTTTTTTAGCACAGTAAGGCAAGTGTTAACACGAAAACCCTGCTGGTCTTAACCAAGAATAAACACAAAACTCGACCATCCTACATTGTGTACATAATCACCTTTTTATCGAGCAAAGCTCGGTGTTTCCGATATATATTTTTTTTTGTGACAACACATACCAGGAAGACATTACAGGCAACCCCAATGCAAATATTGCAGCATATTTTTTATTCATTATAAGTAACTGAATTACGAGACACTGAAAAACTCGCAAATCAATGAGACATCTATCAAATCGTACACAAACTTATTTATTGCACATTAATCAAACACAAATTATTGGTGACATATTGTATATATAGTTATGAATAAAGCCCGGACCCTGATGGGGCCGTTTATTGTTCAAATGTTGTAAATGCATTGTTAAAGGTTTGCCGAACCTTTTTTACAAAGCATTTACAACAATTGAACAATAAACGGTACGCTTCCGGTCCTACCTCTAGTTATGAACCGTTACAACAGTGAAATCAGAGAAAATTGGCAAACTTTGATAGGAAACGATAAACCTGGAGTCACAAATCCAGGTCTAACCAGCAGCATGTAAGATTACAAATGAAAAGGAATGCATCTAGTGTGTAATATATGCATGTTAAGTGTGGTGCAACATGTCACACGTACGCCTTTATAACAATTTAACTTATCACTCATAATCTTACATACATTCTATCGCTAACCGGTGTTCAAGAATGACTAGTCAAATACCAGACAAGCATATTGGCGAGGTTATCGACTTTGATACACACGAATATGTACATATGTATGTATACCAAGGAGTATACTTGAAAGAACTTCCTCGTTGTTGTCAAGTCGTACAGGTGTTCCGACAGGAAATGAATTCAAAAAGATCAGATTTGAATTCATGTAAATTTCCCAAAACGACACTTTCTAAAATCCGATATACTCGAGTGTAATTTTTTTTAGAATTAATTTCGAAGCACACCACACTGGGAGGTTCTTGCACGAAGTTGACTTTACAACAGTGATAATTGTTTACGAATGCATGCAAAGATGTGTTCGTGTCTCATCAATTATCTTCACTTCACAAGCACACTTTGTGTATTGACACGAAAATTCCATTTACACGCATTGGATATACGGAAACCCGCCGAAGAATGATACGCCTAATTATTTCGAAATTAAATCATAAAGGATAAAACCAACATATTTATTAAAAGTTCCGCTACACGCTCGACTTAAATATTAAATGGAAAACACAACGAGCTTTTGTAGGCAGTTCGAAATGATGACAGTTGATGAGAATATGTCAACATATTTCACATTGTTTCCATTCACATACCGTAACTGAATATCACCATAAATTACATCTAACAATTGTGAAAATTGTAAGTACTACTACTATATCATGGGTGAAATTTTATGAACATGCACAAAATTTTACCTGGTGTACGCTAAAGTTGAGAACATTTGGTTTTATCGATTGCCTGGGGATGCTTTAACGTTCTGGCGTACGTTTTCTCGCCGAAAGGCCGATGCACAACAATTTTGATACAAATTATATAAAACGGAAAATTCCAGAACAATTAACGCACAGTAATAATGATTTCAAGAGCGTAAAATTTTTTTTAAATTATACAAAATCATGAAAAAAAACGAAAGGCAATCGTATAAAATTTTGATTATTTTTTTAAGAAATTTAATTTAAAATTTCCATAAAGATCCAAACGTTACAATGGCCGGAACACAGGTGAATTTTATTTTTGGACGATATTGAAAATGATCAAAATATCCCCGACGTAGTAAGCGATCCAACCAACCAACCAATTTTCAAATTTCGTTTCATAGCCAGCAGCATGGCTCGGTAGTTGGGCTTTTGCCCAGCACCGAGAGGCGCCGGGTTCGATCCCGTGAATTGACCTCGATTGAAAAGAATTTATTCAGAGTATATCTGTAATGCTGCTGGTCAGACTTGGATATTTGTGACTCCAGATTTCCTACCAGAGTTTGCCAATTTTTATGATTTCATTTTTCTTCGATTAAATTGGCTAAAAACCTACTATGTCACCACTGTTTGAGTATGATAAATGTACAATAAAATGTATGTACCAGTTAAAAGTCATAGATGTCTCGTTAATTTCGAGTTTTTCGGTGTCTCTTAATTCAGCGACTTATGTAATAAAAATGCTGCATTGTTTATAATTGGCCAGGAAGGCGCATTGGTGTTTTAACTGTTAGGCCTTCCTGGTATATATGTATATAATAATAAAATTAATAGATAAAATTAATAATAAAATTAATAATACTAAATTTATGTACTCCGCGATATTTCCGGTAAGATAAATAATAAAGAAAAATACGTTAATATCCAAAGATACATTTTACGCACAATAAAAGAATAACATAAAAAAAAAGTAAAAGCAATCTAAACGAAACGCTCTGGCAGAAAAGCGTGCCGGGAATCCGATCTTCTCGTTCACATTTTTATATACCCAATAAGCCTGAAACGATCAATACTATTTTTGTGACGATCAGAAGCAGAAGCAAATGCACACGAAAATGAATGCAAACATGAAATGAGTTTTTTTCCATTCAATATAAGCCTCGCGTAAATGACCTTTCACCTCTTAAAAAATTTCCAATTCACAAAATTAAATACTCATGTTACTCTTTAAAACAATTTCATTATATTTTATCATTAAATATTAAACGAACTCATAAATATCAATTCTAGTAAAAAAAATTCCACGACATGACCTTGCGAATACAATGGGAATTAATATAAAATGTAATATATGTACATATGTACATACAAAATATACATTTTTTATGGCGATAAGCTGAAAATCGAAGAGAAACCGATCGGCAACCAATACAAAGTACGTCATAACATGAACGCGAGATTGATGTCTTTAAACTTTGACACTTTATCAACAATGGCGTACGTGAACGATAATTTAGCAGAAGAAATGTTCAATCAATATCCCTCGAAACAAACAATGTTCCCAAACTGCCGGCCGCGTTAGAAAATGGGTAATTATATCTATAAGTTCATCAACTGAAGCAAACTTGAAGTAACTTCGTAACTTAATAAATTAATACATTAATACAGTAAATTGACACCTAGAAATAAACGTGAAAAAAATACAAAACACACGAAAGCGATAGTTGCGTATGTTTAAGCATGTAGGCAGCGAGTTCTTGACCCAGAAGTTAAAAGTAAACTAATTAATTCAACTTCTTAACCTACAATAGAAATAACCGAATTATTATAATATATATGTAGATAAAACCGGAAGGGATGTATGTATTATATGTATGTATGTATGTGGGTATATGGCGAGTGTATTGACAAGCAGGGCCGGCTCAAAGGTGCAGCAGACTAGGCACGTGCCTTGGGCGCTTGATTATTAAATTGAAAAAATAAATTTGGCTTTCTTTGAACTTATAAAACATTCTATAATCAAATAATTTTTATACTCGAAGTAACAATACTGATTGTAAAATATTATAATTTACGAGGAACGCAGGAAGTTGACTGTCAAATATCAACGACTGGCGAATAAAACTTGTAAAATAGAAAACTGTTGTCGATACAAATGGTAATTTGGAATTGTATTTTTAATAAAATACCGCTGAAACATATGTATGTATCTATATATCAAGGATGGATTTCTTTCACGAAATTAAATATCTTAACCAATCATATTCGAAAGAAGAAATGTCACTCTATAAAATTATTGTGCCTATTTTGAATAAAAACGTGCCTATTAAATAAAAAATTCTATTTTTTTTTGTTCTTCAACATAAAATTTAAAGAACTTTCGAGAAATTTGTTGTTTAAATATATAAGGGGGGGGGCGCTGAAGCCAAGTCATATACCCACGGGCCGGAGGTATGGAGATTTCAAAAAAATATATATAATATCAAGAGTTGATAATATAATATTGATTTCGATTCCAATGGCGATTTCGGTTCTGACTTTGGTTCCAGGCATGGAAGGTACTAATATATACATATACCATAAGCATTCGTTGCAGTTTTTTCTTTTCAAAAGATACAAGAACAATTTCAATTTCTTTCCTAGTATTCGTCCTTAATTAGTTGACAAAAAGACGTACGCCCAAAAAGAGCCCGCGTGGCGAACACACAAAACATAGAAGCTCAAAAAATACATATGTATATGTTCGTTGGACGATAACAATTCTAATATAAGAAATAGTATTTCTAGAAATTGAAAGCAAATGTAGTAAAAGAAAATTGTTTGCCCTTCTAACTAAACTTACAAATATAAATGTATTAAAATGCGACAGTTATATTATAATTTGATCGTTGACGTAAAATATCAAAATATGTATTCTCGTATTATTTCAAGCAAGTTAGAATACTATTGAGATTTGTTATCAAATACATATATACAAATAATGTCATAACGCAATACATATCGAACAATGTCGATAAATAAACACCATATTTATTATACTGTTAACCCTTTCGTCGTTAAAATATTCAGGAGACCCCGTAACGGTAATCGAGTCGAATTCAAACATGCGCATAAAAACGTCATATCAGTATACAAATCGAGATTAAAATGTTTACTTAAAAATATTTTTTAATACAAAATTTATCTCCGTCCTAAAAAGACTAAAGATGACGAAAAAGGGCGCGATAACGTAACTGAAAGATCGTCAGTTAAGGCTTCTTAACGCATATTATTGACCCGCCTCACCTTCGACACGACATTGAACCGTTACCCACATAAACATATTTTTAAAATATAAAACAACGTAAATCGTAGGCGATTTTATAATAAGTACTCGTATAAAAACAAAATGAAGTAAATTGATTAGTAATAATTGTCCATATTCGCTTGCCATTGTTGTCTTGGGACAGATTCGTGCTATTTCAAAATTGAATGAAAGAAATATTAATTCTATTATATATTAGAAATATTAATTCTATATAGAAATATTAATTCCATATAATTTTCGATAATATCTACTTCTGTTTTGCTTTGGTACGGTAAACGGATTATTGCGCAAATTACGATCGCGCGCACGACAATCGTTGCCACAAAAATCGCGAATACGGAATATCTGGCATTCGATTTTTCGTTCGTACAATATTTTCGTATGTGGCTTTTGATTGACGGAGTTTTTGGGTACCAGATGTTCCGTGATCAAGATTTTAGTGATGTGCGCGAGATCGCTTTTTGCGGAATAATAACCGAATCGTTTTTGTACGTATCGGTAACTTACATATCTAATATATAATTTCGAAAGAGACTTTGTAAGTACATATGTAATGTTGGTTGGTATGACGAAGATTCGAGATGGTTTCGATTCGATATATATTTTTTTCGATTCAAATAAATTTAATAAAAAAAACAAATGAATATTTACTATTAGATTCGCCGAGTTTAAGCTATTTATATTACAAATACTGAGCGAAGCCGGGTTAAACAACTAGTACACCTATAATATTACATACATATACATACAATGAAAAAGAAAAGGTATATATTATTTCTGCCTATTAGTTATATTGTATATGATTGCAGAACATGTCGAAAAATAGACAGCATTTGAGTGACCGTGATAACATGTTCAATATCAAAGCTAAAGTATTATCACACGTAATATCGTAAAGGTCAAGGAAAAGAAAATCAAGAAAAACAACGGAACTACCCACCTAATATTAAATGAAAAATTTAACCTTCGCTGTATATTATGTAATAGGCAGACACGAATAGAATGAGAAACAAAATTGAGCTAAACTTCATTATATCGAAAAAAAATTTTTGATACAGGAATAAACAACCTTTATTCAGATGACTAAAAAAAATTAAAAACCCTTTCACAAAAACAACTAGGTACTTAATGCTCAAATATGTACATAAACAGTAGGCATAAAAATACACTATCGCTATTGGTGAGGAATATAACTTTTGAGCACTCAATCAAAATCTCAGGGTCTTATTTTCTCATCAAAACGTCATCTATTGAAACTAATACGTTTATAACCAGCAGCATAGCTCAGTAGTTAGCATGTAAGACTTTCAACTGAGTGGTCAGCGGTTCATTCCCTAGCCCGGTACTGCTGGCCAGACCTTGGATATGGGACTTTTCCTATAAGACTGAAAATTTAACCGATTTCATTGAAACGGTTCAAACAAATTTTCCAACCTGTCCTATCTCTCGCAAAAATTCGAGTTCATGAGATTTTATAGATATATAAAATGCTGTTAAAATGTTTGGCAAATTTGTCCATAAATATCTCTTATGTAAAATGTTTGATCGATGTTTATACTGGCCAGGAAGGCTCATTGGATCTTACCTGTTAGGCCTTCCTGGAATATATACATATTATATATATATATATATATATATATATATATATATATATATATATATATATATATATATATATATATATATATATATATATATATATATATATGCATATGTATAAGTTAAGCACTTGAGCAAGCGCACTACGCATGTAGGTACATACACATATTGCGCAGTGCGTACATAAAGTTACAAAAGTGTTTTAATTGACTGCTGCCAAAATCATACCAAAGTCGGTTTTTCATTATTAAATAAGCTATTAAGAAATAACTTATCACAAGATTAATATAGACGTCTACTTTCGGATACTTCCATTGTCGTACATAGATACGTCAGACAATAAAGCTAAATTATGAGGGTTGCGTTCGAGATACATAACAAACCAACAACAATCGAGATCCACATTTCGCCTACTGCCTAGTGGTATGAAGTAGCTTATACCCCAACCCAACCTAGCCGAACTACAAATTAAAGATTTAAGCAACAGCTACTTAAGGCAATATCTCAAACGTCATCAACAAGTGTAAAATTTTACAGAGCGTTCGTAAAACCCGAACACGAGATGCGGTGGTTTTGCTCGACCCCTACAAATCATCCCCTCGACGGAAGTCATTAATTTCCCTCGTTGGAGCGTTATCTCATCCCATTACCAATATATTAATGATCGTAGGGTAAAATCTGAAACGATTATGCCGCGATGAAATAGTCGATCATCGTGACACTGACCCGCGCTAATCCACTGACATCATCGAACGATGGACAACGATGGAGCCGAACAACGAGAACGTGACCTCATCTCGTGAATTATGTACATATGTACTAGCTGGGACACTGACGTGTGACGTCTGCGAGGGGTGTGACAACCTCGTGACGCAGTTTTTTCTGATAACAAACGCCACACACCGCCAATTATGGAATCAAACAAGCACAACGTGTGGAAACATACATATGTATGTATGCTGAACAGGTACCCTACCTGAACGTCGAACCGACAAATATTTACACTGGACGTTTTCACTTTTACGTGATAAAATCCGGCTACCTTCTAAATTGCAAGTCATCGGCTATCGTAAAAGATACCGGTATTCACAAATGATGTCCACTGCGTGGATCCAAGATCAAAGTCTAACGCGCATCACGTGAGTTCCGAGCTATGTACATCGAGAAAGACCCAGAAGAAGAATTATCAAAAACTATGCTCAGAAAGCAACATTCATTGTTCGGACTTAATTTATATCCAATATGTACGTGTTTTGAATGTAAATTTACATTCAAAACAGAGAGTGAAGCATGCATAAGCAAAAAAAAATGTTAGAATTTGAAGAACTGCTCAAGTTTATCTAATCGTAGTCCTCATGTCCCACACTCAAATTTCCAGAAACTGCATGTGGGTTCCATGCTCATCCATCATAAAGCGCTAATTTTTGTTCTCAAGAGGGAAATGTTACAAAGGAAGCAGAGTTTGTCATGGAAGTTCGATCTAGCACGATTCTAGTTTTCGTAGATTTTGTTAAAATTAACATAGACGTAAGTCGCTCGCGCACGTGACGATTATTTGTAGAGCTGGTTATGACGTCGTGTGACAGACGGGCCGAAATAGATTACGTAGGGTTTCTTATTCTTCTTATTTTTCTTCCACGATAGGCAGATGTCTGTTTTTAACGTCTTGGTAAACGGCCAGCAAAGCATATACATAAATCGTTCTCGCCTCTGAATCGTTTCAAGTTTGTAAGGATTCCCTGAACATGTCGAAGGTTAAGTCTAGTTGCTGTACATACCAATAGGACCCGACACAGACACCCCGAAGTAATGAGTTAAATTTCAGTACCAGTCTAGACTACTGGTAAAGCGGAGTTTTGCTTTGTTTTCAGAGTGAATAAGAACATATATACATACATACATACAATTGATAATAAGACTACTGAGTGCGAAGCCCGATTATATTCCTACCACTATTCATATATGTATTATAATCGTATGCCTTATTCCGGAGGATCGTGATTATGAAGAAATGTTCTGCCTGATAAGTCGTTACCTTTTCTTCTTTGATTCATCCACACGGAGACTATTCATATAATGAGTATAAAAAATGTATTGTAAATGCACATAATGCTCTTGCAAATGCACATAATGCTCTTAACAAAATGGTCACGGGTTCAAATCCCACCGGTTGCTGCTGGCCAGACATTGGATATGTGACTCCAGGTCGATCGTTTCCTATCAGAGTTTGCCAATTTATCCGATTTTCATTGAAATGGTTTCAACAAATTGGCAACCCTTACCCATTTCTAGCAAATTTCGAGTTTTTAAGATCCCGAATTTCGCTGAATTGCATAAAAATATATGAGTGCATACCTGTAAAATAAATAAAATGTTACCAATGTTTGGCCACAATGGCGAATTGGATCACTCTGTAATGACACTGCAGTACAATAAATAAATAAAATAAAATCAAAAAAATGTGAAAGGCACTTCAGAGGGTAAATATAAAAAAAATCTGTCTTTGGAATAATGGTGTGTAACGTACTTTTCATACTATCTTCTCAAAAAATACTACAATAGATGTCGTTTCTTTTATAAAGGCCCACTACCATTCAACGGACAAGATGCGCACACTAGAATTGTGTACTGTCCGTTGCTTTTGCGCACCTTTTTCGAGAAGTGGGGGTAGGCCTTTATAAATGGAATAGCCTTTAGATACTGCCTATAGCAAAAAAGTGTTTGTAGATATCGCTGATCAATCAATGCCCTGTGTTGTGGTTGTTTTTCTTAGTTCATTGAAAATGTAAGCTATTAAGTGCATTAAGCTGTCATAAATAAACGAACGAACGCAACGTTCGTACCAGAGCCGAAGTAGGCAACTTTGGCCGAGTTCCAAAGTCCAGCATGGAATCCTGAAGGAGAATTTCAGCGTCACTGGCACTGCTTACAACAAACTGAGCAAGTTTGTTCAACATCAGAGCGATGCTGAAATCTCGATCGTCGATCAGCAATTGGCTCAAATCAATTTGGCAGGTCGCGTTTGGACCCTGCAAGGGACCTTTGAACATCCGCGGCAAAACCGTCACCTTCATACTCGATTGGAATGATTATGATGTATGTGCGACGAGACACAGCATTAATTTAAAACATTTTGAAATGCCCCAACTGAGCATCGACGTCAAAAAACAAACCAATTGAACGCACCAAGCACATTCAACCAAAAAAGAAATAACAACATCTCACAGCAATTGTGACAGATGAAAAGAGGAGTCATCACGCAATCGACGACCAATATCTAACAACGGTAATCTCCAGAATCGAATCGAGTTGAATGACAACATTAGAAAATAGAACCAACGATGAATATTTTTATTTTATTTTATTTTATTTTAAAAAATCAATACCACAGAGACTTGACAGGTTGCCCCAAAGCATATATGCTTTGATGCATGATGCATATGCATGATGATAGAGGACAAACGATCAGAGCGTAACCTGGAATAATTGCATAAAGGTGAAGGAGCCTGATCAGGTGAATAATCGATCCAGCTTTGGCAAGTGGCAACAGATTTAACGATGCCAAAGTTGCAGTCGACGATTATACGCAGAATTTGCATCACACAATCAAACACTGCGTTCGGGACGAATTTAAACGACGTTAGGTCGTAAACTTCATTTTTGGATAACTCCTACTGTACGTAGACTACGAAAAATGTTTAGTTCGTCTTCGTCTCGGCTGGAGATGCGCTATTTTCGAATCGAAAATAGTAGAAAAAGACAAAACAATACAGACAGTGAGTTACGCCTGTAAGGGTTAACCAGCACGTGTGGACGTGCTTTCAGATCATTCTCGAAACGTGCGTTCGTTTCAATTTACATACATATTCAAATGCGTAAGTCTGTAAAAAAGGGGTCTAGCAGCTGTGTACATAGGTCCTATATAGAACCTAGAATATCCCTTGTCACTTTTTACGTTTAGTAGGCACGACGCCAACCTCAACTCAAATGTTAATCTATTTGAGTAATCAATTCAAACATATCACAATACCACGTACCAGCAGTGAATTAATCAAATTTAAGACAACGTTTGAAATACGCATTTCATAATTCCAGTCAAAAGAAATAATGCTATTTTTTTAAACGTTTTAACGCAATAAGTCATCCACTTTGCATTGGTCAGAAATTTCACTATGAAAGTATAATTATGTTAAAAAAAGTCGATAAATAAAAACCAGATTTGCTTGAATTAACCCTTTGAATGCTGACTAACGCCGATCGGTTGTATATTGAACATGTACAAAGTAAACAAGAATACTACCTGCTAAGGCTTTAAAGATAGCATTTACTATATAGCACAAAAAAAATCCATTGAACATGGGTGGTGTAATCCGTTTGTCAACGTTTATAAAGACTCGTTTACACCGGAATTTCTGAATTTATAACCATAGCAGAAATCCCTAACTGCTAAGTATCTTAAATTGTGGCTTAGAATTTAGATTGTGAGCATTACATTTTAACAACGAAGAAGATGGAACTAGTTTTGGAAAAATACATTCATTAATAAACACACCTTTACAAAACTCAAAATCGTCGGCGGTAGTTATCTAGGGTTTGTTTGGATTAGCCACAATTTTTATACTTGCTTTCTATTGGATTTCTTAATAATTCTAGTTGGAAATGTTGGCGAAATTTTCAGCGTGGCGGACTTTCAACAGAAAAGACGTCGGCACCAAAGGGTTAAAATTCGTATGTACGCATTATAATAAATTAATTTTGATAATTACTAAATAAATTGAAATATTATCGGGATTTCATCATATCTTTCGCATCAGTGCGATTTGCATATAATCGTATTTTCGAATTTCATTTCATCGATTTATATACACTCGGATGGTATTGCGACATAACGTTTCAAAACGTTTAAAAGCGACAATGCTCTTTCAAACGAGTCTTTAGATTTAATTAGATATTGTTCGGCGATTCATTGTACAAATTTTAACGCCTTTAATCAACATCAAACGTTTTTCTTCGTGTAGGCAGGCATAATCTTCAAAAATTATATATTTTTAAACGTTATTGTTCTGATTGGAAGTAGCAGTTTTACGCTCAATGTTTGTTAGATATATGTAATATCTGCTTGTCGAACTGAAAATGTATGTCTAAATCTTTCAAATAAATAATTAACAGTACTAGATTGACTTTTGATCGCATTTTTGTATCGAAATCAAAATATACATAAGGGTCTGTTTGAATCGAATCTTATGCGAATCTCATCGGAATTAGCAAATTTCGTTAGTGGACGAACGATTCGAACGTTTAGACCAAAGCCGGTCACGTTTTTTCGAAGCGGTCAGGTTGCACAGCCTGTCCGTCAGACGGCAACCATGTGGTTGCTGTTCGACTGTCAGACGAAGGATCCACACGCGCTCTTCGAGAGCTTTTCCCCGTTTCAAAACTCTTTCAGCCGTTCGTTTCAGACCCTTTCAGCGAGATGATGCAACTGAAGCGTAACGAGGCAGAAGCGCGCGCGCGAGTTCAAACAGACGATCACATGGCCGCTAGGAAACCGACACTTATTACATAAAACGCGATGGCGTTCTACCGAAATAAATTTCACTTTCTGACCTTCAGTACGGCCGTGTTCAGTTTCGATTTCGAATTGCATTTTTGAAATTGCACAAACAGTATCAAATGAAAGTATCGATTTTTCGCGTTTGAAAATTCGAACGTTTACGTAAAGGCGAACTGAAAAGATTTTCACGCGCGGAAAACAGTCGATTTTTCCCGGCGTGAAAAGTCAAAGGTCGGGGGGGGGGGGTCGAACTGTCCCGCAAGTAGGAAACATCAATGAAAGTAGTTTCGATTCGAGGCGAGGGTTCGACCATGTGATCTGAAGTGTGGTCCGAGTCGAAGTAAGGTGGTGTCGGTGGGGAGGTGATTACATAAGCGGAGAGTGCGGTGCGGGGTGGACAGGGGGAGGGGGAATTACCGTGGTTGTTGTGGGAAGGCTGGGCAGGCGGCTGCGCCCCCAGACTCATGTCGTAGCACGATCACGTAGCGTAGCAGCGACACAACACGGCACGGCACCGGCACCGGCACCGACACGACGCCTGCGACACTCCTGCACGCACCGCTCCACCCGGCTCACTGACGAGCGCACGCTTTTTAATTATATCGTGGCGGCCGAAAGCGACGAGATGCCACACCGCTCGAACACCGACGACAACACATGTGCCCGCCACTGCGACTGTGACGGCCCATTCTTTTCTTTTTCATTTTCTTTATTTTGCGCTCGCATATACAATTGGCATCGAATCTATATTTAGGACATGTCACAGTGAAGCGCAGTTCAAAATATCACCTTTTCAATTGTGGCACTTTAATTTATTCTCAAATACATTTCTTTTATATTTTATTTTATTTTATTTTTTACATATATACCAGGAAGGCCTTACAGGTAAAACCCAATGCGCCTTCCTAGCCAATTACAATTCAGCATTTTTATATAAATCACTGAATTACGAGACACTGAAAAACTCGCAAATCAATGAGACATCTATCAATTTGTACAAAAAATTATTTATTGCACATTGATTAATAACAAATTAAAGGTGACATATCTTATAGGAGGGATTTTTAGCCAATTTTTTCCGGGAACCGTTTCAACAATGAAATCAGAGAAAATCGGCAAACTCTGATAGGAAACGATCAACCTGAAGTCACAAATCCAAGTCTTACCAACAGCATACTCTGAAAAATTCATTTTCATTCGAGGCCTGGGCCCAGGGATCGAACCCGCCGCCTCTCGGTGCTAAGCAGAAGCTTAACGACCGAGCTATGCTGCTGGCTATATCATCGTTAATAATAATTCTCAATAGAATAGTGTTTGTATTGCAGCCGTTCGTTGTCTATCGATTGGCAAAAACTTTTGCATCGACTAAAAACCCTTCAATTTATTTGATTTCTGAAAGTCTTCGAAATTTGGGATAATTCAGCATTTTTCGAGTTTAAAATTAATTGTATGGGACCCAAGAGATGCGTCCGAGTACTTTATTCGATATAGGCAAGGGTTTTTTACTATAGTTTTAATCAAGGTACAAACATAATAAAAAATGAAAAAAGTCCCGGCTCTATTAATAAAAAGCCCAAAACATTAACGGAAAATATGGAAATATAAGTGCAAGATGATGATCTTAAATCATTTCCATATCTTCCTGAAATTTTCTAATGCATACGGACTGCCGTCTGGAAAAGGCCAACATTGCATGTGGATGGCCGAGAGTGGTCGATTATTTTACTGACACCTCACCTCAATTATTGATTTATGTTCAAAATCATTCTCAAGGGTGTGACGAGAAAACTGGTCACACCCTAAAATCGGTCAACCAGTTTTCTCGTGACCGATTTTAGGGTGTGACCAGTTTTCTCGTGACCAGTTTTAGTGTGACGAGTGATCACGTGTGACCAATCTAGAGCGACCGGTTGTCTTGTGACCGGTTCACATTTGACTAGTAATCACCGAACCATTCATTCATGTCAATTGGCGATAATAAGCAACACTAATTCAGTAGTTGGTCGTAATAGTGAGCGCTTATACCGGAATATAGTGGATGCGCTCGCTTTTTGACAGTTCTCTTGTACCCAAACAGAGTGGCTTTGTCGTCTTTGGTGTGTAAATATTTCAAGAACCCTTGTAAAACTAATAACTTTACTCGTAAATCCATATAATTATGCCGTACTAATTTATAATCTTAACAAATTATCATTATTAGATCGGTAATTGTCCATAAACATGTTGGACGGATGGTACTGTCGATCGATGGCCAACATGCAGGCGGAGGGGGAAGCAGCAGCCCGGGGGGCTCAAATAAACCCTCCTCAAATCAACGACGACTATTCCAGTGAAAGCAGTCAGAGCGAACCCGAACAAGTTAATTACAAGGCTCAGTATTGCAAACTGAAGAAAAAGTTGAAATATCTCATATATGTATGGATTTTTGAAACATTCATGAATCATAATTGATTCCTTACATTTAATATTATCAAAATTATTTGTTCACAGGAAAATGAGTGCTTTCAAGACGCCCTTCGAACATCACAAAAACGTCTTTTAAAGGCTTGTAGAGATAGAAGCTTTTTACTAGACAGACTATTGCAATATGAAAAACCAGATAATACTTCTTCTGAGACGGACGAAACTGACTCATCGGACGACGCAGAAATAAATAAATTTGAAGTAGCTAAAAAGTAACAAGACTCAAACCCTTATATGAAAATAGTCGTCAAGTTTTTGATGATATATTTATTCAGATTATGTTACAGAAAAAGGATTGAACCTGTACCTAGCGGTCAAGCAATATCTTCGAATGTTTTAAACATCAACAAAGCTCAATCAAATGCGAAGAGAAAAAGACCACCGCCTCCAAAAAAAGTCATTCAAACTACGGCACCACCCGTAAGTAAACGCTACTTTCTCTATATAATAACTAGTATCGATTACAGTGATTGTGCTATCTTGGCACATTTACAATTTCAGTATCAACCTCCGAGTTCTAAATCGTTGAGTTTAACGTCCGACGGTCACATGACGCCGGAAGAGGTGGAGAGGCATTTACAATCGAGGCAAAGCTTTCTGGAACTCGTTCCCGAGAGAGCCCCTCCGACAGTGCCAACGGAAATGTTCAGCAATGATCCCTCCCTTGACAGGTAAATTAAATTTCAAGTTATATTAGTTTTAATTAAACATCGATGGAGTTCTTTTAGACCCTGTTATTATGCTTTCAGTGAGTCAAATGACGTCCCGGAAGCTTCGCCTCGTAATATTGGAGAAGATTGGGTTGAATAAAATTATTCAAATTAGTAAATAGTGTGAAAATCAGTGGCGGCTCGTGAAAATTCGTAGAGGGGGGGCTGCAGAAATTAATCGGGCTTTAGTAGCTCGTTGACCATACCGGTGATCAAATTCAGATAAAAATAGCATGCATATGTACTATAATGGGAGGTCTGCAGCTCTGCAGCCCATATGGACGGCAAAAATAGCATGAATTTTTTCTACTCTGGGAGGGCTGTAGCCCCGCAGCCCATATAGACGAGCCGCCACTGGTGAAAATATATTTAATGTTAGTTTTATAGCTTTTTCCATGTGGATGAGCTTAAAAACTGTAATAGATTTGTTTGTATATTTATTTCTTCTTTGTGAATATTTGTTTTTTGGGGAATAATTACCTAAATATGTCATTAAAATTGAACTGACTGAATAGTTTTCGTATTTTTTTTTTGCGTTCATAATATAAACTAGTATGGAAAGAGGATAATTTAAGTTTTTAATATATCTTTCGAGCACAAAAAATTTATAATATACATTAGGAGAAATAGTCATGAAACTAAATCAAACATTTTAAGTCACGGTGCGTTGCTTGTGAACGCATCAAGACAGTTCTGACGCATATTTTCGTGGTTTAAGAAAAATTTAGTATTTCAATGATAGTTGATGTCTGGCAGTGACTGTCTGTTTTCCGAATCTGATTTCACGTTTATATCTTATTTAGTTTTATACTTAATGTATATAAATATTGAATTACTAAACAGTAATTCACTAATATCCAATGTACACAAATTTTCTACATGGTATTTCTCTTTGTGCTTTTCTCAAGTTCTGACATTAGATCTAATATTTGACAAATCTGACTGTCAATTGTGTACATTTTTTTTAGGTTTTTAAACAATACAAAAAAGATTAATTAAATGTTAACGATGTACATCAGTTCACTATAGATGCTGAATCTGTATCACAGACGTAGACAGTATTTTTTAATCACTACCATTTTTTTAACGACTCCATGCTCCGAAAAAAGATTGTTCACAATATTATGGCGTATTTTGTAACTTAAAAATGATTCGGTTTTTTTTATTTTAAATATAGGATAACGATGAATGAAAGTGTGATTTTTTTTAATCTACTTATTAAAAAAGAAGATTAGATAATCAAGGATGCATAATTATGAAAAAATATTATTTTTGTTTACCAAGAACATATGTATCTGCCGAAGGACTTTTTTCATCGATGAACAATATATGTTCCAGTGATAAAACGCAACATTGAATTTTAAAACTTTAAAATATTTGCTAATCGATAAGAATAATTTTAACCATTTCTGTGTAGAATTTTATAAGAGCATTAAAGAAAATTAATTCTTTATGTAAGCTTTAAATAATAAAAATATTTAGAAAAAATTTTTTTTTGATAAAATGTCCTGGTTTTTAACTTGAAAAAAATGGTCACCTTAGATTAGCTGGTTAACGTCAAACTACGTAAGAGTATGTGGGCACGAGTAAGGGCGAAAACACAGCAAAGAACGTGGCACATGGTTTTTTTTTAGATAATTTTAAACATGCGAAAAAAATGTGTCATGATCAGTATATATTCATGGAACGTCCAGCACACACCGCCCCAAAATCACCCCCCTGGAGTGTTTTCGGGAAAATTGTATCTTTGTATTTATCTTTGCTTGACAGTGATCGATAACGGTGTATCCCATATCCGGCCTGCTCTCATCTTTCGTCTTTCACTCATTCTTATCACCTAACACTTGAGTGCGCGAAAGGAATAAAAGTTCACCACACGTGCCCGGCCGACACTCTTGTTTGCCTCTCATTTACTCGCCAAAGCAACAGTCGAAATCAATTATTTCATATACAATAATGCAATCGCCCGCACTTTGAGGTCTGTTCATACCTATTCAGCACGACCCGTATCCTGCAGGTGTCCTGCAAGTGCGGATAGTATTCTTTGGTACATTATATGGACGTATTCATACTTCGCGCATGCGCATTTACGCATTCGCTGTACTAAATGTACTAAAAAATACTGTCCGTACTTGCAGGATACGGGTCGTGCTGGATAGGTATGAACAGACCTTTAAACGTTTATTTCTTTAATTTTTTTATATTGCAATTATGTTTTCCCACCACGAATGACAGAATTTGACCACTGACCGGGAGATTTCGTTTGTAAACCGTGAGCCCGGAGATCGATCGCCAAACCCGGAGTCTCCGGGTCAAAATGGCTGTTGGTAACCTTAGATTTCGCCCTAATACAAATATGCAGTTTTGCCAACTTAAATAGGTAAAATCGCTAAAACGATAAATTAGCAAAAATTGTACTGGTTTTATCCGACGATCTAGCTCAGAGCATCGTAACCTGTGCACCGCGGTAATATGTGTTCACCGAACAGCACTTCGGCCTAACGCGTGCGAGTGAGATCGCGTGTGAGGGAGAAAACCGATGTTAATTAATGTGAACGATAGCTGCAGGAGCTGTAATGTGTGTATATGTATGGATGACCAGTGGCTGTGTATGCGTCGTCGTCGATCTCGTTCAGCTCGCTCTGGAGCACGTGCTGGAACAGGGCGGGGTGGGGAATTAGACACGTCAAGTCGGTTTTATCCTCGTTTATTAAGGAGTAGATGGCGAGCCGGGGAGTTTCTCGGCGCCTGTGCCCCTTTATGACGGGGGCTGTGGATGAGTACGCTGGCTGGTCAGGCAAGGTAGACCAGCCACGCCAAGACCGTCTCGGCCGGCGGATGGCGGGCGTCTGAGAGCTCGCCGTGTTCGAGGCTTGGGTCGAACACGTGGTCGAGCATAGTCGGTGAGGCACGACTATGGAAGAAGCCATACTCCTCGGAGGGCTTCTATGATGCCAATGAGCGCTCGCCGTGATCGCTTGGGCGGATCACGGGGCCAGCCTGCCTTAGTTCGAGGCCGGCTTTTACGAGGGACGCTGCATCTGGCGGTCCGCGCCGGGATCACCGGGCGCCGGACCCACGGGAGAATCTAGAGCGACTGACAGGTGGTCAGTGTAAAAAGAGAGAAAACAAAAGCCGAAGCCGTAAGAGGACAACCAACGGCCATGAGGGTGTAGGCATATAGTACAACTGAAATGATCTCATCAGGTCACTGCGACACATATCCAGGAAAGTCATTAACGCATGGCACACGCTCGCCTCGTCAAAAGGTCGACACGTGTTTCTATACACGTATCTGGGAAACAAAGGAAGAACTCACTGAACCCATAAAAACCACGAACTACGTCCAGGCGTATGAACCCATAAAACCACGCTCGCAGCAATACTAGGGCAGCGCGAGTACCAACAACAAAAGATGTGCACACGACACACTTCAACCTAAAACGTTTATAAAGCAACGCAGCAACCTTCACCGGCAGAGTGAGCCTCTAGAGTTCAACTAAATCACATCTCCGAAGAAACCTCTTCGTACATACAATAACCATTGTACTATGGAGGATGAACGAATGAGACGACTGGCATGTTAATGCACGTGTTTATTATATGACAGCTGAAGACAGAGTGAGTAGTAGCTCTCCGAACCCAGCCGGGTTGGTCCCCACTCGCAGGAAGGCAACCAAACTCGACCATGTCGTATAAGCGAGCCGCCACAGTACCAATTGAACAAAAATAAACGATCCTCTTTCAAACTACACAACACGTGTTTCGTTAGACCGGGATACGGTCAACATACCTTCCCTGTCTTACACTGGTGACCCCCTCAACGAACGTCGCAACTTCGCCGCAGCCAGCACTACCTGTCTTACACTGATGACCGCCGACTTCTAAATTGGCGATCTTACAAGGGTTTTTGGCTCGGACATAATGTTTTGTCCCTATGCATATACGGAATAACTAGCGACTACCAATGAAGTACATATGTATGTATGTACGTAGCTGACAAACTCTACGAGTCGTAAACAATGTGTGCCGCAAATATTCAGAGGTTACGATGCTCTGATCTAGCTGGACGTATTGTGAAAAAATGAAAAACCAATCGGGTGCGGTTATTTGATGAATGAGTGTGTAATGCCTAATGAGAGGAGTGTCCGCAGATCACATGTTTCGGGCGTAGTTGGCCGCGATGCGAGGCGTTTCGACCCGCCGCTGCCGTGGGTTACGTAAGTGCAAGTGGGGGTGGCTCGTCAGTGTCACTCGATGCGAGTGCGGTGATGAGTGCGGGTCGGAGCGTCAGCTCGAGTGTGTGTGCGTGTGTTTGTACGAGTGCGAGTGCGAGTACGTGCTCGCATCGGTGAAATGCAGTGTGCATGGTGGCGGCGAGTGGCCCGCGCCGGCATCTCGGGTGTGTGCGGCGTGTCCCGCCCGCGCTCTTCCCCCTCCCGACCCCGGCTGCTGGCCGTCACGTGCGGATTCCCCAAGGAGTCGCTCAGAGGCCGCCGCGCTCCCGGCCAGTTCGGAGACGACGCCTGGTTCTCCTGCTCCTTCAACACGGCTGACGTCATCGGTCTCTATTCACCCCACCCCACCCCACCCCACCTCACCCCACCTCACCCCACCTCACCCCACTTCAATGCCACAACCTCAAAAACAATTACGCGCTAAACCCCCCCTCGTCACTCCCCAACTGTCACTTCTCAGCTGTCAAGCTTCACTTTTCTATAATTACCGCATTTTTGTTCGACTCGAACGACGCACTTGTAATTAAAATAACATCACCCATACGAATGTTTTTCATGTTTGTGTTCAAAATGTCAAAAGGTGGAATCACATATTTGATTCTAAAATGATCTCTTTCAGTTTGTTAAGAGGGCTGGACAGCAGCGCCTTGTCCATACTAACCAACTATACTTCTCCCTACCTCAATTATGGCACTAGAGAAATTATTTTTTAATATGCTATGGATATCCACCATTGGGGTGCATCTATCGTTTTATTTTTTTGATTAATTACACTGTTCGACACGAAAAATGTTTCAGAGACGGGATATGACTTTTCTTATAGACAATAAATATATTATTAAATTCAAATCCTTCTAATTATTTCATTACAAAATTATTTAAAAACACATTGAAAAAAGTTTGTGACCACTATATCGTTGTATACAATGACGCACATGATGCAGCGCACACAACACAAATTTGTGCTCTACTAATACGAAGTTTTTGGTCACAATTTTACCGGTTTAAAATTCACCACACATCCAATTAACCCTTTTAAACGAAATCAAAAAATAATGTGGCCAGAACACTATCTTAATAAACATGTTTCAATAGAAAATACTCAATATAATATAGTATTAACAGTGGGAAAAAATCACAAGTGAAAATACGTAATTTTGACTTTTGATTTGAACTGGACGACTACTTAGAGAGATTTGAAAGCTGAAAAGTACTACAAATGAAAGATAAAATACTCGACTCTAGATTCCAATATTCATTTTGAACAGAAAATTAACAGATTTTGAGAAATCGACCGAACAACACCAAGATATAGAAAAATCGCGCGATTTAAAAAACACATATATCTCCGAATCTCGAGCCAATCAACACTTTTTAGATCTATAATAAAAGTCATATCCCGTCTCTGAAACATTTTAAAAGTCGTCATTTGTCGAACAGTGTTATTTTTTATAGGAGCTAGGAGCCGCCAAACATCTATAAAATCGCCTCTTTTTTACACCCACGAAAAGAGTCTAGCGTGGTTATTTAACGGTCGATTTAAAAAAAAATACGCCCATAGATGCACAGAAAATATCTTTCTCATACCGATGATGAAATTTTTTTAAAAATTGATACAGTTTTGGAGGAGAAAATAGTAGAATACGAAACCTCGATTTTGTCAATTTAAAACACGTTTTATCTGGTCGAAGCGCAACTGTCGCATTCACTCAATATATATATTGATATATATTGTCGCATTCACTAAATATATATATACACTCAATATATATATCGAAGAAAGGAACGGTAACAAAATTAAGGTTTCGGGTGTACAGCCATCTTAACACGGTGTTTCGATTTGTTTGTAAATATTTCTCATTTATTATTGCCCGCGGCAATAAATATAGCGAACAAGCCCTGTACGCGGCACCTTTTTCCCGAATTTGGCAATCAAGTTTTCGACCTTAAATACAGATTTTAATATTTACTCAAGTAACCAGATATGTTAATTAACACAAAGTATTATTTTAAACAATAGAATACATAATATATCTCGTAGTTTTGGATAAATTGACAAATAATCATTCTTCATAATTGTATGAAGACGTGACGTCACATAAACGAAATTTCAGTATGGTTCCACAAGAAACTAATTTGTGACTGGTATATATTCATTTTAAGCAAATTGAATAGGTGGCATTCAACTCAGTAATATATTCAACCAATTTTGAACCTTAAAACAGTTGAAATAGGGGCATATAAGCCTCAAAATCCCGCGCAAAGTTCAGAAATTATATGGAAGACAGCCGCGCTACAGACTTGTCGCCCAAAGCTTCCATAGAAGACGGCCGCGGGCAAACGATTAACCCTTTGAATGCTGACCAACGCCGATCGACGTTTTGCCAACAAGGCCATAAGCCTGAAAGACGCCGCTAGGTGGTTTTTTTTTTAGTCTGTAAAAAATAAATAATAATACTACCCGCTTAGCCTTTCCAGGTAGCATTGAAAAAAAATGCATTGAACATGGGTCGTGTAATCCGTGTCAATGTATATAAAGACTGGTTTACACCGAAATTTCTGAATTTATAACCATAGCAGATTTTCTCAACGGAAATCTCTAATTGCTGAGTATTTTAGATTGTGGTTTGTCATTTAGATTGTGTGCATTACATTTTAACAACAATGAAGAAGATGGAACTATGTAGTTTTGAAAAAATACATTAATTAATAGACTTCTGTTGTTTATTATATATTGGTGCAAGATATATTGAAGAGTCTAAACACACCTTTACAAAACTCGAAATCCTTGGGTTGTTTGGATTAGCTATAGAAATAAAAAATAACTTCATTTTATATGACCTTCTTACATTGATCGAGATATTTTTCTAATGTTCAGATGCAAAAGCACCTCAAAACCTTTTTCTATAATGGTATAGATACTACTTTTTAGAATAAATTTAAGTACTTTTCCATTATCTGGAGGCATTTCATGGCCGCCGAGAGGCCCTGACTACTCAAGGGGTCCTATGTCAGAAATCATAACTCTTATATCATACTTTATTATTCAATTACATATTTAAAAAATGGCAACTAACATATAGGTATTTTTTGTAAATTTAAAATATATCTATTTTTTTAGTTTGTCATAAAGGCCAGAATTATTTTTCTCAGGGCCCGGAATATATGTATATATACATATTTTTCTTTTTATTCATTAATTCGCATTTAAAAATGAACTTGTTCGCTTTACTATCTACCGAAGAAGATTCCATAGCATTCTTATAAAAGAGAAGAATCTTACTAGCAAAGATGCTGTTGGCAAGAAAACATGAAATGAAACACTGTTTTGGTTTGTGTATTTTCTGGAATTGTAGTAAATCCCCTCGTTACAAGAAAGTCAACATACAACATAGAAATTGGTTCAGCAACTGTCATCTACCATTTGTGAAAGTCATTCGTGTCTTACATTGTTGGACCAATTGATCAAATCATGCAACAAGGAATTAGGCGTAACCAAGAACACAACCTTCAACTGAAATGACCACATGTATGAAATCTGCACAGAGAACCTTATCAAACGACCAAAACAATATAGAAAGATAAATCGTTGAAAATTTGAGAAAATAATGCTGGTAGAGTACTTCCTCAACAGTGGATTTTTGAAAGACTGTGTCAGGAGGCTCGCAAATGTCGTTTAGTCAAGGTGTCTGACTACAGGGCAGAATCAATGAGGAATTGGAAAACACTCAATTTGAACATTTGCAAAGATGGCTACAACTTGGTTGATTCCCACACCGACACCCACACTCGGAGCTAAATCAAACGTAACAACACCGAAGAACAAACCGTCTTCGTTTCAAGTCATATTTGACTGTTTTCATTTGAAGACAATTGATCAGAAACGACGACTTGAGTCACTTTTGGACACAATCAAAAAAATTCTAAATAATTGTACTTACATAGGTTTATCTAATTATTAAAACAATAGGGTAGGTTTTGTTTTAATAGAAAATATATGTATTTTGTTCAAAGCAAAAGCCTTTGGATAGTGAGATAGTACCAAATTAGAAATCTAAAAGTCAAAATATAATTTTTTATAAAACTTATAAATAAATTTGATTTAAGTTAACATTATTATTGTCTGAATAATTTATTATTATTATCCTTATCCGTCTACTTTGATATATTGTGGTTATAATATCTAGATTTCTGCCATCAGTTGTATGTAACTTATAACCATAGCATTTATTTTATTGCGCCAAACATTTATCGCGGAATCTATCAATTACTTAATATTGACAAGACACTTAGCAATGTGATAATTTTTACTAGCTTTGTGTGGCAGTCATTGCTTATTGAAAATATAATGTAATAATTAACCAAAAATTATAGAGAATTAGTATTTAAAAATAAATCATCAAATACTCAACAAATAGAGTAATGTTTAAATTACCCACAACAATTTATATTGCTGGATTTTGGCAGTAAAATTTTGTTTCATATGTACTGTATTTACGTTTCATTCCAACATTTTAACCTTGTATAAATCCCTACAGCTTAAATATGAAAAGTATGCAAATATAGTCTGTAATTTATGAATCGATTAAGCTAAGTCTGTTTTAAATTTGTCTCTTATGATACGATTACAACAGTGTGTATACTTTCTTTTCCTGAATGGTTTTATAACATGTTTTTGTAATTCTTGACAATTTGCCAAAATTCCTAACTTTAATTATGCTATGTCAATACATGAACATTGTCGTTTATATATAAACTTTGCTTTGTACATATGTTTTAATTTATTTTTCTTTAACTCCAGGCGTAGCTGATGGTGTCGGAGGCTGGAGAGCTTATGGAATCGATCCTGGCGAGTTTTCATCGTACTTGATGAGAACTTGTCAGCGACTAGTCGAGATGGGTCACTTCAACCCAGCAAAGCCGGCAGGCCTTTTAGCACGTTCCTATTATGAACTTTTAGAACACAAGAAACCCATTTTAGGTAAGTACTCTATTAACTCACAGTATGATAAAAGTACACTTGCTCGAGATTTTTATATACGACATATATTATATTCGGATATGTATAAGTTAAAACAGTAGAAGTAGTCGGTAATTGTTTATATTTAGGGCAAATAATAGACATGTCCGGTAGTAAAGAAGAGGAAATAAAGAGACATAAAATTAGGATGGAGTGCATTTGGGTGAACGAACGCCGTTTTGAAATCAAAATTGTCACTTTGTCTGAATAAAAAGATCTTGGATCAATATGTTTTGCCAGTAATGATGTCCAGGTGTGAAACTTCGACATTGATCGTCAAAATGTTACACGGAGTCCAATGCACTCAAAGAAGTATGGAACTCTGTATGCTTAGCATAACTAGGAATGATATAAAATGGAATACGTGAATGAGAAGTAAAACAAGGGTAGTCGATATAGTGTAAAGAGTGAAGAGATTGAAGTGGCAATGGACGTGTCATGCTGCTAGAAGTATGGACAAAGGAAGTGCTGGAATGGTACCCGAGAGAATGTGAAAGGAAGGCTGCAACGAAGATGGGTATACGAAATTAGAAAAATTTGCGGGATGTGATGGATGAGAGTTGCGCAAAATAGAGACGAATGGAAGCCTGTTGGTTGGAGAGGTATTCATCTAGCAGTGTATGGTGAATGGCTGTAATTGACGATAATGATTTACATATAAGTATCCTTATAATGGCTTTTTTATATATGTACTAGCTGGACCCCGGCATGCGTTGCAATGCCATAATAACGCATGCAATTCCCGTTCTCATTCTCGTTCCCGTTCCCATCTGTCGGAAAAACGCAGGCATCGAACACATTTGAAATTATTGCGTTGCAATGACTGTCATTCCCGTTTTTTTTCACAGTAATCTTCCCGGACATGCATACAACAAGTCCTGAAAGTTCCATCGTAATCGGTTCAGTGGTTTAGAAGCCTATTTTACATACCTCCTTTACGTATCTTATATATATAGATGTAAAGTAAATAAATGTTTAATACATTATTTTAAAACAAAACATTATGTTTGCCTACTATTTTCATCGCCAAATTTATTCATCCTACATATTTATTACCACTTGACTATCAAAATGCAAACATGAGTTTTTAAGTTGTACATTTTTTAACATAATAGAATATTGTATATCTACAGAAATGTTTCTTTTAAAAACGAATATTTTATACTCTACTTATATGAATCATTCCAATAAGTAATTTAATTTATTATTGGATATCTAATCAAAACTTAAATGCATCTGATTCGCATGGATGGACCTGAAAAATTCACAGTCAATTATTTCGCTATTTGTATTGACGTGTTCCAAAGGTTGGTTCGTCTCTTGCCCAACGCTACACTAGTCGTTTATTATAGATATATATATATGGCAACAAATTATGACCCATCATGTACAAATTGTCTTTGATGACATCCTCATCAAAAAATAGATAAACTAACGGAACAACAATGAATGCTAGATAACATGTCCCGTTATTTTTGCCCTAGATATGAGCTCTGTGTACGGTTAAACTTTTCAAATTATTTTTAAATAGCAAATTGCATCGCATATGAACCATAAATCGCCCTCACCTTATCGAAGCACACTTGTTATGGCTACGGAATGATAAAGATTATTTCGAAAATGTCGATCAATTTTTCTTCACAATATCAGACGTAAATACTGTGACGATCGAATTTACTCCATTCAGCTGACGCATTTCAACTTTGATCGATGATATCTTCTGTGTGTGTGTGTGTTTTATCTTGTGTGGGTTCACGTTATTCTAATCGGAGGCATTTCATCCATCGTATTATGTAGATGTTTTAACCTTAGAATTTGATCTCGACTTTGAATCTCAATCCATTATTTATCAAACTGTAAATTTATTCAAATAGTCTGGATTTTCTATGCACATATAAAAATGTATACTTATTTTCTTAGAAACACAAAAATCCAATTACCATATACAGTGTATTGAATTATGCACTTTGAATTCTTCCATCTATTATTGAAACGTTTGAATGCAATGTATGTATATGTATATATACGTTCAGCTAACATTTCTGGTCAATTTAATAGGACAAAGTTCACCGAGTGTCAATGTACAATTTGATCTTATTTCCTCAAATGCATTTGTGCGAAAGTCATCGTCCTCCGATTTTCATTTGTAAAATTATCGGAATAATGAATGGCCCTGACCGTTTCTTCTTCCAGGATACAATTAATATGCCAATCACACGCCTACATAGAAGTACATATTAGATCATTGATTGTTCGTTCTGCCTAGCCCAGAACCCATATCATATAATATATTATGTCATGTGTCTTTATAAAAATAGCGTGAGTTCCTCATCAGGTTAGGTAATCGCGACGCATTTCAATATTATTCAAGTATTATTATGTCCGTGTTTATTTAAGAGTGCATAGCTTGCACTTTTTTCTCCACTTTTCCGCATTTTTCTCGTGTCTCACTGATTTATATTTAGTGTGGCATTTGAAAACACTGTTAAGGGGTGCTCAATGTTGGATCGTTTCCCATTTCTTATCTTCGTAATGTGTATGTACATTAATTCGATCTTGCCTTTTTGTTGTTGATAACATTGGCCAAGTTAATCACAACAATGAACCTATGTATTACCGATCGATTTTACAAATATGTATATACATAGGTAAGTGCTTCACATTTGAATGATGTTTCAAAACACCATTGTGCATAGTTGAGCTCGTATATATGTATGTATATGTACATATGTAGATGATATGGTTGTTGAGGAAACGTAGCTCAGTGTATGTGTGTAGTGAGGTCATCAAGGAAAATTCACGTTTAATTTATGTCTGTGTTATTAATGAAATCTTAATGATTAATTTATAGATGCCAAGAATTTTTTTAATTTTATTTTAAGATAAATACATTGCACAAACATACATGTTATATATGGATTTGTATTGGCCAAGGTTCGTTCGCTTATTATACGTGTTTGTTCAGTTTTAAAATGTCTAACAAATTGATTGATTATATCAATATTTGTATTTTATCTGTAAGTAATTACATTTTGTGTTACTAAAACTGTCTCATCTCATACCAACCCTGAATGGGTCCTAAGGTCTGACCCCTCTGGGCGACAGTGTGCTGCAGCGACGCAGCGCAGCACATCAGAGTTGGTACTAAGTGAAGGTAAATTTGACGCGCAGTGTCGCGCTATTCGTAGTGCGTTCTATCTCATACAATTTCATGCATTTCAAACAATATTTAGCCGCGCTGCGTCGCTGCAGTGCAGTCTAATCTTTAGCTTCTTCCAAGAATCTCTTCCATCATCCCCTTGTGCCAGTATCCTACAGCTAAATGCACATCTCAATTTCAATCTTCAATTCGTCTTAAATACATACAAATGTAGTTCCATGTTGTTTGTTACACACCAATTATAATGTCATCCTATTTACAAGCTTTTAAAGGCCATAGCCCAGAGAAATGTAATATTAATAGAAGTGGCTTTAGGTGTTCTTTTGTTGTCAAGTGACATTCTGTCCACGGACAGATCTAAATTATTTTAGCATCAGTCATATTTGACGCTTGGTGCTCGACGTATGTCCGATAAAAACTCCTGTTTGTTTATATTACTCGCAAGATGGGCAAACATCGGTAAAAATTGCACAATACATTCAAAAACACACAATAAACAACATGGGATACATTTTTATAAGTAAATTGATCCGATTGTATTCCGTGCGATGTAGCGTATTTGTAGAGACGTGCCGCGTAAAATTGACAACAATTATTTATTTGTAAGGGCCCCTCTATTCTTATTACATCTCTCTGCACGTAACACGTAACCAGCGGTACGAAAAGTATTCTTTGGTACATTTTGTATGGACACATTCATGTCTATCGTTTATTGTTTAGGCACGAACTTGCCCAGGTCTGTGAGAATTCCAGCGTATCCTTTGTTCAGGCACTTACTCAGTTCCGCTAGCCTAATCCGGGGTATCTATTGTCTACGCATAAAACTTTTTAGGTCCTGGCGTCCTCTCTCATGTTCCCACATTACAATAGTATGAATAGACTGTGTGTACCATGGCGCAATATTTGTGATTTATTTTAAACCACTTCTGTGTGCTTTGATATTTTACCGACATATGTATAAGCAAATGTCCACGACAACGCTTGAGGATTTTAATCATTAGCGAAATCAAAGTTTCATCACAAAATGAATGTCAGATCTACGCGATGACAGCTGGCTTTCAGATGCGCCTGCTCGCCACCCCTAATTAACTTCACCGGCTACATCGTTGAACAGTTAATTTATAACGGTTACTTTTTTTCACATAAACATTAATTTCAAGCTCATATACATTTTTAATTCACGAATACATAAATTATTTATCAGCCTAAATATCCACTGCAGTACTTTTCTGTCGCTAGACACATAAATATGTCAGCTGCAAACATAACATGTCATATGGTGCGTACGCACCAAGCCAACGAACGGCCCACAGGCTAACTTTAAAAACCAGTAGCGTACAAAATATCGAAATAAAAATTAAATTTAAAAATTGAAATTTAATATCAAAATTAAAACTATTATTATTATATTAAAATTAAATTCAAGTATCAAAATAAAATTATAATCATTATATTAAAATTAAAATTAAATATTGAAAGTTAAAACAGAACATGCACAATTTAAATAAATTTTCGAGATTGACCTAAAATTAGATCATCAACAATCACATACAGGTAATCCTCGACTTTTGTTTGTCGAAGATGTTTTGACTTACGAAGATACGCACTAAGATCGAAAAAAAATCAAAGAATGATTATTTTTACTTCCCCGTAATGCGCAGTTACTGAGAATATATCATGTATTAGTATGGGTGATCCAACGATTTTTGCTAACCCGGGGTGTTGTCGGTCACATCAAACGGATTTTTTTATTCTTCAATTGTGTCTCTCGTCGAAATAAATCAAGTAATTAAATCATTTCAGAGGTAAAATTTATCGGATAATGTGTGATTATTAATTTTATTTCGACGAAAGAAAAAAAACCCTTTGACAAATCACCGACATCCGACACCGCGTTTTTTTATGAATTGTTTTTTTTTTATCGATCATCCAAGTGGAAATGCAGTAACATCTCGTGACGACTTTAACAATATTTTTTTTCGCTCGTACGCAGAGAAATTATAATATTTCTCTGGTTTTAAATGCGGTATCGTCGTAATTCAAAACATTGTTGTAATTCAAAACATCAACGATGATCTAATTTTAGCTCATTCTCGCTCTTTAGCTTGATTTTGATATTTAATTTCAATTTTGATATTTAATTTTTATTTCGATATTTTGTACGCTACTGCTGGTTAAAAAGTTGGCCCAAAATCGTCGTTGGTTTAGTCCGTAAGCACCAATACGCAATCAATTAGCTGGAAGTTCCAATTGGTTTTATAACATGTCTTCTAAACCGATTATCACGCCGCTTTCTATATATTTTCGTCACAACATGTATGTATGTAAATTTAATTATTCTTGTGAATTTTTCCTCAGTCATAATATCTCTATGATGAATAATTAAAATTCGGAAACATTTTTAGCCTTAGTAAAAAAGCAATAATCGTGAATTGTCATAAAATCACGTTATTTACGCTCGAGTGATATCGAAATCGATGGAAAACCACACGAACGACAACCTAACGCTTTCTAATTATTATTTTTTTCCGTTTTATGTTGTCTTAAAATATGAACGGTACAATAGAACAGTAGACTCTTTTGATTCGATATCATTTATTTTAACTGTAGGTCACGCGAACTATCGAAATATGTACGTTCTTACAATTGTAGATATTCCCAATCAGTAGGTATACGAATGTGCTCAGCATATGCTATAAATTACGCAAGGATGTTTTAAATTTACAGTCTAACAAAATAAAAGCTTTTAAAAATTGAGAACAGCATCATGCCATATATTATATTAAGAAGCGTACGTTTTGACGTGATCTGTACTATTTTTATCGACCTTTTTTTCTTCCCACGAATATTTTTATGTTTTTCATTGCAGTCCACGTTCTTGTTCTTTAAATATAATACATATATCTAATCAGGCCCGTCCCGAGGATATATGGCGCCCCCAAACAGAATGGTTTTTTTTAGTGCGTCCTCTCCCCAATAAAATTTATAAAAAGTACATATTTAAGAAAAAAAAACAATTCAATTTACAAATTTTATTCAAAATAGGCACGTTATGTTCAATATATCATATATAATATCGCTATTCTGTGTGTGTCTGTCTGAGATGACGCTCGCCGTACTATAATAGTCGTTTCGATTCGACATACATACATATGTACGTCACAGCTAAATCACTGTCAAAACGTATATATGTACGAATACAATAACAAAAGAAAAAAACTTCTGTATATACTGATCGCTTCTAATGTTTCTGCTTGGCAGTGAGTTTACCGCCATCTATTGAAAATTTATTTAATTCATTAATTTTTCTATTGGTAATGTATATTGTTTACATATATGTAGGTAGGTGGGTGGTTTTTACCTTTTTTTTTCGTATTACACAATTAAATATATTTAAAAGGTATTTGAAAAAAAATCGAGCGCGTGGGGATCACATGACACATGACCGACGACACATTTCTTTTAATTTTTATTATTTAATAATTTAATATGCCAACACCCATGCGATGATATGTCATCGGATACAACACTAGTATTATTAATAAGCATGAATAATATAAAATTTGCAAAAGGAATATGTTATTGTGGAACGCCCTTATACATATCTACTATATCTTAAAATCATATCTATAAAGTCGCGTGTGCATTCTGATATAAATAATTTTATATGTTGGGTAGAGCTATCTTCAACATGCGATCTTTCGTTTTGACCTCATACTCTTTTGTAAAAAAAGAAATTAATATAAATTATAGGTTATTCAAATTCCAATCATCGATTTTTAATCCTTTTTTAGTTGACCGCAATAGTCTCGGTTCAAAGTCGAATACATGTACGTAGCTGTATGTATTTTTAACTCCCACATAAGCAAATTATTTTAAGCAGACACATTTTAAGTCATACCTACATACTAACATTAGGTCTTAACTCGGAATATATGTAGTAGCTTTTATGATATGGATTGTTGTTTTGTATCTCAAGTTTACTAATTACATATATCTGCTTGTCATCGTAACGAGTAGATATGTATATTATATAATGGCAACAAAACAGTTGTATTTCGCTCCCGATTGGTTGAAGGGTGTTGAGATATGTTATAAACAGACGTTCGATAATGAAAACACGAATTCGTTCGCAAATAGAATTCGGTCGTGAACTTTACTCATACTTTTGGCACTCTATCCATAATCAACGAGTTGTCACATATCGTGCGGACGAAAGACGACGACGACAACGACAATCTGGTCGAAATATGATTTTCCTCACCAAAAGTAAAAATATATGTGTATTATAAGACCGTTGGATGTGAACTCGTGACGGGGTGTTTCCATGTGGCTCACGTGAAATCCGCGCGTGATTTGGCAACTGGATTCGCATAAAAAACGGATGCATTTGTGCACCGAGAACACCGCTGCAATTTACAAAATACCACCGACCAGCAAATGCGCTCGCGTTTGCATTCAAAGTGAGAATGCTACAAATTTGTTTTCGCTTCACGCCTCGTATCCCGGAGCCTATTATTAAATGTTTTGCTCTTTCTTTTGATTCAATTCATGATTGTGGTATACATTTGCCAAAAATATACCAGGCCCTGGAAAAAACAACGTATGTACATATGTATATGCACACTTCAAGTCCAAAACAAATGAAATTCTAATGTTTTTATTTTTTATTCTACATATATAAATTTTCTGAATTATTTATATATGTAGTTTCTGGTGCGATTTGTTTTTCACTTACAGCTAAGGTCGTCAGTTCAAAAAAACATGGTAAAAAAAATAGACTACACCAAGATTTATAGACAATACAAGATTTATATAGCTACTACAACACCATATAGATCAATGGTTTCATAACTTTTCTTGGATACTTTCCAAAATATGTTTGTTTACAAAAATATTATTAGGGATTGCAATTTACTGTCAAATTTCATTTACCGGTAAACGGTAAATAATTTCTTCTCTTACCAATTTTTACTGGTAAATGAAAAAAAATTACATGAATTATATAACTGTATGTATGTATGTAGTTACTTTTTCTAAAAACCTAGATTAAACCTTAAATAATTAAAAATAAATCTCAGGTGAATAATCATATATTATATATAATAGCGCTATTCTGTGTGTCTGTGTAAGATAACGCTCGCCGTACTATAATAGTTGATTCGATTCGACATACATATGTAAAAACACTGCCAACAAAACGTACGAATATAATAAGAACATAATAACAGATCAACAAATAACTTCTATATATACTGTTTGCTACCAATGTTTCCTCTAGGCAAATAAGTCTCCGAGTATGTAGCACCATCTATTGAAAATTTATTTGATTAATTAATTTTTATATTGTTTATATTTAGGTAGGTAGTGGGTTTTTACCATTTTTTTTTTTCATACTAAACAATTAAAAAAATATTAATTTAAATATAAATTTAAAAGGTATTTGAAAAAAATACGACCGCGTTCGGATCAAAGACAGAACCGACACATTTCTTTTAATTTTTAATTAATAGCTTAATATGCCATAACCCATGCGATGATATTCCATCGGGCACAACACTAGTGATTGCGTGAGTCAGTGACGATCGCCGAACATACATAAATTGATAAAAAGCCTAATCTTTGTATAATTTCGATTTCGATTCCGATTTTAGTCACGATTCCTGGTTCAATCACTCGGATTTCTTTAACAACACTATGACGTGCGATGGAACACTATGTTCCACAATGTTGGCTCTTAATTATATTTGGTTTATTTAAACAATTTTGCAATTCAACTCATTTAATAGAGAATTTTTTCTATTGAATAATTTAATATGCCATAACCCATGCGATGACAATTCATCGGGCTCATCACTAGTATCATATAAATACATAAAGTACATTCGTAATAATTAATAATCATGATTGAAACAACCTTCTGATCGCATTTATAACGACTTGGTTGGTCTGTGTTGCCACTTTTAAGCATGCATCAGTGTAGCCACTCTTACCAATGCATCAGTGTTGTTACAAGAGAATTGTCAAATCCACAGAAGGCTGTACTACATACACTGGCGGTCACATAAATTGCATCACTTTGAAAAAACGTGTTTTTTTCGCATTACGGGCTCCTTATGTTGATAATTCCCACTCAAATCGGTTTAGAAGGTGGATCATATCCCTGTGAAACCTTACCATAAACAATTTTAAAATACATGGTTTTGTGGGGGATTAGGATCGTCATACATGAGAGATAATTGACACAATAATTTATTTGTTTTTCGAACTTTTTCATTTTAATATCATTTTTAATAATATTTTACACATTTAAAAATAAAACTTAATATTTAATGGAACCTCCTTTTTCGTTTATGACTTCCTTAATCTTAGCAGGCATGGAATTTATCAGTTCTTCTATAATGCATCGCGGAATTTCATTGTACCACTCATTATAAATTTTATTTTTTCATTTTTACGCAGTGTTGATGTTCACTTAGCTTAATCAGCGTTTTATAATCATCGACAAATATTCTATCAGGTTCATATCGGGGCTTTTTCCAGGCCATGGTAAAGTCGTAACTCCCATTTTCTGTATATTTTTTTTTACCTCTAAAAAACCATGTTTTTATTTTTATTTTTTATTTTTAAATTTTATTAATAACATACATAAGCATAAAATAAAATATTTATTTACCGTTTTTAACCGTTGGCATGGTGCGGATACGTCTTGGAATATTACTTCACCGCAGTATGAAACATGTTCTTCCATCGATGGGACAAAACTTTCCTCCAATATTGATTTGTTCATTTCTTCATTCACAAAACCATTATTAAAACAAAGTTCTTGAATCCCGTAGTATGAAATACACCCCCAAACCATTTGGCTGTGAGGGTGCTTTACTGTTTTGACAGTATACTTTTCGTTGTATCGTTCTCCACTTTTGCATCGAACATACTGTAATCCTTCCGATCCAAAGAGGTTGAACTTGGACTCATCCGAGAGTATCACTTTATGTCAATACAAAAATGTCCAGTTTTTATAAGTTTTGGCCCATTGAAGACGTGTCTCCTTCAATTTATATGAGAGAAATGGCTTTTTTGCATGTCTCCGAGCGTAAAAGCCACCTTCTCTCAGTCGTCTCCGCCAAGTTTCCATCCTAATATTAATTGAAAAATGTTTTAAAATGTCTCTTCTTAAATTTAAAGCAGTTTTGAAAAGATATTCAATAAAGTGGCGTTTCAGCAAACGATCTTCCCGTGAATTTCTCTTCCGAGTCAGTCCGGTGCCTTTACACACTGTCACACTCCCAGTTTCTCGTTGTTTCTTCAGTATTTTTGAAATTTTTGATTGGGAATATCCCAACTAACTTGAAATGTCTATTGTTGAAAGTCCAAATTTCGAAAAAAGTTAAAATTTTCACATTGTTCTCCGAAGTTGTTTGATGGGGTTTAGACACTACTTTTTGTAGATTAAGAATAACGCTGCTTCCACTTCAAAATAACACTTGAAAATGAGTTCAAAATATCGAGGAGGGTCTATTTAAACTAAATCCTAAAGAAAAGTTCGAACCCAGAACGGGGTAGAGCTTTTACGACCCGAAAATCGTAAAATTCAAAGTGATGCAATTTATGTGACCGCCAGTGTAGATACCGATGTACAGTGTACAGTGTTTTAATATAAAGTACCATTTATATTAAAAATCGTAAAATTGCTGAAAAATTTTCAAGAGACCGAGTTACTTTCAAGATTCTCATTTTTATTACTTAGGGTAATCTACCCGGTTGCTGAGACAACTGATTCAGATTGATAGGTTGTGAGTTACATAGACTTGCAAATTAGCTATATATAGCTCCCACATATATGTACATATGTAGAATCAGGCCTGGTACTGCGTTGCATTAATACATAATAATATTGTTTTTGTATTCACAACTCCTATTATTCGACACTATACATCGGAGTGTTAAAATGACTGAAAAATTATATTGTCGTCAATGCTTGATGTCGGCGTTAAAAGCGTTTCGTTGACTGTTGCCAAAAACTTTTCACATTATTGCACCAGTAAATTATTACCGAATTGCATATGTATTTAACGACATTATTTTCATTCTGCAGGTAGCAGTACAGCATGTGTCATGATACTGAACCGGGACACTAGCGTAATGTACACGGCCAACATTGGAGACTCTGGCTACATGGTAGTGCGAAAAGGTCGAATTATACACCGTTCACAAGAGCAACAACACTATTTCAATACCCCGTTCCAGTTGAGTCTACCTCCACCGGGCCATGGAGCGAATGTCCTCAGCGATAGGTATGTAAATTAAAATATAAACGCAATAAAACCTTTAAATATAAACCTTTGTGTGTATATTCAATTTATATTTATTTTTGAACAGACCTGAAGCGGCTGATACGGCGGAGTTTGCAGTGGAAGATGGCGATGTTATATTAGTAGCCACCGATGGCGTTTTCGACAACGTTCCAGAGTCTGAATTAATATCGGAATTGAAGAAAGCGCAAGGTATTTCCGATCCGGAAGCGTTACAAGCGATAGCCAATTCTATCGCATGGATGGCGAGAAGCCTCTCATTTGATGGTGAATTTATGTCACCGTTTGCTGAAAACGCTAGAAATAATGGTATAGACGCAATAGGTAAATTTCATTCGTGACTTTTAATGGTATTCTCAAGTGCCTTACAAAAATATGTATAATGTATTTTTTTGTTTTCAGGCGGCAAACCAGACGATATTACAGTGTTACTTGCGACGGTGGCATTGTGAAAATAAGTCACTTTTAGTAGTAATTTTGGACACTGATGTTATTTATATATAATATTAGCAAATTTGCTATCGACGGTAGTATTTTTCATTCTCCGTTCAAATTATTACCGTGCTAGTAAGGGACACAATGAATGGTGAATGTGATCGATAACAGTTCTTATATTGAATCTACTTTTAAGTTAAACTGTATATATTTAAACATGTCTAGTTTTGGTACGCGTATCTATTATACAATGCAAGACTTAAATAAAAAGCGTTTAGTTTTTACAATTCATTCATTGCGTTCATCATAAATCTTTTAGTCTATGCTGATCGATTCTTATGTAAAATATTGTATAATTTCACAGACTGGAAGCTTTATAAACAGGGTCAATGTATACTTTGTACTGTAGCATCGTTAATTCATCATCTCGTCCGACTCTGTAAATGAAGATAAAAGCTTAATAGAGGCTGTGAAATTATCTTTGTGTGATACTCATGTGAACATTTCATCCATCACCCAATTTTGTATGTATACGTTTTTATTTTTATGAAATTTTTTCACTATTGTTGTGTAAGTTTAGATGTGCCGATTAATTTCATTTATTTTTTAACATACTGCATATCGTGCGATACATTTTACCATTGCATACTAGATATTTAAAAATTAGTGTTTAATATGTCAATGTCACATGATTTCGTTCTAAAATTAAAAAAAATATCTGCAAAAAGGCGTTTAAAAAGTTTCTAATACAGAAATGTATATATTGTGATGATCGTTCGTATAATTTATAGGAAATTTTATAAGCAGTATACAAAATCATCACTATACTTAAATATATGATACATACCTATTTAGTAATAATTGAAACTATAAGCACATTATTTTAATAGCATTATTGGTGCTGTTAACTTGTAGTTTTAAAGCGTCACTTGTTTAAACCGCAACCTTATATATAGTATGTAGCGTTAAAAACCGTATCTAAATTTAATTTTCATTGTAGAAATCGTTGCAATCCAACAAGAGTTCCACGCAAAATATCGAAGTAGGCTTATTTTAATTGCAAATTTTGAATTTTTAAAAACATACCATTGTAGTTTTAAGGCTTATTAATTCACACTTATCTCAACGATGTGTACTTGATGATTGTGAAAGTATGTAGTTGTTAAGCCAATCTAACACCGATGTGTGATTACGATGTGACCGGAATCACACGTGCATATTATTCTATGTAGAAGCGCTTATTCGATAGATATGTATTTGTCCGACCTTTCTTTGTGAACGAAGTAATAAGAAACTTGTCAAATGTTTTCAATTCATTGTTTTGTGTTGCACAGCTTAATTAAATAAACAACTTGCATTTAATTTCATTCTATCGAAAATGGTTGCTTTGCACAATCGTAGTTTCGAACACAAAACAGCACTGTTGAGGTCATTTGAACAGCCGAATATTTTTTTATATTTGAAGTATAGTGTCATAAATGAAACTCTGTATTGAGTTTTTAGTGAAAAAAAGTCAAGTTTTTCATTTTTCGTACTATACTCCTAATATATAGGCCCTTGCCATTGGTGTGGAGAATAATTTTAATTGTCAGACTCTGATTGCAGTGCTATATGAATGTGTGAAACGACCAATATATAGTTATATATGTATTAGCAATAAGTGTAAAATCTCATCCATTTATTTGCACGTATATAAATTTATTTTTGTGATGTTAGTTTTATTCGATGAGTGAGTTTATTGATTAATAAAAAAAAAGCAACCATTTGATATATTTTTGAGTGTACCTAATATTTAGGTTTTTAGTTGTTGTTGACAAAATAAAGGTACTAAAAATAAAAACCTTGTTTAATTTTCGTCCCATACAAATCGTTTAATTCGGCGTAACGAATTTTAAAAATAAAAACAACATTTATAAAAATTTATTATAAAAATCACAAACGTTCTTTAAAAATTTAGCATATACACTGCATTGTTCGAATTTTTGTTATTACAGAAAAATGCAAATAGTTACAATACGTAAATATATTCTACATAACCATTGTTTTGCTCACTTTTAAGAGAACCCACAAGAACCAAACATTCTAAAACATTTCCACTTTTAAAAGCATTTAAAATAATTAAACAGACATTAATAATGTATATATATACACATATATGTATACTAAAATGAAATATACGTTAATATAATGACTTACTGCAACAAATCAATAATAACCTTTATTATACAGGCATACGGAGTATTCCAAACCTGTTGGTAAAATGTTTTTCTGATGATGTTAATTTGATGATATACATATAATATTAGAAGCTTCCGTTGCAGTGTCGAATCATATAAATATTTACATTAGTTTACTGCAACACCAATCAGCTCATAAACAAATCACCGCATCAATAGATTAAATTTTAACTACATAAAAAATAAATAAGATTTATTACGTTATACATGTAAAATACACATCTATCTATCGGGAACCTCAGGTGTGTCTTCCGGTAGCGCAATGTAATCAGGATCTTCTTCGGGGTCAAAAAGTGTTTTTCTGAAATAAAAAATGCAATGTCATACTGTTATAAGCTTTTAATATGAGAGTTGGTAAAATAAAGTTTCACTTACAAAAACTGGGGCGTTTTTAGTATACGATAGCCACCACGTTGATGCGGTAAAACGTCCTCTATAAAAAAGTACATATGACCAACAGCTATTCCAACGAGATCAACTTTGATGGAATTGCCGAAGAGTACAGAAAATCCTAGTAACACCCAAGGTAAATAAGGTACCTGAAATATTTTTTTTTATGTATTAAACAATACTAATGTACAAGACGTTTCAATATAAAAATAAGCACACCAACCTGGAAATTGAATCCAAAAATATTCATCTGAACGAAGGGGTTCCTACGAGACCAGACATAGACGAGCATCACGGTGAAAGCTTGCCCTAAGAATAGTATATTTACAAAGAAAGCAAACAGCTGTGTCCGTTGTTCAGGAAAATAAATGAATCATCGTAGATACAGTATAAAATAGATAAAAATAGTAGATTAATATAATAGTAATTGCGTAGAATAAAAAGGATACAATCGTCCAAATACCACCGAATAAGAACATCATAACGAAGTCAGCCGTCCGTCCTCGAAACGAGCCCTCCTCAAGCATACGGCAATACCGATATGTGAAAATTATGTTTAAAAAAAAATTCAAACCCATGTGTCCCAGAAAAAGGAATGTGGTTATAAATCTCCATAGTTGATAATGTTCGAGTATTAATATCGGATTGAAATACAATTGGAATGGCGTCACCAAATCTAATTGCTGGAAACAAAAAAATACGGTTAGTATAGCATAATATGGGCAGCGGCGGATTTTATTTGCTAGGGGCCCAGAGGTATTTCTAGAGGCTCCTATAAATTATATATACAAATAATACAGGACCAAGTTCCAAACCTGTCCTTTCCCCCTCCCCCCCATTATACTTAAAATTGGAAAAAATAGTATAGTAAAAGCTAGCAGTATGGCTCGGTGGTTGCATTTATTTAGCGTTGCGTTGCGTTTAATTTGCGTTGGTTTAGCACCGAAAGATTACTGGGTTCGATCCCGTGCTAATCTTTAAAACTGCTGGTTAGACTTTGATATTTGTGACTCCAAGTCGATCGTTCTTATCAGAGTTTGGCAAATTATCTGATTTTCATTGTTGAAACGGTTCCTCAAATTGGCAAAAATCATCCTACTCGCTCTCACAAATATCTAAATTTGATTTATGTACAATATGTAAAAATGTATGTACAAGTCTAATTCCATAATATCTCAATGGATTAATTAATTGTTAATTTCGTGTTCTTCAGCCTCTCGAAATGCAGTGATTTATGTAATAAAAATGTTGCAATGTTTGTAATTAATTGTCTAGGAAGGCGCATCTATGTATGTAAAAAAAAACTCATTCTTGACAAATCGTACCATTTCATTAATGTTTAAATTTACACAAATATTATTATGATAGAAAATACGAATGTTTGATTTAGACTAAAAATTTTATATCGGGTACCGAATAAAGACGAATACCATGCTAAATGCAATTTCGGAAATGCGTACGTGCGCGCATAAACGCCTCATTTCCTTTTATTATCATCTAATTAATATATTAATTAAAAGTGCATATACGGAGCTTCTTGGAAATGTGGTGCATTTAGTAAAATAACGAACGCTACTTTTTTCATCAGAAAGTGATTCAACTTTCATGATGTCATATTGGATTGGTATAAAAAAACTATAATAATTCATCAAAAATGCCAGGGCCATTAAGGGGGCCCTTATTATTATTACCCGTGCGTAAATCCGCCACTGAATATGGGCAGTGCTGTCACACAATGAGTTTCCAGAGACCATTTGTTCAAAATTTAAAACTATTTTTTAAGATTGTCCTCATAGAAATATTTTGGGCTTAATGATCCTCTTATTTAAGAACTACCTCCACTGTTTTACACCAGTTGGTGACAATGCGATAGACAAAATTTGAAGCTAAATGGCCCGATACTTCCCATTGAAATTTTTGTCATATTTATATAGCCAAACTGACAATCGTCTTTGTGAATGAAATACAATTGAAAATTAACATCGGAAGCACTAAAGAACTCGAGCTAATTGACAGCATCAGAGACAAGTTAAAAAGAAATCCTGAAAAGGTAATATGAATATCGGAACAATTCATGACTCAAAAATAATGGCCTCCATTATATATATGTAAGTATATTTTTTAGTTGTGACAAAAAATGAATTATGATGAAACTATGAATATGTATTATAATAGATTACTGTACATTTATATGTAGATGTGTAATATAGCATTAGCAGTATGACTGAAAAATGTTTTCATATCCACAGTATGTAGTCAGATTTTTTATTGGAAACCAGCTGTTACGGAATTCGGACACCAGTGAGTTTATATAGGTATCGTAGTCGTGTGATGATACAATATAAAGGAAGGGGCGTGAAGAGGCTAGAAGGATAGAGACGATGAGGGAAGAAGTGGAAGTGGAAGGGGAAGTGTGGGAGTAAGGGAGTGTGAGGGAGAGGAAGAGGAGGCAAGAGGTGACAGGCAGAATACTGACCACGGCTACAGTGGTGAGGACGCAGGCAGTGGTGTAGGCGCGAGTGACAGCCGGCACCTGGAGGTACTCCTGACGCAGCGTCTGGTACGCCATCGGCAACACATCACCACACGGCTGACAACCGCGCGGACAAACGTCACTCGCCCCCACACTGCTGCCAGCCTCCTCGCTCGACACATTCGCACTTGTCAATTCAATGCACTTTCATTTTTATTTTTATTCTTCAAATACAATAAACCTTTCCCTACTGGCGTAAAGTAATACGATCATTATTGATTTATTGACTAGGATGATTTATACAAAAATGTTTAAATTTTTGATTTAAGGTCTGTTCATACCTAGTCAGCACGTACTGACTTCAGGTCTGTTCATACTTAACAGCACTGCACGGCTTCAGCACTGCACGGCTCCGTTTCAAATATATCATTTCATTACATTTCTATTCATATTGTAACGTACGCCGTGGATTAAGCGAATAGAATCCCAGAGACTGTGTGACCGTTCAAAGATTATCTGTAACGGATATCTGTTAACGGATTAACTAAATGCATACCGTGCGACTGGTATAAGTGGGTTTTAAGGATTAGCGACAAGCTAAGTGCATGAAACAATGATTGCACTTCTCATACCGTGGGAATACATATCCGAATACGTGACTATACAGTAGGTAAACAGATTAGGCGTCCTGAGAGATCTACCCTTTATAAGGCGGTACGTAGGCGATATCATGTCATTCTAGAATGAACACTGGCAATACGTGTATCTCCTGAATTATCAATAAATGCTGTGAAACGACTGTTGGCCTTTTACTTGGATCCTCCACCCACCCCGTACGCAACAATATCTACCTACACGTCGCGGTCACGTCACGTTCACAGCACTTTGGCCGAGTGCAAGGCAAAATCGGCTTACTTATACGCCTCCGTGCTTTTTTATTGCCTTCTTGAGCTTCTTTTTCCAACAACAACGCGATTATACATAATTTTTCGTTCGATAAACGCCGAAACATTTTTGCTGACTTGTATTCTGACGCGTAGCTACGAATGCACGTGTATGCATTCATATTGTAAATACTCGTAAGCAATATTGCGCCGTATCGTCATGGCCTGTAATGTACAAGTAAGCCGATTTTGCCTTGCACTCGGCCAAAGTGCTGTGAACGTGACGTGACCGCGACGTGTAGGTAGATATGAATAGAAATGTAATTGTGGCGGCTCGCTATACGACATGGTCGAGTTTGGTCACCTTCCTGCGAGTGGGGACCAACTCGATTGTGTTCGGAGTTAGCTACCTCACTTTGCCTTCAGCTGTCATAAATAAAACACGTGCATTAACATGCCAGTCGTTTCATTCGTCCATCCCCCATATAATAAAATGACATATTTGAAACGGAGTCGTGCAGTGCTGAAGCCGTGCAATGCTGTTAAGTATGAACAGACCTTTAGTCGTAGGAATATAGCACATCGCGTACTATCTGTTCAGACCAATTGCCGTATGATCGGCTTTCGTGGCCTTACGACCCACGAGCTGTCCTATGTTTTTTGGTGCTGGCCGCACTGGTCAGCCGGCGCTACACTTCCGCTCCAACCGTCGCCGCTTGAACACTGCTTCTAAGCTGCTCGTTTCCTCGCTCCCGAATCACCAGTTCGAGACTGGTGATGTTTGACGATGCTTGGAGACCAGCTCCAGTATTCGTCCGGGGTGAAGTGAGGAAGCCTGGTCTGTCTTCGTCCCGAAGGCAGACAACACGTAACCGCGTGTGTTGGGTGAGGTTTGGTGCATAACCTCAAGCCACACAACACTTGTTATTTGTATACGAACTACCCCCCCCCCCTTTCCCCCCTACTTTCTCTCTGTACATTTAAACTTAAAATACAGTTGCTCACATACAGATTTACAACCTGTTTGCATTATATATAATCTCCCTCCATTTTCCTTCTCCCAACATCACGCACACTGTACGAGAGAGGAAGACAGAGAGCAAAGCCGCCATCAGCAGAGACCAGACCATAGACGACGATCAGCGGGCACCACGAGGGAAGCCACACTACGCTTTACTACGAGCTCTACAAACATCACGTCCAGGTGGCATCTCGATTGAGAACCCCTGGCGTACGTACACTATCCCTTATCGAGGTCAATACACTCGCATACTCCATTTTCACACAGATGCCTGCACCCTTCTGGAATGAGCTTTTATTTAAACGGAACATACTCGGAACACACCACGACCCCTAGACAAGAACAACTACACACCCAACTGAAACAGATGCACCAGACATATTAACACAACGCCAGTGAGCTTCGGGAACTCAAACTACTCACTCTGATGTCGAGCAATTATCTCCGGCACATACAAATACAAATACACATGTAATAATCGAACAATAAAGATCCTCTTCCAGACAAACACAACCACGTGTTTCTATAGGGCAGGACACGGTCAACATACCACTTATTCTCTCGCTGCCTAAAAATTTAATTAATAAGAATTGTGAGAATTGAGAAACAACTTTACGCAAGTGGAAATGGCTCCTTTGTTGGGACTCACAAGTGGCGCACAGTTGTCCTCCAGGAACACGTTCTAAAGGGAAACTGTAGACTGACCTGGAATGTTTCTTTATCTGTCGTAGGAATTCTCCTGGTTATATGCTCCTCGTCGAATCGTAACCAGCTATACGAGCTAGCGGGAGAAAAGCTGGAGACCCGGTCACGAGGTCCTTCCTCTACGTAGAAGGCTTCTGGCTGTTTCGTAAACAGTGGCGTATGAAGAGTGTGGGATCTCCAGGAACTGTGCAGCTACTACTAGGCTCAACCGCACGTGGACCGCTCGGCTCTCAGGATGCAAGGTGACAGATAACTGTGTCCCTTAAAGGTCTGGTGACAAGAGAGACTGGACGGGAGATCTGAACTCGACCATCTCCGAAGAAAGTCTGATTAAAAGACAGACTGGGACAGGGAGAAACTGGTCTTCACCGTGTCCGTTGAAAGTCCGATAGCTTATCTCCGTGCGCGTTCCCGGGAAGCTACATCCGGGGAGTGAGGGTAGTAGGATGCTAACCTAGCCATTGGCATTGCTGCTAACTGAAGGGACGATGAGGAAGACAAGATTCTGTAATGATAGCGTTACAGAATCTTGTACCGATTAATACATTACCCGCTCCGTTTTTTAATTTATTTTTTTATTACGCATACTTCGTAAGACAATTTTATTTATGTTTTCAATTATTGGAAGTTTTGAAAAATTTTGCGATAATTTAAATTTTGTAAAATACGACACGGGCCTTTTCGGGGGCTGGACCCTGGTTATTAGTATCGGCTGGTACCTTTTATCGTCAGGCCTGCATGAAATTCATGAAATCCTGTAGCTATAAAGTAGGTAGATCCAAAAATTCTATCGTCTGTAGCAACGATACTTACATACATACAGTGGCGGATCAAGTAAATGGAGGGCCCCAGGAGCATTTGAAATTTGAGGTAGGCCCCCACTTTAGAAAAAAAAAATGGTATCATCGTTTCATGCTTTTCAGTATATGGCTTTTACAAATACAGTTACAGTATAAGGATAAGGATATTATGCAAAATAGGTATTAATTTCATTTATTCTTGGCTTACGAACGTATTGTGGATAATGATAATAATTTGTAAGTTGAAAATTTTGGTAGCAAAGGCCCATTTCTGAGTCTCCAAGATTCGGAGGCCCCAAGCGCACGCTTATTTAATGTAGGATAAACTGCCGCTGCATACATATGTACGTACATAAAATGACAATTTTTTTCAAATTCAAATCCTAGACACTATTCCTGAAAAAATATTTCCAAATACTTAAGAAAACATAAGAGAATCATGGACGAACATTTATGAAAATAAATAATCCATTTCCATGCTTTTATATTCCATTCGCGTGCGAATTTGTCGATGCCACCCCATTTTTATTTTTACATACCTCCTTTACGTTTCACATGGCTTTCGTGTTAGTGGACATTTTTATCTCTTATCCGATCGTTTTCATAATTTGCCATATTGCTCATTTTTAAAAAATATTTAATTTCCACATATTGTTTATCAAAGAAAAAAGCCGTTCTGCAGGTGAATTTGTTCCTGGCACACAGAGACAAGATTCGACCTGTATTCGATAACATTTTCGACGAAGGCTTTAAACATTTCAATCCATCTATTATATAAAAAGTTTACTGGTATTATTTCACGACTTACCAGGACAGATATCCAAAAAACAGTACTGTGCCGGTAAAATCAGTACGAATCAGTACCTTACATGCATAGCTCTGAAAAAGTGGGTAGACCACTGAGGTTAGATAGCATTATAAAACGAGAGTAAATTATCGGTCCTACATGTGTAATTGGCCAAATTTATGATAAAAATCAATTAAAATAAGTGTGAATTATATAAGAGATTTAGTCATCAGGTACACTGAAACTTCTAAATATAAATTTCCATGAACGGATATGAATTTGCATGGTAAATCTTTAAAAAAACATTTACATTTACATATATTGTATACACAACCTGATAATTCACAATTAATTGATTTATCAAAAACCATAGTATCTCTCGTAATAACCATAGTAAAAGTGGCAATCAGTCTGGATATTGAGAGCATTAGATTAAGCAATTTGTACGCGTATTACATAAAAATCAATGTCATATTCCTGATAAATTCACACAAATTAGATTAATATAATAGCAACTTCAATTATTATAATATCCTTTTAGGCGATGCTAATAGCCGATAATGTATTTTGTCAAATTTAATTTTATCATTCCATCATAATTCATAAAAGCATAAAGTGAAATGACCGTTGTTTCAAAATATGTATGTACGAGTATATTTTTACTAAATAAGTTCTTTGCAAAACAGAAATATAATGATTCTGCATATTCTTTTGGGAACAAATTTTGTAGGTTTTGATTGCCATAATTGTCTATATGTACATATTTGGCGATATGTACTTCAATACATTGAACGAGCGCTAATTTCACGACAAGTCTCGAATTACAACTTTTCACCCTTTCTTTTTTTAGTAATCGAACCTTTCAAGGTCATTGTAAAACAAATACCTGTAAAAGTTAATCGTTTTACATTTTTGAATGCTATATTTATTATTATATTAGTATTTTAATTTTTACACAGTGTAAATTGTTTAACTGGGAACCTGGGGAGACAAATATTTTAAAAAAGAATTTGATCAAACGTTATAAAAGAATTGTGTTGATAAAACTGTACAAAAAATTTCAGCGGGTCAGGAATATCATTTATGCAGGAACTGTTTGATATTAATTAAAAAAAAAATCAAACAATTCTTTACATAACGTACCTATACGATTTTTTTCTCGAAAAAAAAAGATAACTTTTATCATTTGATGATAATATTTATACCAAATTATCATTGTACTTTCATTAAAGACTTTCATTTAATGTGATACACTTGCGTTTTGCCAAATATTTGGTAAATAGGAAAAACTTATGTATGTATGTATTAAATATTCATGTTTGTAAATTTAACTACATATTTGCGTAGCCAAACGTCACAAATTTGATCAGTATATTTAACGAAACAATGTATTATCTATCAAATTTATTTTTGGATAGAAGTGGAGTCGCACTTTTTGATCAATATTTTATTTGGTGTGATAAAAATCAATTTTATTGAAACTAGTAAAATATTAAAATACTATGCTACTTGTGCTAATTGTGCTTGTGGTTCAAACATTGTGCAATACATTTTTGCCGTCATAAAAAAATGTTCATTTTCATGGCCATTGGGTAATATTATTGACTGACATGTATTGAAGTCGTCTCTCACATCGGACGTGTTCGTTTTTCATTATTTTTCGCTGTGGGCAGAGGAAACATTCACGTATTCATCTTGTATGAAAATAGTCAAACAATCTACAAGAAGATCGATTCATTACTTTTGTACTTATGCGATTTTTATCTTAATCTCAACCTGTATGAAACAGTTACTTCTCTACAGACAGCTCATTGTGCTCCAGGAACACGGCAAAAGCACACGTTCGATCGGATCACTTATAAGTTATAAATGGAAAAGCAGAAAAAACTCGACGATGGACAATATGAAGAAACTCAAGTAATTACACATATTTCTAATATTTTTTTATATATTTATATGACGAAAGTCGAAAAAAGTTTTGCTTCTACCGGTTGAGCAATCAAATGAAAATTTTTGCCGTCCTCATATTGTAATTATTTTTATATGATTATTGTACATATTGTTAACTCACCATGACAAGCATTGTACCATTTAAAATGTTATTATTATTAAGTGAGTGTTTTGGAATTAATTTTCATTAATATCCTTAGGATTTTGATTAGTAATCTGGTAAGTGTAGTAGACGTTCAATATATATAATTTGTATATAAAATTATTATTTTGAAGAAAAACAATAATTTTATTTTACTACCGCCATCTATGTTTAAAACTAATAAACAAACGATGGATAAACGTCAACGACTATCTCGCCGGGCAGATATCAAACGCGTCTTATACGATATTTTTGCTTATATTGATGACCAAAATGAGCAATATGGCAAAGTATGAAAACGATCGGATAAGAGGCAAACTGTTTCCTGAATTGTAATCGTAAGTGAAACGTAAAGGAGGTATGTAAAAATGAACATCTACTACACTTTCATACATATGTACATATATAATAAATAATGTACGTTTTATATATGTATGTGATATAATTGTGGCTACATTAGATAATTAATTAATTGATTATTTACATATATTATTACCCTAACTTGTAAACATCGTAAATTCACTTTATTCAAAAATATTACATTCCAAATCCACATACATATTTGTAAAATATTTTGAATCATAACTGAAAATATTGTCGAAAAACTGATACAAAAAAAAAAATATATATATATATATATATATGTGTGTGTGTGTGTGTACATTAAACACAAGTTAATTGCGCAATGAATCTTATATTAGTACCAAAATATTTTATTAGACGTCTAGTATGGATGAAATTACAAAATCAATACACGTTTGGATTTATTACATATTTTCGCAGCCATATTAGACAAAACAAAAAACATAGTATGATAGTTTAATGCACTTATAATAATAGGAGGCATTGTTGTCCTTGCACGCCATATATGTAATTATTACAAGATGATACAAAATTGTGATTGGCGAGGAACGCACATCAATTGTCTTCAATTTATACAAGCGATGGCTACGGTAAAGTTCATCTTTAGTTACTTTAGTTACTGATTGATCTTATTGAAGTGCTAAGATCAAGAAAACTACTCTATATGTACATACATATACACACACACAATATGACGACAAAAAATACCATTAAAAACAAACGACTACAATTTTATAATACTTCAAACAAAAATGCCCATTCAATATTGTATGAAATCGATCTAATACGAATATAACATAAAAAGAATACGATGTGATACGAATATTACATGTTCAAATAAAATTATGACCACGGTTTCCCAACCTATGGATTTTCTCTAGAGTGCCACCTGAAACCGTAAATTAAATAAAATAATTATTATAAAGCAATTTTCATTCTCTTTGGTTTGTTTTTACCCTATACCAGTAAAATACCGTTTTCAGGTGAATTGGGTCAGGGTTCAGGAGTCGAGGGTTACTTAGGTTTAATAAAAGGAGGTCGACATCCAAAAAAAGTTGGGAGCCTGTGTTATAATGATTTAATGTCAATGACCTTTCTATTCATGTAGACCTCATTTAATGCAAAATGAAAGCCGAAGGCATAATTCAGTTTTAAGTAACGTGTACCGCTTCATTTTTACTTCTATAGCCTACATACACATGTATGTACATATGTATGTTACCTATACAGAAACAAAAAAGTATATGTGATGTGATTGAGAAATACAGTAATTTTTCGCTATTCGTTCCAGTCATCCTAAATAAATTGAAAAAATACAAAATTTAAGGCTAAAATCCTACGTAGAAACAGTATTGCACTCTCGACGATTGCCCATCATTCAACAAACTCTTTCACTTCATAAATATAAACAGATATACATATGTAGATTATACTAGATATAGATTACATATTATAGAGACAAGAGAAAAATTTTATAGATTAACATAATACTTTGCAATTTTGTTCAAAAAACAAATCCTACACACCTTAAACATTTTAAACAATCTACATATATTTAACTTTAAAATATAATTAATCAACTTTATACTATAAACTAAGCCAATACTGTGATTTTCCCTCCTATTTAGCTTCATGTTTATTCTGAAATAAATGCAAATATATTTAAAAGAAACCTATAAAATATATTTCCTTTATTCATGAGCACTATACACGAAACAGTCTCGCCAGTTATACTGTACAAAAAAGAACAAATTGACAAACGAACTAGTTTACTCGGTAAACGGGTTATATCCCAAATGTGAATCGCTACCAGGATAACCACCGCTACGAAAATCGCCCGCGCCGATTTCCTGTCGCACGAAAATTCGTCGCATGGGAAAATTTCCGTACAGAAAACTGCCCAAATATTGCTCAGCATATGCTTTTTTTACAAGATTTTTATTATTATCAAATCTAAAATGACTTATAAAACGATATATACCTACGATAAAATGTAATTTTTAAAATTTAAATAAAGAAATATTGCATACGGTTGAGAAACCCTGATATTTAAACTAATTCAATGAAATTCGCAATATATATAAATATAATACAATAAAAAGTTACTTTTTCCATTAAAATACGAAAATTTTCGATACGGTTGAGGACTTTTGAACATTTTTTCGCGTGAATGTTATTTTCGTAGACATTTTGTCGCGTGATCATTTTGTCGCGAGAACCAATTGTCGCGTAAACATTTTGGTAATAAACTAATCGTCGCGTGTACATTTTGGCAATGCACCAATTGTCGGGTACATTGTGTAGTTGAACCTTTTGGAATTGAACCAATTGTCGTGGAACCGTTTTATATAGTAGGTCCAAATGTCCTCCGTGTAGGTTGTGTCCTGCAGCTGTGTAGGGGTTGACTTGTCCTTCTGCATAGGGCTTGAGTTGACTCTCTGGAGGTTGTGTCCTGTAACTGTGTTTAGGTTGATTATGTGTAGTACGTGTTTACCATGTATTCCTACAGTATGAAATTGTATGAGATAGAATGCAACTCTGATGTGCAGCGCACTGTCGCCTAGTGCGGTCAGACCTTTAGGCATACCGAAAAAGTATTCTCGATTGTTTGCTCCATCTTCTATTCTCTGTCTTCTATGGATGCGTGCCCTGTGTTAAAATGTTTTAAATATCATCAGAAGTGGGAGTTATAGCAACGTTGTAATACGGCTTCCACAGGATTTCTCATTTTAAATACTCGGTGTTCACTGTTCTGACAGCTCAAAATGTTTGATAGCTTAAAGTTTCATGCAACATCTAATGGGGATCTACATTTTTAAAAACAGCTTTTAATTATTAGCACTTAAAACAAAAACTATAGTTTTTTTTAAGTTTGTATAAACAAATTATTATGTTCATGAACAAACGGGTGTGAACACATGGACTGTAACATATATATGGGATCCATGAATGTATGCGGGAGGATATTCAAAGTCAAAGTCTTTACGTAACTCGTTTAATGTCTCGCTTCGGGCTCGACCATTGCTCGAGTGACGCGCAAAGCGGCGCCTCAGGCCTGCCAACTTAAAATATTCTCATTCATACCAATCCCACATATACATATGTACACGTATAATTTTTCAGAAATCCGACACGGATATGAATTACATAAATAGTACAGCTAAGTATCTACACATGTATACTATCAAATTAAAACTTACCGACTTAATTTTTTTATCGCTGATTACTATTTACGTTTTCAGGAATTTATTTGCTTAGCACTTATTGAAACAACGATAATTGTTTTACCAATATTCTTGAATCAATACTCCAAAGTAAATTTGTACATACACAGGTAGGTATAAAATGAATGTCTATGTTTATTAATGAAGAATGTATGTATACGCTTGAAGGCAACGCCGTATTTTATTGTATTATGACCAACCGCGACGAATATCACAGCGCGAAACCATTCGAATTCGATTAATCATTGTACTATTTTATAATTCATATAATTTACCTCGGCTATACTGAAAATATTGATTTTGAACTCAAGAATACTTCATAGTTTACAACATATGTAACGTCAGTTCATTATTTGACTTAACGTGTCCACATCTTTCATTTTGTTTTTCCCATTTATATACATTTATTGTGGTGTCACCCTAATGGTTTCCATGGATTTCCGGAAACCCGTTGTTATAAAAATCAAATGTTTCCGGAAACCCGTTGTTTAGAAATCTAAAAATTCATAGTTTTTGTCAAAAATTATACATATCTTGAAAATTTAATAAACTCATAAATATCTCAATTTCGATTAACGATTTTCGGGATTATGTCATTTATCAATAAATCGAATTCCGAAAAGTATACAAGATGGTAAGAAAATAGCTAAAGTTATTGCTGTGTGCTCTACAGAAGCTGAAAAACGGCATTTAGTTTATGGATAATATGTATTGTTAATGATCAAAGAAATTGTTTAACTGTAGATAACATATCCCACTTAACTTCTATTAAACTTCTTGAAAAGTCAATTTCTGAATTTGATGCAAAGCTATTTGTTTAATTGTAGTTATGTCAGGGGCATGACACTGCTGATGATACTACATATACATATATATAGAATAAGAAAAAACCCACTGCCTGCGTATTGTATAAAAACCACTGCCTGAGCTTGTTTCAATAGTTTTACTCTTGTAGTTTTATCAATACAGAATTCATATAATATTATTTTTTTTATTTTACTATCTTGTTATTGCTTTTATTTTAATTTTCTATATATTAAAAGTAATTTAGATACTAACGGAACTTTTCCAAACTAACATTCCTGCTCAAATCATTTTCCTGGTGAGGGGATACGCTTGAAAACTTCTCGCGGTCCTCACTAAACAGTATTGTTAATAATCCAAAAACTCAAAATCTTCTTGAAAATTTGATTTCTTAACGTTACTGACAAAGACAAGCTTGATAATAAAATATATGTAGATTTACACCAAATAGTAATTAAAATAATTCATAAATTGCACCTATATATTATCTAAATATTTGAAATTAATCAATTCATTAATAAATTAAAAATATTGAGAGGGTAGACCCCAGCGCCTTGTCCATACAAACGTATTAGACTTCTCCCTTCCTCAATTATGGAATTGGAGAAATTATTTTTTAATATACTATGGATATAGGCATGGTTCTATTTTTATTTTATCTGTGTATGTAGTTTTATTTTTTTGATTAATTGATTTTTGATTAATCAAAAAAAAAAAAAAAAAATAGAACCATGCCTATGGTGGATATCCATAGCATGTTAAAAAATAATTTCTCTAGTGCCATAATTGAGGAAGGAAGAAGTCTAAAGGTCTGTTCATACCTATCCAGCACGACCCGAATCCTGCAAGTATCCTGCACGTACGGACAGTATTCTTTAGTACATTCTATATGGACGCGCATGAATGCGTAAATGCGCATGCGCGATGTTTTTATGCTTCTAAAGGTTATTTTATATATGGTATGATTTTATGTTTTTAAAATTCATTTTACTTTAGTTTTGAGATTTTAAAATTTCAAGCTCTTTGGAAGACTGCGAACACATACTTGAAGAGTGTCAAAAATTAAAAAAATCGAATTACACTATTAAATTAAAATTTAGCAGTCAGTGGATTTACACAAATAATCATTTGAAATATTATAACATTCAAGTAATTAAATTTTTATTTGAATTTAATTTTTCACGAATTTCATGAAAAAATATTTGGAAACCCGTTGTTCCAAAATTGGGGTGACACCATTGATTACATATGTATGTAATTGTACACACATTAGGTTAATATTTCATTAACTCTACTGCACTATATATTTATATGTAAAAGATAAAAAAAGCCTCATTCGAAAAACGCCCAAATTTGAAACATTTACATAATTGTTTTAGACTTCCCTACTTCCCTATGCGTTTAATATTTAAAAACGATTCTGAAACAGTTTATTAGAAAAAAATTAAGATATTTTTACTCTTGACTGTTTTTATTAGATTGAATGCCAGAAAGTTATGACCTACATACATACATATACATATATACATATGTGAACAATTACATACATATATCCCAGTTAAAAAATAAATAAAAAACTAATACGATAAAACACTTTTCTATACACAGCCAAGATAAATGAAATAAACATACAATTCGGTTGAATTTAAATTTAAGATCTAGTTATAATAAAAGTGGTTTCTTGATTTTCTTTGGTCTGAAAATCCATGACATTGCTTTGACGTCTAAAGTTGGATAATCTCCAAAACCCAATCTCGTCACTCGTACCGTTCATCATTAAGAGCGCGTCGTTCTATTTATGTTATTTTTTATTTAATTTAAAATGAGATTATTTGTCTAGTATTGATTTATTCTAACGAAAGCGACTCTCGATACCTGTGTAAGTATGAAAAAAAATCATATTTTATTATATCATTGAAAATGTTTCAATTATATAATTAGTATAAAGCTTAGAAATAATTAGCTCGTCATGGGTACATTATAATTTAAGTACGAATTGTATTAAGATAAAATTTTAATGTACAAGGAAATGCAGATTAATTCTTATCTAGATTATAAAGATTATTTGAACTGCTTAGTCTTAAATAAATGAAATCGTTGAAAATTTGAGCAGTGTCTCTTTGGCTTGCTTCGTGTACGAATATCACTGAGGTAAGATTAGATTTTAAAGTGTAATTCAGTCTTGTTTGACTGTCGTGATGTTATGAAAGTGATAATCCTTTAATTTGATGATACTGATTTCTATTATACCTTATTAAGAAGTGTCATGGAAATTATTGATTTACATTTCAGCCACGTGAGAGGCTTTTAATATTCCAAATTAATACAATATGGATAGTATTATATATTATTAACCAAATGAAAACAAAATTACTGTTGCCTCAAAATGTTTTACAAATTAGGGCATTCAAATGATAAGCTTAAATTAATTATTTCGTTTCATTTAATAATAATATTAAAAAGCTTGTAGACGTAATGAAAATTTTATTTTATTTAATTGAGATTCATATAATAATCTTCTTAACAAATCGATTCTTTATTTCCTAACCATATTTATAAATTTATATTATTTCAATTCTCATGATTTCTGCTACTTATGTACATATACATATGTAGGAAATATGTATTTATCTACAATCAAAAATTAAAATTTTAAACTTGTTAAGTATTGAAATAGCATCAAATTTATAATACAGGCACATATAATTATGTAATAATAACACTGAGCAACAAAAAATCACGTTTTTGAGTTACCAGAGCGGAGACTAGCCAATCTTTACTCAGTTTGACCCACTGAATTCGAATATGATATTGATTTTTGTTGGTGGGCGATCTAGGGCGGAATATATTTTTGACTTTTAAAATTCGCTAGACAATTAATTAGAAGTATTTTAAAGCAATGAAATATAACAATTGATAGGAAAAATATCTGACTATTGATTACAATACTCAGTTTGAGCGTAACAATCCTAAATTTTGAGTTAAAGACCGCAAAAGCCAAAAAACTGTAAAAATCGCGGATTTTTTTAAACGCTCATATCTCGTAAACGATCGCCCACCAACAAAAATCAATATCATATTCGAATTCAGTGGGTCAAACTTATTAAAGATTGGCTGGTATTTTTTTTTGTTGCTCAGTGTAAAATTAGCTTACTATATACCCGTTTTTACAAAGCTCTTTTTAGTGTTACTTCGCCTATTGGTCTTACACTATTGATATTACATTCAATATTGCTACTTATGTATTTATATCATGCATATCTACATATTTATTCTGATAATCAACATATACATATAACAGTCGTTCATTCCTAGGAATTTTAGAATCTCGTTTTACGTAAGTTTTTTAGATCAAGATTGTCAAGTATTCATTGTATGATTCTATTATTATGATAATAGAATCATACAATGAATACTTTTTTTATCAATTATATATGTGACCAATTTTTTCAAATTCAAAACTAAGACATTTTTTTTCAAAAAAATATTTCTAAATTCTTCAATTATTAAAAATTAATGTTAGATAATCATGGATGCACAATTTTGAAAAAATTAACTTATTTTCTTGAAGGCTTTTGTAAGGTCTATACAAGACTGGCTAAAATTACATTTAGTGATAATTAAACATTTTAAAGTTTCAACATTCAATTGCGTTTTATTACTAGACCACATATTGTTCATCAAAGTAAAAAGTCTTTCAGCAGATGCATTTAACCCTGATAAAAAGAGACAATATTGGACTATCGAAGATTCTATTTGACAACATTTTTGTATAGGACATCATTTTTGCTGAAGGTTTTGAATGTTTCAATTAATCTATTAAATCAAATAATGTGCTTGATCAATGTATTAGATCAAATAATATACTATTACTAGTTTTATTTTACCAAAAAACAAGTACAAATGGTCACCTTAATCACATAGGTTTAATATACGTATGAGAGTGTATACATATATACTGTGTATACATACATAATGTATGAGAGTGTATACATATTTACGTATGTATATAGTTTCAAGGAGAATCATTGTCGTATTTGAATCTTTAGTAGCTTAATATTCATTAACTCACATGTCTCAATGTTATATTGCTGTTATATTACAGGAACCACTCCTTATTTCATCCAAGACACCCCAAGCAATCATCAAAGAAATGGACAATAAAATTCAACCGACAGAGGAAAATATTCCGTCCACTTCAACCAATGACATCTGCTCAGAATTAATGGGAAACTGGGGACGGTGGCAGTTTAGAACGGTTTCAATAATTTTTTTAACCAAAATACCAGCTGCGTGGTTTATGGCTTGCATTATATTCACGGCTCCAGATCCATGGTATGGAGAATACAAATGTGATTTGTCTGAATATGAGAATAATACCAGTTGGATTTCAATCACTCATCCGAACATCATTACGGCAGATGGGTCGCACGAATCAGATTTTTGTTCAGTAATTCTTGAACCAAATTTGAATTCCAATTACAGTGAGCAATATTGGAAAATGATATCAACAAATACTGATATCCACAATGAAACAATGGTACCTTGTAATACGTTTGAATACAGTTTGGATATATATACAACTCTTATCACACAGGTATAATAAATAACTCATTATAAAATAGCAATTTCATAATTGCAATTCGATGTCAAATTTTGCAATGATTATTATATTGTAGTTTGATCTTGTATGTTCGAGGAATATATTGATAGCCACTACTCAATGCTTTCATCTCTTCGGAGTTCTGCTCGGAGGTATCGCTGCTAACGAATTAATGGTTTTGTAGGAATTATCTTACATAATTGTTGTTTTTTTTTACTTACATATGATAATAATCATTTTTTTAATTTATTTTTTTGATAGCTTCAGCCCAAGATTAGTTATGATGGGAGGAATGATACTCTTGCTTCCATGTGGAATATCAACCGGACTTGTCCCGTGGTTATGGCTACACGTAGCATTGAGATGTATGTCAGCAGCTTGCTGTGCGCTCATATTCACCCCTGGAGGAGTGATTTGTAATTTTCACGATATATACATACATACATAATTATGATTCTATAAAACATATTACTCGAAAGCTTAAAATACTCGTGATTTAGTTTCAGACATTGTTGGAGGTCGACCCAAAGTAATAGTAAGTGCAAATTTTGAACAATTTTGGCCTATCGGTGTGATACTTTTGACGGCAATTGGTTACTTTACTAATAATTGGTCCCAAGTATACATGACAATAACTATACCAATACTGTTAATAATGATTTTATGGATGTATGCTAGCGATTCATTTCATCAGTATATTATGAAATATTAAAATTTTATAAATGATTGAACTGTACATATTCACAGCTGGATTCCCGATTCACCGAGATGGCATATGGAGCGAGGCAACGTTGAAAAGGTGAAGGATATTTTGGAGAATGCGGTGAAAGTAAATAAATCAAATAAAAACATACCAGATAATCTCATGCAGATATTACAAAGCGAAGCAGACGCTATAGCAATTAGGTATCTTTTTGATAACGTACAATGTACAAACTTGCGCGCTTCAGTATTATGTAAACTCCTATATATCATATGTAACTCGTAATAGAAATCAAAATGCGCAATCTCAAAATAATTGGTGGCATCTGTTTTCAATTCCTGGAGCTGTTTGGACAGTAATATTAACCGCTACATCATTGGGTTTGATGCTCACTTGCTACTATGGTACACTTCTTAACATCAGAAGCTTCGGGCGAGGGTATCTTTATTTTACAACACCTATTGCTGGTAAATATATATTATACATTAATATAATACGTACATTAAATTTATATAAATAAGTCAAAAACTTTTTACTCATAATTGATTTGATTTAGGCTTATGTGAAATAGCCGGTGGAATCATAGGATTTCTAATCTTATTATTCTGTAAATACAAGTGGAAATTAATAGGAACGATTACAACTATCACGGGATTAATAACATGTACAATTTGGACGATGCCTGCTCATGGTCAGATTTGAGTTATTTTATTTTTTTGTTTATAATAACTTTTAAGTACAGATTATAAGTAAATATTTTTTCAGTTGATGGAAGTCACATGTTTCTCGATTTGATGTTGCTATCCATGCTCAATAAAATAGGCATAAGTGCGTGTTTATGCGTTTTGACAACATGTACACCAGAATTGTTCCCTTTTCCTCACAAAAAGAGAATCGTTTATGGATCAACAGTCATTGCTCGTATCATTTTTCTCACTGCTCCTTTCATTGGTGCAACGGTAAGTTTTAAAGAATTAAAAATTATAAATACACAATATAATATGCATTTAAAACACGTGTAATTTGATATTTTTAGGTGAAATTCGGTGACGCAGTTCCACTTTCATTCTTTGGAATATTGTCGGCAATAGGGGGATTGTGTGCATTTGTTCTCAAACCAGTACATTTTAAATCAGAAAATTTGCCAAATCTTATACGACCAGCAGAAATGAAATTTTAATATAAAATAAGAATGTACGACTACAAATGTAATTAATTCTCTTTAACTTATTTTATTCTAATTTACATACATATTTTTAATTGATATCATAGAAGTAAATATTTTAAAAAGACTAAAGTTTTTTATTAAAAAAAATATTATTTTCCAACAAATAGTTTTAAAATAGAAAGCTTGTAAAAATAGATAAATTTATAAAAAAAATTATAAATTGGAATTCTTTTTAGTCATCAAAATAGTATCGTATACATCAGTTCTTCGTTGCTGCCGTGTGGGTATTTGACTACGAACTTCCTCAACTACAGTCAGATCTAAAACAAAGATGATTGACGGTATAAACACTTGATATACAAATGTATATTTATTTTAAAATTGAAATAATAATTTTTCTTTTCTCTTACCTATATCAGCTAACAAAATTTCTTCTTCGTGTCCTGCCTTAGCTGTAACAACTCCCCAAGGATTAACTAAAGTAGAATGTCCCCACGCCACATAGCCTGCACCAGTGTCTCTCGCTGGACTTATTATTCCCATATAAAGTTGTAAATCGTTAGCTCTCGAACGAGCAAGCAATTCCCAATGTAAAGGACCAGTAGTCATATTGAAAGCCCCAGGATATAACAGTACATTACAGCCTAAAAAGTATATTGTTATTAAAAATATTATATTATATTATACTCGCAATATAATTTCAAAACAAATTATTAATTATTAACCCATATTGGCATACGCTCGAGCCATTTCTTCGAAACGTAAGTCATAACAAATTCCCAAGCCGATTTTCGCTCCACCAATGTTAAAAGTATTTAGCGTATCACCACCAGTGAGAACTTCAGATTCTTTAAACGTCATTTTTCCGGGAATGTCAATGTCAAATAAATGCACCTAATGATTATTTTTACATGATTTAAATGAAAATTTAAAATTTCACTACAAAATCTGACATCAAATTACTTTTCTGTGTTTGGCAATCATTATTCCGTTAGTATCCCAAACAGTACAAGTATTATAGAGCTTTCCATCGCATCTTTCAGGTACAGTACCACCGACTACTACTACTCCGAGTTCACCAGCTATTTTTGAAAGAGCCTGACATGTTGCACCTTTTGGAATTTCTTCAGCATATTCATTAAAGAATTCTATAGAAATCATTAAAATATGTGAATCATTTGTATATATTTAAAAGAACATGTATGTATGTACTGAAAAAAAATAATTAACTTACTGGTTCCGTATGGAGAATTGAAGCATTCGGGTAAAGCAATCAATTCAGCTCCTTTTTGTTTAGCATTTCGAATGGATTCTACAGCCTTCGCTATATTTTTAGTTTTATCTGGCCCAACTGCCAATTGTATGAAAGCTACACGTAGACCTGAATATTATTAAATAATAATAAAATAAATAAATTAAATTGAAAAGTTTGAGAAGTTTCAGTAAAACTTTGTTTACAAGAGTTCACTAGATAACCTGATTTAGTTGCTAAAAAAAATACTCGTCAATGTTATCACGTCAACTGTTTTATAATTCATTACATTAACCAGTTCTCAAAAGATCAATGAAATACTATCATAATAAGATATATTTATTTAAAAAAAAAAGTTTTAAACTCGTGTATCATAAGAGGAAGACGAAATTTGAGACATCTATGTACATTTAGTCTTAAAAATAAATCAATAATTTAAGACTGGCAACACTGCAATTGTAAAAATGCGCGCAAATTTGAAAGTCTAGTTTGACAGCTCGCGGCTCATGTCAGTTGGACCAGAGAAACAACGACGATGAAGATAATGACCCACCCGTGGAATGCGGCGCCCCTTCCTGATGATGAATAAATCGAGGGTGCGCCGAATCCGCTACGCATTCATTAGGCTTAGGGGATGAATCAAACCCTCCCTTTGAGCTGCCCGTGTTTGTATTCGTGTTCGAGCTGACGTTCGTGCTCGCCATCGCGCTTCCTCACCTCGACTCAACATGGCGTGCCGCTTTCCAGCTCACAGACGACTTGACAACGGCGATAATGAAAACGCTTATCACTCGTACGACATACATGTATGTATGTATGTACTATGCAAGGTCAGCTCGGTTATAATATAAGTGACAGCGATTCTCAAATTATGCAACGCGGCAAATTTACATTCCACTCTACGTAAACAATACATTTTCAACCAAAACGAAAATTTGGCGACGTTTGGACGAACATTTGGATACTATATAATGTAACATCGACGTATTAAATAATTCTGTCCAAATGAGATTCAACGTATTAACTAAGGTTCGGTGATTATTCCGCACAAAACGATATCGCACACCTCACTAAAATCTCGATTGCGGAACATCCGGCACCCGAAAATTCCATTCATCTGTAGGAATATAGTACAACTTGTGCTATTACGAATCAAAATCAGTGATCTCATCAGCGATCCTGTATAAATGGTAATTGGACTATTCGTCACATTGGGGTGGTCACAAAGACAATTTTTGCCATGAAAATCCGTTTTGTTACGTTATAAAGATTTTAGTGACTTTGTGACGAGTAATTTGTGACCAGTAATCACCGAACCGTATAAACACGCATAACTCAAGGGCAACGATCCTTTCGACCATTCCAGAAGAAAGAGTTCAACGCTCGATCGTAAAACGAACAGTGATGTCATCAGTAGTCACCGGACCCAGAAGGTGCCGCGTATTGTTCAAAGGTTGTAAATGCATTGTTAAAGGTTTGCCGAACCTTTTTTACAAAGGATTTACAAGAATGGAACAATGGATAGCACTGTGACTATCCTACCTCTAGTCATCAGGCAACCGCGATAAGATGTCCTGAAAACACGTGGCAGTCATTAACACGTGTCTCAACAGTCATTAACGCATGGCACGCTCGTATTCTCAAACGAACGACGTCCTGGCACACTGACTCCAGAGCACACGCCTCGAAAATTGGTCAAACACGTGTCCTGAGAACAAAGACATCTCTGCACACGGCACGCCTGGAACTTCCTTATATAAAGCCACGCAGCAGCAACGCAACGCCAGAGTGAACCTCTGGAGTTCAACCAGATCACTTCTCCGAAGCTCAACCTCTTCGTACATACAATAGCCATTGTAACAATTGAACTAAAATAAACGATCCTCTTTCAAACCCAACTGAGTTTCCATAGGCCGGGAAACGGTCGAAACCTAGAAAGGTCTGTTCATACTTAACAGCACTGCACGACTCCGTTTCAAATATGTCATTTTATTACATTTCTATTCATATCTACCTACACGTCGCGGTCACGTCACGTTTACAGCAATTTGGCCGAGTGCAAGGCAAAATCGGCTTACTTATAGATTAGAGGCCATGACGATACGACGCAATATTGCTTACGTCGTATTGTCGAGTACTTGCAATGTGAATGCATACATGTGCATTCGTAGCTACGCGTCAGAATACAAGTCAGCAAAAATGTTTCGACGTTTATCGAACGAAAAATTATGTATAATCACGCTGTTGTTGGAAGAAGAAGCTCAAGAAGGCAATAAAAAAGCACGGAGGCGTTTTGATGTGCATCTTAAAAAAACAGAAAAACCGAAGGAGAGTTTTGGACACTATATAAGGAGCTTGTGGATGATTAACAAATTTTTTTTAAATATTTCCGTAAAAAAATTAATTTTTTTTTAAATATTTGCGCCAAAACCATGTCGAAAGATTGAACAGCTGTCAACTGTCACTATCGATAATTAGTCCAAAACAGCAAAGCGGCAGACTCATGGCACGTAATTCGCGTGTATATTTCCACGATGGCCAAAAAAACGGATACGATACGTTGACGGATGTTGCTGTAAGGTATGAACAGGAAATGTCGGGTACTGCTGTAAGCCTGCCGTGGCGTAAACGTGACGGTTGGTATGAACATACCCATACAAAATGTACCAAAGAATACTTTTCGTACGGCCGGATACCTGCTGAAGTCGGTACGTGCTGACTAGGTATGAACAGACCTTTACCCGTCCTATACATCCATCGAGACTACACACACGAACGGTAATCGGATTATGTCGAACATTGCAATTGTGCAAACCACAAGCGTTGACACGAAAATCGCGATTAAGGAATATCTGGTGTAGGCATATAGTACAACAAACAATGATCTCACCAGGCCACTGCGACACATATCCTGAAAATCGTTTACTCGTGGCAATCATTTACACATGTTCGTGGAAACAAAGAAAAAGCATTCATGTGTGGCGCTTGAACCTATAAAACACGCGCCTCGGAAATAGGTCGACACGTGCTTCGTATACACGTGTCTTGGAAACAAATGAAGCGTATGACCCCATTCTCTTACGGACATCGTCCTGGCTTTGAACCCAAAGCTATAAAACTCTCGTCCTGAGAACACGTGCCCTGGAGAATAAAGAGATCTTTTGCACACGCCACGCTTAGAACTTCCATATATAAACCAACGCAGCAACCTCCACTGGCAGAGTGAGCCTCTGGAGTTCATACAGATCACTTCTCCGAAGAAACCTCTTCGTACATACAATAACCATTGTACCAATTGAACGCAAATAAACGATCCTCTTTCAAACTACACAACATGTGTTTCGTTAGACCGGGATACGGTCAACATACCTTCCCTGTCTTACACTGGTACTCGAATTCTCGTTAGTATGATACTCGTACGTTAGTAAGAACTCGAGTACTAGATATTCCGTATACGCGATTTTCGTGGTAACGATTGTCGTGTGCGCAATCTCAATGTGCGAAATAATCCGTTTACCATTGACTACATAGGTACTTGTTATATGTATTTGATTTCCTGAATTGAATTTTGTCAAGCACGCTCCGTAGACGGTAAACGGACTACTAGTCATATGTGAACCAGTCACAGGTAAACCGGTCGCTCTAGATCGGTCACACGTGATCTCCCGTCACACTAAAACTGGTTACGAGAAAACTGGTCACACCCTAAAACTGGTCACACCATAAAACTGGTCACACCCTAAAACTGGTCACACCCTAAAACTGGTCACACCCGAAAATTGGTCACGAAAAAACTGGTCAAACCCAAAAATTAAAAATTGGTCGAATTTTTGGACAAAGAAGCTATTTATTTTTATGAATCAGTTAGAGGACAATTTTGTTCTTTACGTGTTCCTTTCAGGAGATCTACATTATAATTACTTTCATTAAAACATGTAATATTATATTTAATTTAAAATTTTTCTCAACGTCACTGAGTATTGATTCGTCTCTGAATGCTCTCATATCCTGGATACATATATATTTACAAACTAATTACAAGCTATTTTTTCTATACATTTTAATAAACTAAAATGGGCCATTTCTTAAGTTACATACCTAGTTTTTGCTTGGTTGGTAGTATGAAAATGTGCTGTAGCCAGCTGAGCACGCTTGACAGTTAGCGCGGGCAATCTGACAGCTCTGGCCTGATGACTTTAGCTGTGACTTATAATGACTTCCCAAAGATCTCTCAGCTTGCAAAAAAACATGAAGAAGCAATCTACAGTTTTGGCCTTCTTTAACGCAGGAAAAACGAGGTAAGGCTCCATTGTTACCTTAACTTATCGATTTCCAGTTTCGTAGGAAAATGGATAGAAAAATGAGGCTTGTAATTAGATAAATTAAAACTAAAATTTTATTGCTCGCTTTCAGTTCTCCTATTTCTCAAAATTCGAATGTGTCATCTCTAAAAAACGAAGAAAGATGTGAAAAAGATAATAGAAAACGTGAAACCCAATCACTTTTAAGAACCGGTATAGACTTTTTTCTAATGAAAAGAACACATTATATTCGTAATTTATATGTATATATACAATTTTTTTTTTAGAAAATACTGATTTGACTCTAGGAAGGATTTCCAATTTAAAATCAAAGGTAGAACAATCTAAATATGTGTATTACTGATAATTATGTGTTAAATAACAAAAATTATTTTAGGATGCTTCTTCAGATATAATAAATTTAGACACAGATGATTCTTATGAGTGTAATAACTTAAGTCATTACTCTAAATACGCTAAGAAAAAAATTGATGCACCTTCTGATGACGTTTTCGATAAAAGATTTATGGATGAACTACAAAAAATAAGAACCGAAGAAAAGAGAAAAACTGTAAGTTTATTCAAATATACATATGTGCATAGATAGATATAAACGTAAATGTGCACATATTTATTTTATTGAAAAATAATACATACTCCTTTATTTATCTGAATTATTCAGGATGATTACAAAAAACAGTTATCGAATTCATTTAATAACATAGTCGGGCAATCAAATCAAAAAAGCAAACCACACCCCGCTGATAAAAAAGAGAACGTTTCAATACATAGAAACGGTCATGAATATGAAAATGAGAATTCCAATACACCAAAATCACTAAAACTTGATAAATCTATTGAATCGTGGATGGATAATATTAAAAACAATAGTGCACTAGAGAATAAAAGTGATGTGAGTGTTATGTGTATACTATGCAAATGAAGTATATAAATAATTTCTAATACATCGTATTTTGTTATTGCTCTTTCAGAGAAGGTTGGCAGATCTTGAAAATTCAATTGGTTTTTGCAAGGATTCATATGTTGAAGTATTAGAAAAAATTGGAGACGCCTTTGACAGTATTCCTTTAACCATATTAAACAAATTACCTGGCTTTCATAGTAATACTTATGTAAAATTGAGAAGTTTACGTCAGCAACTTCGGCGCTCAATTAAGATAAAAAATATGTATTTAAGTAAATTAAAACCTAAAAATCGTAATAATGATTCACCAAGGACTTCCATAAATCATAAGAACAAAAGTATGAATGAAACATTTTCGCCTATAAGTAAATTAAACGAATCTCGAAACAAAAGCATCAAAAATTCTAGTTCTTCGTCTTTACCTATGAGTTTATCAGAAAATGACGATGACTTGTCAGATTTTGAAATTTCAAGAAAGAATGTTTCTAAAAATCCAAATTTGGATAAAAAATTAAATGTAAAAGATAAGCATTCTGATTCATTTATGGCCAGTAATAATTATTTAAGCAATAATACTTTGAATTCGCAAGAATCGCCTTCAAAACTGAAGGAAATAGACATATTCTCAACAATACAATCACCGAATACTGACAGTCCAAACTCCTCTTTTAATAACGATACAAATCTCAACATCTCAATTGAGGATGATGCTATTAAAAAGACAAGTAAATTCGTTTTTAAAAGACCTTCGAAACTATATACTCTTGATTCAATGTCAACTTCAATCGAATCCCCTACTACAGACATCCCATCTTCTACATTAAATAGACTGCAAACTGCTGTGGTAAATCTGAAACCAATATGTGAACCGAGTCTTCCAAAAACGCCTTTGGCGGCTCTTAGCAACAGTTCTGTTCCATTCCAACCCACCAAACAGGACCCTGTGATGCTCAGAAATTCAAAACCGTGCGCTAAAGTAAATCCAATACAAAGCGATACATCGTTGAACGAAAGTATCAACACAAATGACAGAGAAATTATGATGGATAGCGACGAAGAGTATTTATCTGCAGATTTAAATAATCAAGACTTAGAATTTAACGCATTCGCATACACATCAACCATAGCAGAAAAAAATATATTGGACGGAATTGGCGAATCTTCTATGCATCAACCAGATTCTCAAACATTAAGTCAATTAATTATAGACGATGATGGCTGGCCTGAGTATAGAGAAGAAGACTTTAAAGAAGTTGAATCAAACAATCACAATATACCACATACTTCTACATCGAATACTTTAGTGGCAGCGCCTAATACATTAACTGATAAACATAGCAACTTGGGTAATTTTTATTCCAATGTTAAGAATGATGGGGTGACGGGTGAATTTGATGGAATGGAGTACGCGCACTCTTTCGTTATGATGGAACAGTTCAAAGAAAAGTTTGGTCTTAAAACTTTTAGATCGAACCAGTTGCAAGTGATAAACGCCACACTTACAACACATGATTGTTTTGTTTTAATGCCTACGGGCGGTGGTAAATATCCAATTTTTCTTCCATATATTTATAAATCATTTTCTTCATATTATTACTGTCATCGTTTGACTTTCAGGTAAATCTTTATGCTACCAATTACCCGCAATTTTAACTCCCGGAGTAACTATTGTTATATCTCCTTTGAAGTCTCTCATAATAGACCAAGTGCACAAACTGAATTCGCTCGATGTAAGATCCAAATGATCAATTTGAAGAATATACATCATTCTTTTATACATATTAATTATGTTTATGTTTACTTTGTAGATTCCTGCCGCTCATCTATCTGGTGACATATCCCTCAGCAAAGTCGATGATGTTTATAGACAACTCTCTTACATGGAGCCTTCTTTAAAGTTGCTTTATGTAACACCAGAAAAAATATCAGCATCGCAAAAATTCCAAACGACCTTAGACGCTTTATATTCCAGACAAAAGTTGGCTAGATTTGTGATCGACGAAGCTCATTGCGTTTCTCAATGGGGACATGATTTTAGGTCGCATTGATGTTTTATGTAAATATTGAATAAGTGGTGTTCTTTTTTTAATAATGCACGTTTTAATTTCAATTTTAGACCTGATTATAAACGTTTGAGTATATTACGGAATCGTTTTCCTGGTGTTCCAATGATGGCTCTCACTGCTACTGCAACACCTCGAGTTCGAATAGACATCTTGCATCAACTTAACATACCCAATTGTAAATGGTTTCTTTGTAGTTTTAACCGACCGAATCTTAAATATTGCGTTTTGCCCAAGAAAGGTGCTAGTGTTGGCCATGATGTAGAACAACTGATAAAAGCCAAATTTTCCAAGTAATTGTGAATTTATTATCAGTTAATGCATATTATTATACTAAGTACATTGAAACTTATTAATTTATAATGGAATTGTATTTTGATTCATGATTAACTTAATACTGCACATAGATTTATGTAATATTTCTATCCCTCAGGCAGTCTGGTATAGTCTATTGTTTATCACGCAATGAATGTGATAAATTAGCAGGCGATTTAAGGAAAGCTGGTATAGCAGCTGGCAGCTATCATGCTGGTATTTCCGATCATCAAAGAGAAATCGTCCAAACTAATTGGCTTGAAGATAAATTCAGAGTGGTAAAATATCTTTTTATTTATCTTATTATTGATTAATCTCCCCCCGATTATTTATAAAGCCTAATGTGTGTAGTTTACATGCATAGTAGAAATCAGCAAAAGTTAAATACATATATGGTTACCTACTGATATTTAGTTTATTTCTAGAAGCAAATTTTAAAATACTTTTCTACCTTGTGAACTACAGTATTTTTTTGACATGAGTGAAGTTTTTTAATCTACTTCTTAACTAAATGATCGTATAGACCAGGCTTAAAATAAAAATCCATAGCAAATACATACAATGTACAATAAATACAAGTTCCTTCAAGTGGACGAAACAATAATTGGTCCCATACATTTGAGTTTGTACATATATAGAAGTAAATAAATAATATTTTTGATCAAATACATGTACATATCTCAGGTTTGTGCAACCATCGCCTTTGGAATGGGCATCGATAAAGCTGACGTGCGTTTTGTAATACATCACAGTTTGCCAAAATCCATCGAGGGCTATTATCAAGAAGCTGGAAGGGCAGGCCGAGATGGCGAACAAGCAACGTGCATTTTATATTATTCATACACTGATGTCATGCGATATAGAAAATTATTGGAAAGTGCGTTTTCACTACCTATATACATATTTGGCTTGTTTCTCATCTTTAAATATTTCATATTAATATTTTTTTATTTTCAGTGGATCGCAATGCCAATTACGAAGCTAAAAAAATACACATAACAAACTTGATGCGAATGGTAGAATTTTGTGAGAATATGACGGAATGTCGACGCGCTCAAGTACTAGCATACTTTGCCGAAACGTTCACCAGTGAAGCATGCAAATCCATACCAACGACTGCTTGTGACAATTGCTTGAAGACTGATAACTATAAAGTAATTATAATACATCACGATTGTTATTTTGCACTATGCTGTTTTATTATGTTATAATGTACAAAATTTTAGGTTGTGGATGTAACTGAAGAGTGCCGTTCGATATGTCGTTGTGTTAGAGATATTTGCGGTACTCGTAATCGATTCACGCTTCTGCATATAGCTGAAATCTTTAAAGGCAGCATGCAGAAGAAAATTATGGACAATAATCATAATAAGCACCCATTGCACGGTAGAGGAAAAAATTGGCCTAAAGGAGACGCTCAGAGACTATTACATCAGCTTATAACAAAAGAATTCCTAATGGAGGAATTAATCGTGACTAATGATATACCAAACGCTTATATACGATTAGGACCACAGGTTCCCAAGTGAGCCATAGTTATAATTACCGTGTAATTACTAATAATAAGTAGGAAATGTATTTATTTTTATAAAATTCTATTATAGGATGATGAATGGCGAAGTTAAAATACTATTCCCAATGAAAAGTGAAAAGAAGTCTCTCAATTCGGTTACGAGTGGTACTGTTAAATCGACCGATTCTCCTGCTAACGCAGAATTGAAAATTATACAGGAAAAATGCTACAATGAACTATTGGAAATATGCAGGTACGCACATTCATATGTACATATTACAATTGAAAATATAAATTTAATTTTGAAAGACATATATTAATATTGTTTGTATTTGTTTTACTACATAGGCAAATAGCGCACGTGAAAAATATTTCTATAGCTTCTGTGATGAACTTGCAAGCTCTCAAAGCGATGGCTCAAAAATTACCGGAAACCACCGAAGAAATGCTTAGTTTACCTCACGTAACAAAAGCAAACTTTGAAAAGTATGGCAAAGAGTTACTAGAAATTACAACGCGTTTCTCAATGGAAAAATTAAGTATGTACATATGTATATGAACATTGTTTGCATTATCTCAAATAAGAAAAGAATACGTATACATATTCTAATTGATTTCCACTATGTTTTTAAAGCTATATTGATAGATATACAAGAAAAACAAGAGATGGAAAAGAAAAACTTGGCTGCGGTGGAAGAAGCTCAAGATTCCGATACTGATTGGACGCAAGCTTCTCGTTCAGCTTCTACATCTGGATTCCAATATTCTGCGACTAAACGCAAGGGTAGACGTTATCATCCTAAAGCGAAGAGGTATTTTAAACTTTATATACATATATATGTTTATTAAAATGTGTATGTTATATTGAAATGATTTTTCAAATATTCTAGGTCAAGAAAAGGCAGTAAAACGAGATCTGCGCATTTTAGTCCTGTGAATAACTCTGTCGGTAGAGGAAGAGGTAAAACAACAAGGGGTGGAAACAGTAAAAGAGGTCAAGCACGAGCACAACCATCTTTCTCTGGTATGTTTTTACGACAACCTTTATATTTTAATTTAAATGTGTAACAGTTAATTGAATTTTTAATATTATTGTTTTAGGAAATAATAATCTCGGTTATATGCCAATTCCACAGAAAAAATCGTGGTAAAACTGATGAAGTTATTATTTATTTATATTTTTTTTACACCAAACCAGATAAATTATTTTATTTTTATTTCATTAACCATGATCATTTCAAATATAAATGTAATTTAAATGTCGAATAAAATTCATTCACATTGAATTTAAAAATTTAAATTGTTGTCATTGAATCACAAATGAAAATAATAAGCCAAAAACATTTAACAAGAAAAAATTTATTTAAACAAACAATATTAAATGCAAATACATCTCGCAAATATTTTTTCAGCTTAAGATAACTTTCTAAAACTAAAAAATACAAGTTACATTCTATCAGACATCACACGTTTGGCTTGGTATTTGAGATGCTTGTTGTCAGCCAAGATCTATTCTACCATACAGGATGCTGCCTACAGAATTTTGACAGTAACAGCAGTGTCACATTTAAAGATGTACGAATATTTAAATAATTAAAAAGGAACACTATATTTTTCAGTCATCACTTAACATATCCCCCAAACAACGAAAAGCAACAACAACCATAAGTTTCAACAATAATATCTAACTTCGAATCTATCCATTAATTGGGAATGAAGCGCTTCTTATAATTTATAATCATCATCACTCTCAAAGAAATTATACTCGGGAGTATCCGCTTGGTTCTTCTGAAATGAAAAGAAGCAATAACAAATATTAAATTGAGTAACGAATATTAAATTAGTTTCGCTCTAATGAGTGAAATTGCATGCAAAAAAATGTTAATTTAATTTCATGAAAGGGAATTTTAAAAAGGCTGAATCAAGTTTGTGGGAAAACATAAACTTAAAAAAGTAATTAATTTACAGTTAAAAACATTCATTGTATTTTAAATACAGAACTTGTGACAGCTATATCCATTTATGTTTTTAAATATGTATGTAAAATCTATTTGCGCAAAAGTCTCGATAATTTCTTTCGTCGGATGATCTTTCTTATTTGAGTCATTTCGAAAATGGGAACCACCTAATGAAGAAGAAGATCAATGTATTTTCTGTTTTTGTATGTTCCCTACTTAAAAAATTTAGCGCCCAAGGGAATTTTAATACGATTAAAAAAAATACGTCCATTATTAATACGTAAATATTAAAAAATAAAATCCATAAAACCTACCCCTAAAAGTCCATTTGACCGAGCGTAGCCAAGCATAGCCAATGCAGCAATCAAAATTGCAAAAATTTTATGTTCAGTTTTATACGTGTCCTTTTTTTGAATATCTGATTGACGTTGAGATACTTTTTTCTTTTCTTGAATGTCTATATATCCTAAAAAAACATAATTCTGATTTAATATATCGACATAAATAGATTTAAAAATATAAAATAAAAGTCGTCCGAATTGTTTTACTTACTCTTTTCTAATTCTGGATAATATAAACTCGTTATCCTCTGCACATATTTAACTAAATTAATGTGATTTTTTAAGTGATTTGTAATTGTGGGATTTATAAGAGGAAATTTAAGTATTGGTGCAAGGTATGAGAATAGTGTTGCATCCACAGATGATGGCGTAGTACCAAAGAAATAGTCATGTCTACCAAGACGGGCTGATATATCTTTAAAGAAACTATTTGCCTTTTTATAAATCTGGAAATCATTGAACATAAAACTTATTATATACTGTTACCATAAAGTAAAATATAATACTGAACTGACAATACTGAACATACTTTATGATAAAGTTCAGTCTCTGGAATATCTTCGCCATATATTATTTCTATTTGAGACTTTGCCCTTTCACGGAATACACTTGGATAGTAAAAATTAAAAGGTATTGTAATTTGCTTTGCAAACCAAGGTCGCGTTGATTCTTCATAATTCTTTTCATCTACCCACCATGCATATTGCAAACACGGATAGAGAGTTTCTCTTATGTATTTGTCATGGGCGTACGCTTCACAGCCTTCATCTGGTACGATGTTAGAATCGATTGGAAAATTCTACCGTGCAAATAAAATTGGTTAAAGCATATTCATTCTATTTTGCAATTAAATATAAATAAAAAAAAATGGAAATACCTTGGATAAATAATCGATTATGGCATCAACATCGTTTATTTGAACGTTCCCATGTATTAAAAGTGGAAGAGACGTCTCAGGTGCAAATAATGGATTGTACTTTTCTACGAGTTTGAATGGCTTGCCCCAAAATTTAAGATAGGTCTGAAGAAATAAAGCAAATCTTATGAATTAAAGTGTGTTCATAGTTGTGTAGTTACAATATGAATAGGTTAAGTTTTTTGGATAATTACCACGAGTCTCAAACAGTCTGGAAAAATACTAGGCAGGCCGAAATCTCCACTCCACACCCACACCTCAGGTTCTGAAACCCTTGAAATTCCAGACATTCCAACGCATCTACTTTCACACCCGACCAGCTCACCAGCTCATTTGACGTATGGCCGGTATCTCAGTTGGTGATACCACATGCGAAAATGCTATCTGTCAAATGGAATTATATAACCGCGGAAAAATTTGAGTGAGTGCTAAGGTTCGGTGATTATTACGCTAATTGGATTATTAGTTACATTGCGATCGTCCAAAAGATAATTTTTGCCATGAAAATCGCGAATACGGAATATTTGGCACTCGAGCTCTCGTTAGTATGATGGACTTTTCGGCTGCCAGATGTTCCGTTATAGAGATTTTAGTGACTTGGACGAACGCTTTGTGACCAATAATCACCGAACCGATTATTCCTACAAAACGATCTCGCACACGTCACTAAAATCACGATCACAGAAAATCTGGCACCCGAAAATTCCATCCATCAAGAGTTAAAAGTGAACTCTCATACTAACGAAAACTCGAGTACCAAATATTCCGTACCCGTGATTTTTGTGAGAACGATTGTCGTGTGCGCGTTCGCAATATGTGAAATAATTTGTTTGCCGAGCTAAAATATCAAAAACAAAATTTATATCTATGTATGTGAAATTTTTCAAATAAATAACATTTTGATTATCTAAATACTAAATACTAATTCGTATTTCTTCATACATACAGCTTAGCTAGCTTAGTCAGCAGTGGTTGCATTTATGTTTAACACCGAGAGGTTACTGGGTTCAAACCCATGCTCCTATAAATTATATATACAAATATACAGGACCAAGTTCCAAGTTCCTGTCTCCCCCCCCCCCCCCCCCCATTACACTTAAAATTGGCAAATATAGTATAGTAAAGGCCAGCTGTATGGGTCGGTGGTTGCGTTTATGTTTAGCACCAAGAGAATACGGTTACCTGACAACTCGTTCACAGATTTTCCGTAAACCGATGATGCGCTCCAGGCATTACGTATACGGCCATCTCTTTCTCACCCCGTCTGTTCACCATGATCTTGTTTACTATGCCATTACGTATGCGGCCATCTCTTTCACAGACCGTCTGTTATCGGTGAAAAAATGGTCTGTGAAAGAGATAGCTGCATACGTAATGGCAGAGTAAACGAGATCATGGTGAACAGACGGGGTGAGAAAGAGATGGCCGTATTCGTAATGCCTGGAACGCATCATCGGTTTACGGAAAATCTGTGAACGAGTTGTCATGTCACCAGAGAATAATGGGTTTAATCCCGTGTCAATCTTTAATACTGCTGGTCAAACTTGGATATTTGTGACTCGAAGTCGATCGTTTCTTATCTGAATTTGATTTATGCACAATATATAAAAAAATTATGTACAAGTCGAAATCCATAGATGTCTCTATGGATAAATTAATAAATTTCTAATTTCGTGTTCTATAGCCTCTCGAAATAGAGATTTATGTAATAAAAATGATGCAATGTTTGTAATTAATTGTCTAGGAAGGCGCATTGCGGTCTACCTGTTGGGCCTTCCTGGTATACATCTATGTAAAAATAAAAATAAAATAAAATGATAAACACACGATAAATTCGGTTCGCTGATTACATTCCAAATATGAATAGCTACCAGGATAATTGCCGCTACTAAAAACGTGCGCGCGGATTTTCTGAGGTTCGAAATTCGGTCTACGAAAATTCGTCAAACAGGAAAATTTCCGTACAGAAAACTCCCCAAATATTGCTCAGCAAATGCTTTTTTTTACGAGATTTTTATTATTCGTGCGACGGGACAATCAATTCGAATGTCTAGATCCGTTCTCCAGCGAAGTAATTGTCTAGTATAAGGAGATATATGATAATATATTGAAGGCCTGAATTTTATACATTTTTCTTAGTTCATTATAATTCTATTGTTCACCTATTTTTTTTATTCACATGCTTACTTTGACAGAAAGAATATTAATTTGGAAATGGATCGAATAAAGTATATTTAGACCGCATTAGTTAAAATCATCGACGAGAGTTGGGCCGCCAGTTGCAGCCGGTATTATTACTAAAATTTGCTACGGATATTTATCGATCGCACAAGATATGAACGCAACCGAGTGCTTAAATTGATATCTGATAATTAAGTGATAATGTAATATGCATTTTTAGGTTAGAATATGGCAGAAGTGGACCTCAGTGTGGGGGCACGCGTTGGCGTAAATTACCCTCTGTCAGTGGTTTATTGCGGCAATTGTTCGCTACCGATCGAATACTGCGAATACTATCCAGAGTATGACAAATGCAAACAGTGGCTCGAGAGGAACTTGCCCACTGAATTCCAGAAAGTCAAATTAAGTAAGTCATTGCTTTTCCAGTATAAAATGTTTCCATAATATATGTATTATATGTGTTTTAATGATTTCAGGTGAAGATGGTTGTGGTGGAGAAGAAGAAAAGAAAAGACAAAAGCGCGGTGGGAAAGGTATGCTAAAAGCGAAAAAGAAAGAGGACGTGCAGAGGCAAGTTACAGTGTCTCGAGCACCTCGTGGCAAAAAGAAGTGTGTCACAGTTGTATCTGGACTCAGCACTTTTGGTTATTATTTTATTTTATTTTCCATTACTATGAATTAAATTATTTTCAAATATCTAAGTGTCGTATTTTTTTAGACATTGATTTAAAGGTTGCTGCAAAATTTTTCGGTACTAAATTTGCCTGTGGATCTTCCGTCACTGGTGAAGATGAAATCGTAATACAGGGCGATGTGAAGGATGATTTATTCGATGTTATTCCTGAAAAGTGGCCCGAGGTGTGTATCATATATGAGCTTAATTTACTTTTCTTTCATAGCAGTTTATAATTTTTTTGTTGTTTGTTTAAGATTGACGAGGATAATATCGAAGATCTTGGAGACCAGAAACGGTAGTGTACGCGCATTTTAAAATTACTCAATTGTATCATTATTTCGTACTGAATTTCTGTAAACGCTATTTAATGGTATACGCAAATTTTGAAAAGTAAATTATTTATAAACAATAATTTATTTATTTATTTTCAACTACATCATTTTAATGTACCCTTCTTCTGATGATTGATTATAAAGTGGCGTATTTTAATTAGTATAACAGGAAATAAAGAAGTTTTTATCTCATTTCTGAGCAAATAAAATGTTCCTCATGTGCAAAAAATTTATATCGTTATTGAATACCAATTTTGGTACCGCATAAGTTAATTAAATAATCAATGTTGATTAAATTTTGTGAGACTAGGATTTGTGAATTTAGGACGAGTGAGGCCATTAACTTAAATGGGGCATTTTTTGAGTTATGTGTTGTTCGGCTTTGTAGCTACAATATAAATTTAATAAAACTATAATATATTTGTAATTAATTACAACATTAAAATTATATCTGTTTGTGCTTTAAAAAAAAGTTGCATAACTTTTTTTACTATTTTTGAGTAAAAATTTGGTAGCATAATTTAATTTAAACCAAATTTATGAAGCCCTTCATACTAATCTAAGTTTATTAACCTTGTGGGTAAATCCAGCCCTGTGTGAAACTAATTGTTTTGCTAGTTAGTGATAAGTAGAGGTAGGATAGTCACAGTGCTATCCATTGTTCGGCAAACCTTTAACAATGCATTTACAACCTTTGAACAATACATGGCCCCCTCAGGCTCCGGTGACTAGTGATAAGTAGTCTTCGGCGGTGGAGCGTGCTTTTTCCAGGAAAGGGCGTTTTGGGGCTAGTATCCAGAAAACAGGACAAACTACAAAGCTAGAGCAAAAAAAAAAGGTTCACCATAAAAATGAACAATGGTGCGCAGGGTCACGCTGGCCATAGTGATTAGTAGACACCGGATAGTCTTTTTCTAGGAATCGGGGCGGTTTAGTTCTATTTACATTTAGAGTCCAAAAAAAAAACGTTCGGCGAACCTTTAACAATGCAATGAACAATACACAGCACCCTCTGGGTCCGTTTTTTTTTCAAGACGGTACCTTGGTTATCCGGCCTTTAGTGATTAGCATATTATCAACCATGCTTTGTAGCGGTTTTTTGTTACTTCACGAGCAGCCAGCCAGAAGACTAGTGATAAGTATGATGAATTACAAAAATGGCAAAGATTCTAAACGAGTGGAAGACTAGGAATTTTAGCTTAATATTTTGCGAATGAAAAAAGGCTTGTAAAAATAGCTAAACTTTAAATCAATATATTTTGTATTGGCAGCACTGAATTTGGCAGATATCACTAGAGGTAGGACCGGAAGCGCGCCGTCTATTGTTCCATTATTGTAAATGCTTTGTAAAAAAGGTTCGGCAAACCTTTAACAATGCATTTACAACATGTGAACAATGAACAGCGCGCTCTGGGTCCGCTCTTTATATATCACAAGTAATTCCAATGCGTCACTATGGCTAGATGCAACATATTTATAACTAAAGCCTCGACCCAGAGGGTGAATGCTTTGTTAAAGCTTCGCCGAAAGTTTTTTTTTTTGGACTCTAGCTTTGTAAATAGAGCTAAACCGCCCCGATTCCTGGAAAAAGCACAGTGTCTATTCGCAGTCTATTTATAACAGATCAAACAATAAGCAAAAAATAATTTGAAATACTACATACAAGTACAATGAAATCGAGAAACAATCACACACAACAACAACCCACAGTCTCCAAATATGCCATCCTTCACATATAGTGCCGGTTTTAGGGGGGGGGGGGGGCTGGGTCGGACGGCGCCCGATGCGCCAAAGGCGCTTTAAAATTTAAAATTAGAGCGCCAAAAGCCGTTCAAAATTTTAGATTAGAGCGCCAACGGCGAAAGTTTTTTCTATTGCCATCGGGTGTAAGGCCGGCACTGTTCACATCCAATATATAAGAGAGCAATAATTGTTCGTAAAAAATATACCGATTCGTAAGATTCTGTGTTGAATATTTATAATTTTAATTTGTTTCAATAGGTTAATTTGAAGCATCGTAAAATTATTTTAAACAAGGATCAGATTATTCGTTAAATAACAGGTTTTATTTCTTAGTTTCATTCATCTGTGTATAAGATTGAGATATGTTTAACATTTTCATACTCGATAATTCGAAATACATATTTATGGTGAGACATGGTCGAAATATGTGCCGTTATTAGAATGGGCGCAGTTGTGAAAATTTTCAAGCACTGCTTTAGCCGCTTTGCGTTCGCCTCGCCGCTGAAATCGCTTTAAGTGACATTATTTCATCTGAAAACCCGACAGGATGACTGAACTTCCTGAAATTAGTGCTCTAAACAAGATCTTAGGAGAGGTAAACTCGGCGAAAAATGAGTTCACATCTGAAGCAGCTTTCTATAAAAGTTTGTATATACGACTGTTTGATTTGTATGCATAAATTTGAATCAATATCGATACTACAAAAAGTCTAAATTTCGTCACACTTTTGACTCCTACTATTTGAAGTTACGATGGAAATGATTAAACTTTCTATTATCGGAAAAAAATGAATTTAGATCTTATGACTTCACATTTTCTATCCCCCTCCCCCCTCACCCATATCCAGATTGTTTTATTGCAAATTCAATAAACTTCTAGTGTCTTTTTTATATATTTTTTGATTTGGAAGACGCCGTTTCCGAACTTCTTATATGTACATAATGTCGACGGTTAGGGTTGTCAAGTATCATGGACAAAAAAAGAGAACATTTAACAAAAAATGTTTATTTTTACTAATTATAATTGTGCCGGTGATTACTAAAGTGAAATATGTAAGTTATTTAAGGTACCAAAAATACTATTATTTTACAAGCTAATCGTAAAGGTACCATACGCACTTGCTACCTTGCTACAGAAACCATACAAAGTGATTGTTTGGCCGCATGTGCGTGCAATCGTACTTAAAACTGTATGTTCTATTTTAGCGACTAGGTGATTGCGCGACAAAAAATCGCAAGTGCGTATAAGGCCTAAGAATCATAATGTATACATAATTTTAAATAGTTATAATACATCCATATATACTAACTTGAAAAAACTGCATGCCATATATAATATTCCGTTTGTTACAGACATTACAAACAAACTAACTAGTAGATTCTATGACATAATCACTAATAACCATACTAACACACTTGTGAAGAGTCTCGGTAATTACAACAAAATGTCTATACCCTTCAGGTATAAACAGATTATCTACACACAATCTGCTTTAGGTCATCGACTTTAGAGAGTCTTTGATTAATATTATGTATTAGATGTATTATGAGCATTTATAAGGATTGTAAATAGGTTTTTGAGCTCTTTTTCCTATTATGCTGTACATTAATATTAGAATAATATAATATTATGATTACTAACCAAATTAAATTAAATTGTAAAATAGAAAATGATCAGTAGATCAGTAGCTATTAAAATAGATATGAGATGTATTGTGAACATAATTTCGTAATAATAAAAAGCATTCAAAAATCAAAATCAAATAATGTATACATACATATATTTTTAAGTAGTATCAAAATAATTTTTAATATTATATGACTTATTCCACTTTCATACATATGTACATAGGAACATGAAAAGTGCGCTTAAAAATTAATTGTTGAATTTAATCATCTTCATTCTCACTCTCAATTTCATCATCTCTGTTGCTATATTTATCTACACTGCTAATTTGGCGCAAAAGTTTCTTGTTTTCTTTTATTTCTTTATAAAATGCTAAACATGAAATATTTTTGTAATTACATATATACTACGCTTAAAATATCCCGGACAGTGGAAATTTTCAACTCATTTCTTTCTTTAGTCCACTGCCCACTGATCATGGAAAATATTCTTTCTACATTGGCATTTTGGCCAGGTATTGCAAAAGTCTCTCCACTAAGTCATATCTTGTGAGAGAAAATATAGTACGGACTGCGCGAAATTATTGTCAAAATTGACAAAGTGGACATTATGGGGACAAAATTGACAAAGAGGATATAATATAAAAAAGAGAACATGTCCTTTTAAAACGAGACCTGTGGCAACCCTATCGACAGTGTAAGTTAAAAAGTTGACAAAGACGATTTAACACCCCAACTGACGATAATTTCACGTGTGCTATTTATTGTATACTAGTGGTTTTACCCGGCTTCGCTCGGTATTTGTAATATAAACAGCTTAAACATGGCAAAACAATCTAATAGTTAACATTAATTTGTTTTTTTATTAAATTTGTTTGAACGATATCGATATTGTCATAATAAACACTTTGATTTGTTTTCGATGCTTCCACCCAAACCTTTAAACCTTACATACAAAGTCTCTTTCGAAATTATATATTAGATAAAATTTATTTTAAAGGCACTGTAATTTTAGATACATACATTCTACTTTTATCCAATCATTTTTTATATATTTCAGTAACAATAAAGAGTATTGAAAGATATCACGAAGAACTGGAACAACTAAATAATGACGTTGAAAAGTCCAAAGAAAAACTCATGAAGCTAAAAATTCAAAATGTGGAATATAAAAATACATTAGACTGGTATATTTATATTATAAAATAAATATAAACGTTACAGAAATGCGTCAAATTAGTAAACGCATATATTGCAGTGAAAGTACATTACCAATGAAGTTATATTTACACTGGCATTTCAATGAAATCTTATCATTTGTGAACATCCATAGTTTCACTGACAATGAGTTTATACTACTGAAAATATAACTTAATTGGCAAATACAGATTCACTGCAATAGTTTGTATTAATAATAACTGGTTTGTTTTTAATACTTTTCAATTGAAGTATTTTTTGGTTATTAATCTTAAATGCTTTTGGTAATTTATTATTTTACATACAAATTTTACGCTTTTACTGAAATACTTAAAATATTTTATCATATGGTGTCTATCAAAATATAAGGGTTAAAAATATTTTTTTAAGCGTTGATAATGCTGCAAAATTAGCCATAAATAAGAAATATGAAGCCAAGAAGTCGTTGGATAAATTGAAAGACATCAACGAAGAGATGAAAAAGGCAGACGAAAAGACTTTTGAAATTTATCGAGAGAAATGGCGAGAAATGAAAGAAGTATATGAGTCGTCATCTTTGGCTATCAAAGCGAACAAAATGAAAAATTATGTAAAATTGATGAATATCAAAAGGGATGTGGCATTGTCGATGTTAGACTCCACTAAAAAATCTGTCGTGCTGTACAAGAAAATATCAGATAAAAGAATTCAAAATTTGATAGTTGACTTTGCCCAGTATATGATAGACACGTCTAAGAAGCACAAAACCTTAAATGAAATTAAAAATCGTATAGAAATCAAGAAAATGGAATGCGAAACATTGATGACCGAAAAACAATCTATCTTAGCCGATGTTGAAAATCTGAAAGACATCAAAAGTAAACATTGTAATATACCGATGAGCGAAACAACTATAGATTTGCCAATTCTGATGTTCCAGGAATCGTTGAACGTTCCTATATTGGAAGTATATATTTCAATTCTGTAAAATAATTATGTAGTAAATATGTATGTATGTATATTTTATTTACCTAATGATTTTTCAGTTGCCGCTTACTCCATTAGTTTTCAACGAGCTGAACACAACTGAATCGCTATGGAATAATCCTGTACATTCAGTCGACAGAAATAAATTCAATAAACCCGATGAACTTTGCTCAAAAATAGAAATCAACAAAGTTCCAAATAATAATGACATAAAAGTTTCAATTGAAAATCAAATGAAAGATCTGGATAATAATATGAAGGTAATCACAATGGAAAATAATGAAACGAAACAATTTGAGATCAATATTGTAAAAGAAGACGAAGCAGTTGAGAGAAAACTGAAGGAAAAGCAAAAACTTGAAATTATTAGCAACGTGAAACTGACTGAGAATGAAACGGCAAAGCTTTTTGAATCCATTCAAAATAAACCAATAATTATTAACGAGAGATTGAGCGCTATCATTGTAAACTTTCTATTGCAGTATGAATTATTTTATTTGTATTCATTTTTATAATCGTATCATGCATATTTTTATAGGTTCCGCCAAAAAGTACCGATATATTAAATATGAATAATAATGAAACTGTTGAAAGTGTATCAGAAAACCAAACGAATTCTTCACCCAAATATCAACAACAAAAAGTAACAAACAAATCTATTCACATTCTTAATCCGGGGTGGGCAATCCAGGGTGGTCCATGGGCTCACAAATACATATACTTACACAAACTTACATTCGCTCCACATTTTTTTAATTTTATTATATACATATGTACATATATATGTACCAGGAAGGCCTAACAGGTAAACCCCAATGCACCTTCCTGGCCAATTACAAACAATGCAGCATTTTATTTTATTACATAAGTCGATGAATAACGAGACACTGAAAACTCGAAATTAACGAATGTATATACCTATACATCTGTACATAGATAATAAGGATAAGGAAAAACAGTTACATAACGAGATATGTACATACGTATACTTTATTATTTTAATATTAAGTATGTATTTAAACTGTATTAGAAAATTTTTCATTCAGTTAATTTTCATTTTTGTATCGGGTATCACACTTAAATATTTCTGTATTTTTTCAAGTTTAAATAATGAAAATTGGTAAGCATTTTTTTTGCACAAACATCCCAATCGCGACCTCATCGATAAAAACTAAAACTCGAGTGCGGTTTGCAAGTGCAAGTCTGAAAAAGTTGCTGATCCTTGTTTAAAACAATTTTTGAAAATGTCTACAATTAAAATAATATTTTCAGAGAGTCAAATTTAACGAAAGTGTGGTCATTGCAAGTCATCTGTCTAAAGAGAAAACCGAAATAAACGATAACAATCCAAATTCGATCAAAACCACTTTCGGTCAAAATTTGAGTGATGTTTATGAACCGAATGTACGCAGTCTTTGCATATGAAAAATATTTCAAATAGTTTTATTATTTTAGATTTATACTGCTATCTTTCTCTATTTTTAGATTTCTAATAATGAGCAGCAATATTCCAAATATTTCAATACCAAAATTGAGGATGTGCCTATGACTCAACTCACCGACAATACTAGCATGATTGTATTAAAAAGTGAGTCCAGTAATAACATAAACGCTCAAAATGAGTATAAAATCGAGTACGAGAAATTGAAGGATATTCCAGAAACTAAAATGAAAAACGATTGTACTCACAAAGATGAAGTATTATTGAGCAGCGCAAGATCCAGTTCTGAACAGAATAAATCTGTCGACGAATTTATCGCTCCATCATGTTCTACAGCGAGAGTAATTTTTGATAATATTTAATTGAATACGTTGAATGAATTTTTATACAGCATTTTTTAAATATTTAATAGGGAAATAACGTGCCTAAACAAAATATAACTAATATTTTAAAGGATAATATGCTTAGTTTTCTGGACTATATGGGCCAAAACGATTCTCAACTAAGTGTCGATACTTATCCTCCGAGTAAAAATTTTTACTTAATATTTTATTCATTCCTATGTATGTATGTGTATACATTATGTAGTTTTAACAAATGTAGATTTCATGGCTACAATCGTCTCACCCGATGAGGATTCTATGGATTATAGACGCGCCACTCAACAGCAACCAACAAACACACAAGAACCGCAACAGAGTATGAAGATCATCATTTAGTTATTGCTGTTTAAAAGTATTGTTGATTCATTTTTGTTGTTCTGTTTAATAGATTTTGGAAATCCGCCAGTGCAAGATTTTAATTTCCTAACCGGTGCAGATTCCAAGGGCGATGTTGACAATGCATTCAATTTTAATTTTGGTAATACGCCTAAAGGGACAGAAAAAAGCGGTTTCTTTGGTTTCTTTTAAGCCGATTTTTAATTACTTTAAGGCTATTTAATTATTATATTAAATTCGATCTATTAAGATCGAATTTAATATAATAATACTGGATTACGTTTAGATTTAAAAAAATGTATTCACAGTAAATTTTAACCAATTATATTTGGAAGAATTTAACTTTTCATAAAATTCCTGGAAATAATATACTTGTTGATATCACTTCTATTGAGTATACGTATGTAAACACATACATACTTAGTATAAAGTTAATTGTAAGTAAATTAAGGTTTATTAAAATTGTTAAAATAAATAATACTTTTCAAATGTTATAATTAAATACAAATATTTACATATATAATAGTATTAATTCTATTGATTTAAAATAGTAGTTATTATAGAATTAGTAACAAATTGAACAAATTCATTATCTTTTTTTCGTCATTGATGCAGTTGACACGCTCTGACGGCTATGAATTGAAGTAAGATAAACAACGGTGCAAACACTTCACTGTACTCTATCGTTGACTGTCCAGTGAGTTTTTTGCACAGCAGGAACTTGAACACGAATGTGAGCCCCAGAAAGATGGCACTCCATGACGCTCGATATAGGGATATCTTTAACGAGTTATATAAACTCATTCTGATGAAGATGATCACACAGAAGTAAGCGTTGAGCGCGTCGCTGATGAACAACGGCGAGAATATCACCCACCAAGACCCGGTGAGGATACCGTCAATCTTCAACGCTAGAAGTACTGAGAAAATGGTCACCGACACCAAGTTTATCCATATTTCGAAGAGCGTCAGACCGATCCATAGCACGATTTCGTTGAGCGAAAAGAACATTTTGAAAGATGGAGTTTTTCAATTTGCACTCGATAGGGCTACACGGTAGATTCTTATATGCACTGCGGAGTTTTGACGCACTTGCGATTTGAATTCACCGTCGTCCACAGTCGGTTCAAAGTCGTCTGAAAATAAATAAGGATTATTACAAGGGTTCAATACGAGATATGTCAATATGGAGTTTAATTAACCGATGAGGTCTACGGTTGAGGTGTTGACTTCGACTTTGCAAGTTCCGTGGAAGGTGGCTTCGAGTTGCAGAGCCAAGTTAATGGCTCGACATACGGCTGCTCCTAAAGCGTGTAGCAACACTTGATCTGCGCCGTTTAAGAGAAGCTGCGAACACTTTTCCAATTGTGCCTAAAATATGAAATCGTCAATGAGTATCGGTAAGAAAACTTTACAGGTGGAAGGATACAATGTTATTAAAAGTAAAGATTACGCTTAATAACTTAAAGCCGACAAGTATTATTTTAATCAATGCGAAAGGCATTTATAGTGTGGGTAAGTTTGAACATTGGAGGTTATGTTTGTAAAACCTTAAAATTGGTCTTTTTCGTGATATAAATGGCATTGTCTTGGATAGGAGGACGAGCAGGAAGTCGTTTCTTTGGTGGAGGGCCAGATGAGCGCTTTCCGACATCTGCAGCAGACATTTCACTTTTGACGGCTAGTGCATCGTCGACAGTGTTACCATTTGAAAAAATGTCATTTGACATATTTAGTATTTGAAAATTTCATTTGACATTTGACATATCCCTAAGTATTTTAGTCCGATTGACAATTACAGCTGGGACCACGGGGTGGGTAATAAAAGTTTCAAGCTCTTTATTACACGTGACTAACGTTATTTAACGAACGACAGCTGAAGATTTGAGGACGATGTGACATATCGTCGGTCCGGAAGAAAAACGTCGCAAGTCAAAAAGTGTGTTTTCAGTAGAGACGATTGAAGTTTGAACATGGTGAACACTTTCATATAAGTGAAAAACAAAAATATTGCCCTGTGTCAATCGTAACTTGAAATAGACAAATGACATTTTTCTAGCGAAAAGAATGATTTTTTTCTGTGTATGCAATCGATAACTCAAGAATCGCTTTTTTTTACTTGTGACGTTTTTCATCCAGACTGACGATATGTTTCTGACGGTAAATGGATTATTCCGCAAAAATCGATCTCGCACAAGTCAAGTCAAACATCTGGCACTCGAGTTTTTGTTAGTACAATATTTGGAGTGGGTAGCTTTGGATTGATGGAGTTTTTGGTGCCAGATGTTCCGTGATAGAAATTTTAATGACTTGGGCGAGATCGCTTTTTGCGGAGTAATCACCGAACTGTTTTTTTACGTAACAGTTAAAACTATATTTTGAGGCAGATTGAAAGGACGTAACAGTGACAGTTATTTAAGTAAGCGTCTTGATTTAAAACAAATTGAAATGAAGAGCAGAGAGAAGAGCAAAATGAAAACAAAGCGTTGTGCGCGTTGAGTTGGTAGCTGTATGCAGTGAGAAACAATGATAGTTTGAGGGCGAGTGCGAGTGTGGGAGTGAGAGAAGAAGCAAACGCCGAGCGCGTGAAGTTGGCGGTCGCAGTCGCAGTCTCAACTGCTATCATTGTGGACGTTTCGACTCTCTCGGCCGTTTCCGGCTATCGGTTTTTTGACAATGGATTCGTCGGCGGGCTTCCGCTCCCGCTGACCAGGATGTAGCCCCGGCTGGAGATCGCGTCAACGCGTCAACACCCACCACCCACCACCCACCACCACCCCCCCCGAACTCCTCCACCACACCACTGCTGCAAACCCACCCTCGGTGACCAGTGACCAGTGTCCAGTGACTTGTCATCATGGAGGTGGTGGGCGAGTACGAGTACAACAGCAAGGACCTCATCGGCCACGGAGCCTTCGCCGTCGTCTTCAAGGGGCGCCTTAGAAAGGTAACGACACCACCCACCGCTCACCCCCACCCCCACCCACCCCACCCCACCCCATCCCATCCCATCCCATCCCGTCCCACCCGCCGCCTTAACGATTGAGCCCTTTGTCGAGGCGATTTCGCATCTTAGCTAGCCTCGATTCAATTCTCGATTCGAGGATGACGAAACTCGGAAGTGGAGCCGAAAGCCGATCGATGTTTACTCACTTCTATCATACCCAATTCCAATATACATACATCCTCTCATCTCCAATACGCATATGCGTCAAACTATCTCGCCTCTTATCGATGTAATCCAAACAAAACATTTTTGCCACGATCGAGACGTGTTTATATTTTTATTATTATTATGCACGGCGAGTGTGACACGTTCGTTCGCTCCCGTCTCGCCATTTTATGTCGACTCGCTCGGCTATTTTGACATCTGCGGTGAGCGTCGATAAGACACAGTTTCGCCCGTATCGTGGCCCGTTATTGAAATTCAAATTTGAAAATACAAATAAATAAACAATCGAATCTGGAAATTTGGAGCCGCAACGCATCGGTCTTGGCGCACAACTTTCCGACTATGTCCGCGCGAAGAAAATGGCGCTCCTATACGTCTCAATTATGTATTTTTGAATACATATTTATTATCAAAATATTCTTCTAACCTTGGATTAGACACTTCGCAACTTAATTTGCATCTGCGATAGCGTAATCGATATTCTGAACTTGCATAACTTTCTCGTCTGTTTCAGTTGGCATATTGATAATATTATTGTTTTGATTTTGAAAATTTTCAATCTTTCTCTAACGAACCTTCGACCGAGAAAGTTATCTAAATTGCAATGTTATTTTATACACCTATGAGACGAAACAATACATGCAGTATTATTAGTGGAACTTTGAGTGGCCAGAATGGTACTTTCTTTCACAACTAAAAAGACAACAAAAAGGGAAATATAACCTATGTACGTATGGTACAATTATGTTTCGATCAATTTTTACAAGGCTTTTATATGATTCTCTTCGCTTATTGTTCAAGCAATATTCCTTCATTCTTCCGATCGGTTTGAAACTTTACCATTTTGTGCGGTTTGGTCAATGGTGAAAAATAATCGTAATAAACACGAATGCAAAAAGTTTAGAGATGACATATAGTGTCCAGTAGTAGCGTTATATGTTTGACTTTCCGCCACCCACTCGTTTTGTCAGATTTTAATTGTTTATAACTTATAAACAATTAAAATCTTTTTAAGGTATAGTGTGAAAAAGATAAAGTTATAGTGACTTATAAATCACTATAACTTTATAAAGTCACTATAACTTTATCTTTTTCACACTATACCTTAAAAAATTGCATTATAATCTTTCATATATATTTTTACTTCACTAATTCTAGACTATTCAACACATTAAAAATAAAAATAAACAAACCTGTCTACACTGTTTTAGGGCGGTTTCAGACTAGCGTATATCGTCGTTTCGGCATACGCGCTTACACGCGCGCTACATTTCGCGCTTCAAAAAACTGAACTCGCGTACACGGGCTTATTCCAGCGTGTTCGCTCCAACCGGTAGTGGGTATTTAGTATCAACATGGATAATACGAGCTTATAAGCGCGTCTACGCTCGTACGAGTTGCGCGTATGAAAAACGACGCGCCTATACGCGCCTACATGCACTTCAAAAAACGAGATTATACGCGCGTATAAAACGCTAGTCTAAAACCGCCCTGAATACGATATATGTACATATTTACGTTTATTGATAATCAATAATAGCTCTGATTCACGTATTCAATACCTGTTGTGAGGTGAAAACAGCTCTTTATTATAAATATATTCAAAAGCATTGTTCCACAGGTTGATGGGCTGTAAAAATCATATTCCTTCCCACAGATGAATCGAAAATTTTCGCGCACTTGATTTTAAAATCATTTCATCAGTTTATAAACAAATGATGCAACATTTCGTCATAGACGATTCATCAACTGCGACAGTAGAACTTATCTACTCGGGCTTGAATTTGAATATAAATTAAAATTGTAATGTTTAGTTAAATTCCATTACGTTGTTTGCACTGAAAAGATTCCGTGTCCTACTTGATTATTATATTTCATTTACGATATAATGTTAAGATAATATGATATAAGATTCAGCAAACATTGGCTGAAGAAGGCTGAACAAAACAAAAACTAGTGACTTATAAACAATCACTCGGGATGCTCATGATCATTCTGTCTAATCATCATGACCACCCCCGCATAAGAGGGGACCTGGTAATCGGCGAGCACATTATACCGACATTAACGTGTTATCGTTTATTTAAAGACATGAAAACTATACTATTCGAAGGTCGACTTTTAATATGTTTTTACCAAGCTCGCCCATTCTGGCGATTGACTGATAGATCTTTGTTGCTTTATGATATTATCAAAGCATTTCTTCAAATGGAAAACCTAATTCTGATTAGATAAATCCCATCGTAGACGAATTGCGTTCTTTCATTTGTTTGTTTTTGTTTTCTTTGCATTATATTTGTACGCAACGCTTTTTAGTTCTGTATGCTTGTGTTTCATTATCTGTTGGCCTTGAATCAAATGTTTTGCGAATCACCAGACGTGTTTACTTTTTTTTCAACTGAAATATTCGATTTATTTTGTTTTTCATATCCAGGACGAAACGCATCGGGTCAACGGGAAGACTAGAATTTCACAGCGGTCGTTACCGAAAAATATTTTTATGACAGTTTTCCTCATCGGTCATTCGAGTATGCAAATACATAGTCTGTTCGTGTCAATCTCTTCACCTGTCTATGTCTAAAGTACAATCTATGCCTGTTTATGACTACAGTAAGGGCACAGGCACACAAAGTGGTGCGCGACACTTGCTTTTTTTCTTTTAGATAGTTTTGCACATGTTTAATAAACGCTAGCACGCCCCACATGTGACTCAAACACACCCCCTGGAGTGTTTTCGATGATATTTTATCCTTGTATTGAGAGTGATCGATAATGGTGATTCCCATATTTGAAGAAATGTAGGAGAAACTCGAAATAATAAGATCGTACGAATTAATAATGATATAGACACGTCCATTCACAGCTGGAGTCCACCTAGGCATGCCGTGCCGTACGATTCTGTGTGTCTGCACCTTAAGGTATGCAGATATTTCTCGGCAGACTTATCTGCTACGACATTGATTAACTAGACACTTTTTCTTGGCTTGCTTTTCAAATTTTCGTTTTGACAAACACAAATTTTAGTACTATTATCATTACTGATCTCCGTAAAGTCGCTATTGGTTTGTCTGCCGATAAGTTTTCCGACAAATCTATACTAGTTTATAACAACCTTGTAAAGAGGTTCGCTGCGCGTGTTGTTTTTTTTTTACTAATTTTACTTGTACGTAGTAACAATTTGTGATCATGCGAAAATTCGAATTCGAGATTATGACTGATTCGAACTCAGAATCGATCACTGATCACATTTTCATGATCTAGAAAAAATGTGTCTGTGTATTTTGGGGATTTCTTGAACACCGTTTGTCCTATCGAACTGTAATTTTTTTTCAATTTTACGACGTAATTTATTTTCAATTTTTGAAGTTGACCGGAAATGGTACCTCCTTAATAGGTGTCCCCATTTTTTAAGTTTTTAAATTCAATTATCTCTTAAACCGCTAACTGAATCGGACTGAAATTTTTTACATGTAATAGAAATTATAAAATTTTATAACCTAATATTTTTACCTAAACCGGAAGTAGTACTTTTACTCTAGAGAATGGAGGTTTTTTATGTTTATCTTAGAAACCTTTTTGTTTATTGAACTGAAATTTCATATGTAGAAGTCTGAGCTTAATACTAAGTTATGTATAAAGTTTGGTAAGCATCCGTCAACCGGTAGTGGCAGTTTATTTTTTTATAGTTTTGCACCTGCAAAAAAACGCCAAATCTGTACTGCAGCGCCCCTCACCCCTGGAGTGTTTTCGGTGATATTTTAACCTTGTATTGACATATGTTTGACAGTGATTCCCATATTTGAAGAAATGTAGGAGTAACTTGTCGAAGTACGAATTGCATGTGCGGCCTCGGTGTGAAGATTCGACTCTCATACCATGAGTCATAGCTGGAGTCCACGTGCGTGTCCCGTGCCGCACTTTTTAGTGTTTACTTTTTAATTTACCATTCGCTTTCTTTGTTTTATTCTGATCCGCACTTGACTTGATCCATACAGACAGTAATGAATCCAATATTTTGAATGCATAGCTCCTGTTCCATGACGACTGTAACAAGATCGGCGTTGGGACGATGCTTTGTGCGAAAAAAATGGTTCACTATCGTTAACCATGCTTTTTTTTGCTCTCTTGCTCTGTTAATTAAGGTAGAGGTCTATTGTTATTTAAAGAGCACCAAGCCGAAGTTTAAATATAAATGTTTTATAGATTACTTTATTTGTATTACGTTATATTTTCAAGCTTTATGCGGGTTGTGCTCACTTGTCACTATGTTTAACAGCCGCGTGTTTAGTTGTCTTCTCACCCTTAGCGCCATTTAATTTAACTTCAGAAGGAAATTTTAATCAGCTGCACCCTCCTCAGTGTACTCCTGTACAAATATAATTAAAAAATTGATTAACAACGAAAAATAGGCATTCAAATGAATTTGGTAAACATTATCCAAAAAATGAATAATTACGTATGTATTTGCGCAATCATCGCGTGCAAAATGCTACTTGTTTATTTTATCTATTCTTAAAGTTTTTGTGACGCTCATATCAGTATATATATTTTTTTTATTATTTATAAGGTGACTAATGAGTTATTTGCGTAAACGCTTTACGTAGCATTTATTCTCGATCCGGACTTTCAATTTCGCTTCGACGACACGTGTGTTCCAAAATAGTTGTACGTATTCACTTATGTATTGGATCGATTCCACGAATTATGTCGCTTCGGAATTGTTGGGTCTTCGTATCTAGCCGGACATTTCGTCCCCGAATCAGCTTTTGTGTGGTAAACACATCAATGTTTGATCAACTGAGACAACAAATTTCAAATTGTTGTTTGTAACAGATACGAATATGCTCCAAATCTATGTAAACTCGCCATCGCTACTGTATTACGACATTGCTCACGTCGATTTCTTAGACTTATTGCAAGATTCAACTTATGTTTATCATTGCTTCTGTGATGAGGTAACCCTTCACTGTGTATATCGTCCCACGCGCAAGCTGATGAATTAGTCGTCTTGAAAAAAATTTACACCTTCAGAATTTGTGTCATCGTTCAATCTGTACATAGAGGTGTGAGGTAGACTTGCTATAAGCAGATTGATTTTCAGTTTTATATTTAAACAATTTATTTGTTACTTCTTGAGGGGTTTCTACAAAAACTCATGGTCTTTAGCTTTGCCGTAAACCGTCTCTAAGTTTAGAATTCCGTTTTGGATTTGACCTAAATTAAGGTTCCCGACATGCCCATTGCTGCGTTGCCTCTTAGGAGGAATTCGTAAATTGCTGTTTTATTTCATATTATTAAATATCTCGTCGTTATAGCTATGTATATATGTATGTATGTTCAATGTGAAAGGTGATGCAACAATTGAAATACCCAGATTGGTTTATGATGAATTTCATCAAATGTAATGACAATACTAATAAGCCACCGCTAGTAGTGGGTATCATCATTTACAACCACTCACTATCCATTGCAGGATGAAGGCCTCTTCCAACAGACTTCCATCCGTCTCTGTTTTGTACAACTCTCACCCATCTCACCAAAAGATTTTGCTAATTTCGTCTAACCATCTTTGTGGCCTCCCTTTCACCCTTTAGCATTCTCTCGGGTGCCATTCTAGTACTTCTTTCGTCCATATGTGATCCGCTCATTGCCATTTCAATCTATTCACTATCTCCACCATATCCACTACCCTTGTCATACTCCTCACCCACGTATTACGTTTCCTATCTCTTTTCATTATGCCAAGTATACTTCTTTAAGTGCACTGGACTTTTTGCAGTATTTTGGTGTTCAATGTCTAAGTTTTCATAATTCATCACTGGCAAAACACATTGATGCTGATCTTTTTCTTCAGGCAAAGTGACATTTTTCATTTAAAAACGTCGTTAATTCGCCCAAATGCACCTACATAAGTAGTTTCATACGTCTCTTTATTGTGGGACATGTCTATTATTTGCCCTAAATATTAATAGTTATCAACTACTTCTACTATTTTATCATCTAATAAAATGCTATCGGCCATGCAATTACTATTGAACATTAATTTGGTTATATTTACGTTGAATTTTAGTCCTACTTTCCCTGTACAGCCGTGTTAGTCTAAGATCGATAAAGTAGCTTTCACTTTTCCATTTGTGAGGTTAAAACCTTTATGGAGTTGATGGCCCTTACTTCAGACAGACAATCTTCCCTTCCACGATTGATCGAATTAATAGGATAATAGACGCAGGTTTAATTGAATGAAACCTGGATGCTGTAAAGCTTCCATTTGTACTTAATGTCAACTACAAGCAATGGTTGTGTAAATTCTTCCCATGCCAAGATAAACCAGCCTAAAAGGTGTGCTCGCTGAACAAAGAAAAGAGAATACACCTGCCCAAGCTGAACGTGCATCAACAGGAAGTACAGACGTCCGTAGACATGGCGCAAGAAAATTGCCGTATTAATATTATGTGTTGCATTATATGCAATTCTTCAATGTCACTGATGCTAAAGGTTGCGTTCACTGTCGTTCAATACCGATCTAAAATAAATCCAATAAATGTATCATGTTATTATCATGCAAATAAACACACGGTCGTAGTTGTGAGCACCCATTGCATTTGGCCTTGCCGCATAAGGTTTCCGCCAGCACATACGCTAATCTTTCTTTGTAATTAGGTGAACGGAGTTCGATTCGAGTTGAGGGTATCTTTCTTATTGTACCAATCAGTCATTGCACTCGGTGTATTTTTAGGAGAGTTGGAGAAGAAGCTCGTTATCATTTCGTCTTTGACCGGCGATGAGGGCGTCGACCGTCACCAACACAATAAGGTCAATCTGACCTCTTCGGTTACTGGTCCCTTGTAATTATAATACTTTTTTTTGTCGTCATTCTATCTTCGAGCGAATGATGATTCGTCCGTGCCATAGCTCTCTTCCAGCGAAATGCGTGGTCGATGACTCGGTAGCCAAAACAAATAGAACCTAAGTCGCCTCGTGAATTGAGACGAGTTCAGGACGCGGCGAGCAATATTTTATTTATTTTTTGTTTCCGCGTTATCTTATCCGCGTAGACTTATCAACACTCCTGTTGCAAATTCAACGGAGTGGATCGCAACCACCCACTGGTTGTGAAGTATGTTTCTTATATGTTCCTTATACTATTAATTAAACGCGAATTTCGTACGGCTAAGAATACATTAAAATAAACGGTAGAGAACGTAAACCAGTCGTCCCTGTTCTTCATGATATTATGTTGTAAAAATTTAGTATGCATTACTTTGCGATTTGCAAAATAGACGCGTTTTATATGATTTATCGCAAGTGTGTTTCAACTCGAGGCTCGCGACCCGCACAAGGTTGGCGCGAACACTGAATCGTACGGCACGGCATGTCTAAGTAGACTCCAGCTGTGATGGGCGTATCCTCATACTTCGTACGATCTTATTATCTCGACAAGTTTCTCCGACATTTCATCAAATCACTTTCAATACAAGGATAAAATCACCGAAAACGACAGATGGCCATAGCATAGATCAGGCATGCTAACGATTTTTTTACATGCGCAGAACTATCTCTGCCCCTTATCTATACGGTTTGAAAGTGCCGTTGTTTAAAATGCAATTCGCATTCATCATCCAAAAACTCTTACTTATACTTATAAATATATATACTTACTGAGGTTCTTTTTTTTTTTAATAAATGAAAATACCAGATTCAGCTGTTGTATAATGGTAAACAAGGTTGGCGACTTCTGATCTATCAAAAACTTGCAGTTTAATGTCTTGGCCTTGCGTGAAACAATTGGACTAATTTTCCAAGCACGACGTTATCGATTTCATCTATAGTTTGATATTAGAAACGATTATTCATTTTATTTGTCGTCATTAATTACGCGTGTTATTGTTTTAAAAAATAAAACCAAAACAATGCGTTTTGTATCATTTTCACTTGCTAATAAACATATGTACATATGTGTTTGTTTGTAGTTATTCTTTTTTATTCATAACAAGCGAGAGATGTGTCGATGACGCATTGATATATTTATGTACATACAATAAATACACTGTTCAATCACCCCATACTGTTTCATTTTCGCTTTTTTTCTATATTTATTATGTCTTGTATTGTATGTAACAGTCCAAGTGTTCGCTCCGGTTGGTTCATAGACATACTATGTTTCGTTAATATTAAATACATATATTATAACCCAAGATAAGCTTGCATACTATTTATTTATCGTCAAAGTTTATTTGCCGATTAAGGGTGAATAATTTCTCCCATTGTCGGTTAACCGGTTTTTATCGGTAAATGGAAAATTTTCGTGGATTTACTCTATGTTATCAAGTTTTCTAATGTCATATATTTAAATACATTCGTAATAATTAATTATTATGATTGAATCAACGGTCTGATCGCATTTATTACGACTTGGTTGGTCTGTGTTGCCACTCTCAAGTATGCATCATTGTAGCCACTCTTACAAGTGTAAAAGATAACTATACAATAAGTTACTATTACTATGTTACTGCTGTACGAAATTTCAAGACATTTAACAACAAAGAAATATTTTGAGTTTACTGCCTCGCATACCCTCAATTCATTCCGCTCAATAAGTTTTGACGATTTTTCGGTAGTGCAATCTCTTATACAAATAGGGTGGTATAAACTTTTAAGAATACCTTAACTTATGCCTAATAGTTTGTACATGAACAAACTACATCGTTTGTTAATTTGTTCTTTTGTGTGTAATATAACTGCCCAGGTTGGTTCATGTGTGAACAAACTAGTATGTTCACGAACGATCGAGATGTACACTTGGACTGTATACATATGTATATTCACAATTTGTGAATTTACATCTTGAATTCTGCACGTGTATGTTTGAATAGTTCAATTTTTGCCGCTTCGTGTTATCATCTTGTGTCATCTGCAGCATGTGCACGAGTAGGCAGTATGCAAATCAGCAATCGCTGTTTGTTCAGGAAGCAAACATTATTGTGAAACACACTTGTACTATCGAATAATTCAATCAAATTAAACATGTTTGTATTTGTTCTTCGTTTCAATTGGCAAACATTACGCAGTTGATTTTGGTGCGATTTCGAGCAGACGATTTTCTGGGAATATCAGAAATACATCTATGAATTCAGCACTCTTTTCCCGCTCCAGACGGATGCTCGCATGGACTCTGTTTGAACTCGTCTAAGAATAGAGGGCGAAAAAGTGTATTGAGAGTTCTTCACACGTGACACATCCGTTTTTCTGTTTTTCACACACAAAAGGGAAAGAAAAGGGACGAATTTCAACTGTGAAAATTTTAAAACCATGTGTATAGTATCGCATGGCCGCTCGGCATCAACTGTCTGGTTCTGGTTCTTATTTGCTCTGCTTTATACGCATTGTTTTTTGCACGCTAACGTCTGACCTTAACCTCGCTGTTGGTTAAACAAAGACGATTTGTCTTGGGTATCACATCTCTTTCACCTCAAACTCGGGTTTGTCTTACCGCTGCTCCAGTTACGTTCGTCTGGAAAAACTAGCTTTTCCGAATTTGTGACGCCCCTATTTTCACACACAGAAACCTTCTCAATATGTAAGAAGTTTCGATCCAATTCGAATTTCGAACGTCGCTTTAACCGATGGAAAGATTTGGATGCTATTCAAAAGATTTTGCTGATTGTACATGACTTGGTGTTCGAGATAGTTCCATGCGAAATTGGCACCTACTGGTTCATTCTTTCAGTTTATACACAACGAAGGTTGAAAAAAATTCTGCAGTTCGAATCGATCTTCTCATTAGATTGAATCACCAGCGCATGCCAAGTTTAAGAAGAAGGATGGTACATTTTGCAAATTTAGCTATTTTATCCAACTCATAGATGTAGATTTTTTCCTCTCCCTATACAAGGTTTACCGGTTCTTGACCTTCTGCACATACTCGTACGTATAGCATGTGGAATAAAGAACACACCTATTGGTAAACGTACCTACGCATTTCTTATATTCAATTAACCATCATATAATCAATCAAGCTCGTGCATATTGGTTCGGAGAGCACTTCAAATCACGCACCTAGAACGTGTCTGCACACACGGACTGACTGTGTGTATTGTTGTTTGTCCCGGCAATTGAAATTTTTTTGCGAGAACGTGTCATCTATTTTACAAACGTTGACGCCCGTTATTATCTCATTTATTAGATGAACAAACCAGAAGCTCTCTTCTATGCTAGAGGTGAAGTCCCCCCACGCACTGCTCGCCGCTCATTCGCCTTGAAAATCATCAACTGATGCGGATTGTGTAACTGACATTTAGATATCATCGCATACGAGTTTTGTGTGTACACGTGGTCGTCTTTATTTTCTTAATTTGCAGCTATTATATTACGTGACTGAGCTCACTTGTTACAGTCGTCGAGATAAATCACACATTTCCTGAATCGGTCAAAAGTTGAGTCGTAGATAAAACCCAGTCGATTCGTCTCTTATCCGCTAGTAGAAGGTCATAATTGTATATAAATGATTTTTACATAATTATTCTAATGTCGAAAAGTTACCGAGCGCATCTCGTATTGTTTTACTTGGAGCATGACTCGTCTTCGCAGAATGGAACGATTCAGTTACTCCGCCCAGGGCGTTTCGCACAACGTTGAATATGGCGAATATAATTGCATTATAAGTTATAACTTATAACTATAAGAGGCGTTTATATCTCGTATTGTTGCACATGCTTTGTTTTGTAGCAGTGCTTTTAGATTCGTTTAGATACCTGGTGTCTATATTTTTTGTCATATTGTATAAATTTATCATATTGTATAAATTTTATTTTTAAATTACCTGCATTAGCTTTAGTGCCGTTATGTTTTTTTTTATCTGAAAGAAAGAAGATCATGTGAATTTTGTTCACTTCTGCATACCAGTGGCGGCTCATGAGAATTCATAGTGGCGAGGCTGCAGAGATGAATCGGCTTCGGTAGTTTCTCGTTGACCGAATGCAAATAAAAAAACTAAGAAGAGTCTTGTAAAAATGGGATGCATGTATAGGTACTATGCTGGGAGGGCTGTAGCCCACAACCCACATGGACGACAAAAGTAGCATGCATGTGCACTATACTAGGAGGCTGCAGCCGAGCCGCCACTGTAGTAGTACATTCATACATATGTATACTCCGTTCAAATCAGTCTGTGTTTACAAATTGATACTTCTTCTCCATTTTTGTTGAACATATTATTCTATATGTGTGTTGATTTTGTCTAAAATATATTCTTAAATATAATGTGTTATCTCCTTCCACTCATACTAGCAAAGTGTGCGAGGGTCTATCTATCGTTCAGGATTTCAGTTCCCATTCTTTCCTACATGCGAGATCCTTTCATTTCAAACTCACATAGATCCAGGACAAAATTTCGCATGACAGAAAATATTGGGATGGATAGAAAAGCATTCACTCGAAAATAAACTTCTCTGCGGCCATTAATCTTCATTCTTCTATGGACGGGCAAAAAAGTCAGAAAATAAGCACGGTCGTGTGATGCTTAGATTACAAACAAAATGTCGGGATTTTTTGTCGTTGAAATTTTAGGCACAGGAAAAACAGTATCCCTCGAGACCAATGATGGTATCAGTTTCTGTTCCAGGATAGTTTCCGTGCCTACACCCAAAACTACACAAAATCTAGTTTACACAATGTATTTGGTGCCCAGTCTAATTTTCAACCATTGGTTGTTGCGCACGTCTATGGTAGGGGTCACAAAACTATTTTGTCCGCCACTTTTTGTCTGGCCTGCAAACGAATCAAAAAATCTCTATAAAAACATAAATGATGGACATAAACTAAATTTTTAGAATGTCAAAAATATGGATCATGCTCCCGGTCCTCCTTTGTAATTCATAAAATATGTGGCCCTCTTCCTAGAAAGTTTTAAATACCCCTGATCTACATACATACATATATGTATGCGATAGTTGCGCTATACGAACGTATACGTATTTCATGTTTCACACACCAAAGTGGTTTAATTTTCATCACATTTTCACATTAATCCCACCAGTAGTACGCACACAATGCATTTATGCAACGATCGCACAATTATTGCATTACAACACAGTACATTACCCAACACCGTACACTGGAAAGCTTCCTGAATGTCAAATTATTAATTTTTTATAACGATCAATGATAAATTCGAGACTTTCCGGTGGATAGCAACAGGGTAAATCGCATTGTGTGTGCATCAGCAACACTGATGCACACGTCTCTCTATTTTAACCTGGAATATCCTGGATTCTCCCGAGCGTTCAGAAATAAATCAGACACTCACCATGTGTACTTACATGCATACATACACGTGCAGATAGACGAATGTATGTATTTTATTAAGAGTCTGTGGGGCATGAATTATGTATGCAGTTTGCTGCGACTCTTGTGAGGCAACCACACACTCTTATTTATACGTATTGAATACGGGTCAGCACTTGGAACGCTCGTAGACACATTGGTAGGTATATAATAATGTGATTGTTTCGAAACTTTTCGATTATTGAGCGGCTTTGTCTGCGTTCGCTTCTCTGCTACTTATATTTGCGCAAAAATGGAAATAAAAAACCTGGCCGCATGAAAGGTTAACGTACTCGCACTGAATGGAGGACGGGTACTAATTATTTTTATTCTGAAAGATGTCAATGGTGAAACTTTGAGCAACGTTGCAACCTGCTCGCCCCTTATTGGGTCACAGGATGCGCATAAAATAATGGATAGGCAAAGCAAACCGAAGAAACTCTTGGGACAGGCACGTAAATAAATAAATTTGTCAATTTAGGAGATTCGTTTGAGATCTCGTTTGTATGTGGACGATCCGGTTCACGAAGTATGATATCACACTGTAAATTATTGCTTGATCTCGTATTGGTCGATCGCGATTTCAACCGCACCCAGATGATTATTATTAAACCATTTTTTGTGTACGTATATTTGTATAGTTATATGCAAGCGGATTTAATTTATAGTTTTATAATTATAAGTATAAAAAAGTCGTCCGGGCGTTCAACTCGTCTGTTCGGATGATCGAATATTCGTTTATTGACTATAAATGTGTGTGGTGAGTTTCTTTTTGTTTTATTGAGATTCGAGATTTGAACTATTTGTTGGTTTTAGTGTTCGTTATGGTGGATGCAGATCGGGGGCAGTTTAAATCGTGAGCACTATCGACCAAATGTTGGCATTGTGAAAAAGACGAAATAGTCACAGATAGCTTCAAAAGCATACAAGACACGTGTTTATGGTTTGCAATGAAAATGAGTTATCGGAGATATGGACAGTGAGGCTAGGGATTTCTAAACTAATGCCAGAATCTCGACAAGTCGATTGAAGTTGAAAGTTAATATCAACATTCAAGTTTCTTCCCACATGTACGAACCATGTAGCGACGAGTTTTAAAGCGCAGACACACTAAATTGCATGGCATGGCATACTCAGATAGACTCCAGCTGTGATGGGCGTATCCTCATGTCAATGCTAATTCGTACGATCTTATTATCTCGACAACTTTCTTTTCCATTTCTTCAAATCTCGATCGCTGTCAATACAAGGATAAAATATTTTGGCCCGGATGGCCATAGCATATATTAGGCGTGGTAACATTTTTTTACATGTGCAAAACTATCTAAATAAAAAAAAAACACGTGTTGTTATTTGTATAATGCTCTTTTTGATATCTAAAAGGGTTGTTTGGTGTGTGTTAAGGTGAGGAAAGTCTCCAATTGTGAAACTCTACTAAATTATTAAAGTTGGTTTATTTACTGAGCCGAGGATAATACATTAATGATATCGCAACAATTTATTTCTAAAGGTGACCACTCAATGGGCTATTTGTCAATCCCAGCAAGGATTGGGATGATCGTCATCGTTAATCTCAGCAGATTGTCTAATGGATTAAGTTCGGCGATTTTTTTCCAGTAGACCACTTAACCAACGAACAACTTGTCTCCCAGACGATGCTTTTCGCACACAAAATGGTTCACTATTGTCAACCATGTTTTTTTGATCTCTTGTTTTCTACGGTATTGGAGAGGTCTATTGTTTTTTGGCTAGCACCAAGCCAACGCCGCAGTCTGCGCATAAGTAGATATCGGACACACGAGGTTTCTGCTATACGCCTTACTGTCAATTTCTTAGAAAGCATTGTTTTTCTGAGAAATTGACAATAGTGAACTATTTTTTGTGCAAAAAGCATCCACTGAACCCCGATCTCTGCAAATAACTGGTTTTTATACTAAATTAACAATAAGCCCAATGATTCAAGCAAAAACCTAGTCCTTTTTAACAAAAAAATTTGAGGCAAAACATTGCATCTGATCAAATATTCTTTGTTCGGCGAAAGATTATTAGAAACGCGGCCGGAAAGTTAGTTGCTCGGTAAAGCATCGCCTACTACGATAATTATCGTAGAAAGCAACTAATCGCTCGATAAATTGCCTGGTGAGTGGTTTCCTTCATACATTTCGAAGAAAGATTTTCATTTATGTAGTTGTAAATTTGACACGTTGCTTGGTATTACATATACTTTAACCCGACTGCAAGTTCAAGGAAAATTCACTTCCTGGAAGATTGAAAACTAATAAACGACAATTCTCATTTAGAAATCCAATGTCACGTTTTAATTATCCACTAGTTAATGCGTACCAATATTGCGCAATTTATGAATTTTGATATTATGTCACGGTCAACGCATATATTTGATGTGTCACGTCGTCTATTTCATTGTGTTTTGAGTCCGCTTTTTATCAAATTCGCATTTCGTGAAATTTTCTTTTATGTAACGCTGCGTTTAAACCTGACCGTAACGTATTAAAATTCAACCATGAAATCGATCACGCAAGGTTAAGAACTAGAGACAATAATGCTAATTCGACTAACTAAATCTAACCGTTTCGAAATCCTGATTCGAAGTCCTCGGTTCGGTCGAACCAAGTTGACTTTTCCTCTTGTACACACATACATACATGTGTGTCGATCGCAAAGGTCAGGGCTTAATGAGCAAGGTGTTTAGGGCTACTCGTTTTATTGTAATCGATTATACCCATTGCACGGCGAACTTTAGCATTATTGTATACAATGGAGGTTTCCCGCAAATGTGTCACGTTGGAGACGTGAAGGTGATTCGCTTGACCACATGTGTCTTATTATTACTACTACTGTGCATGTAATGATTCGCAATCGCAATTATTGCCGACACTCGCGCAGAATAATTAAAATTGCCAAAATTTAGACCGTTGCAAAATTTGCTTTCGAAAGGCTAGACGATCCGGTCTTTTGATATCTGATCGTAAAGATTACACCATTCGCATTTTGAATTGCGCAATAATGATTCGCTTTTATTCGTTTATGATTTGATGTTTTTTCGCTGTTTAAGCCCTTGAGTTTGCGATGGACACACCTTTCACTCTAGGCTGGTTCCAGTAGGGATAAATCGTTGACCCACAACTGTTGAGAAAGTTTGGCCTGTTTCTTTTGTGTAATTTAGTGTAATTGCACATCGTTTTGTTTTAGTTGCTATATAATGGTTATTATATTCTAGAGAATCAATTTAGTTTTTAGTGTATGCGTCCATTTGTTTAATTGTATCCATTAAAATAAATTGAGAACACTTTTTTGTACTAAAGTTCAACGGTCTCGTATGAGTTCATATGATTGAAGCGATGTAAAATTTTCTTTTTTTTTTTGTGGCCGTATCTAATCTATCTCTATCAAAGTATCATCATCGGAATTATTCATCACGAATAGAAGAAGAAAAAAATGGAAATATGAAATTGAATAAAATTCCTAATACTGGTGATGGTTTCCAACTAAAATTGACTAATATTTTGCTGGAAAATGTTATGCATTATCAAACAGCAAACACATACTAACTAGGGATTGCAATTTACCGTCAAATTCTATTTATCGGTAATCGGTAAGTGATTTCTCCCATTGCCGGTTTTTGCGGTAAATGGAAAAAATTTCGTGGATCTACTGTATGTGGCTACGTTCCCTAAAAGCGTTATCCTATATTGAACCGTAAATAATTAAATATAAATATCAGGTGAATAACGTCATATAAATCCATTCATGCAGTAGTGTCGCTAGGCCCGTGCGGTCTGCACCGGGGGACATCAAATTGTTCAAATTGAAAAACGCTAATTCGACATTCGTTTTATGACGGTCCTCTAAAGCAGAGCATCGTAACCTGAGTACCGCGGCAACGTTGAAGCGTATAGCACCATATAGATCTAACGGGTGCGAGCGAGATGCGTGAAAAGGTTGCGATGCTCTGCTCTAAAGGCTACACGCCTCATTGTAATTTCTGTATATATACAGCTTTCTGTATTTATACAGCTACCGCGAAATCCGTCTAATGCAGCTATATATAACATCAAATATGAGCCATAATTGGCTTTTGTTGGAATTCCTGAGAAATCAGTCTATGAAGTAAGAAGGTTAACTGATTCAGTCAGACGGAGACGCAATCTAGAAACAAATTCATAATTAAAAAAATATTAATAATTAATAAAAAGTATTTTTTGGATGACACCACCCCATAGCGAGGCCACTGCATTCATGATAATTAATAATCACAATCGTCTGGTCGTATTTATTACGACTTGGTTGGTCTGTGTTGCCACTATTAAGCATGCATCAGTGTAGCCACTCTTACAAATGCATCAGTGATTATACAAGAGAACTGTCAAACTGACAGAAAGCTCGCTACGACTTATCACAATGAGTTACTATTACTACATATGTTACAACTGTACAAAACTTCCAAGACCTATAAACAAATTTGATATTTGATGAGTTTACTGTCTTGTATATCTCTTATTCGTCCCCCTCAAAATTTGTCATTTTATACAGAAAATAAACAAGTTCCAGACTACCTAATGCACAATACGCCATTTGCATCGATTTTTAATGCAATAATATACCTGTATCTATATGTATTTATACATAATTACCGATGGGGAAGTTATGGTGATTTACCGGTAAATCGGCAATGCAATCCCTAATTTTATCCTAAGTAGAATTATTACAAACGGGAAAGATAGATAAAATTGTCCACTTTAATGGTTTCCATTAATGAAAATGACTTATCTCATGACATTCGATTCACTGACGCTACCCGCGCACTTGATATCAAATGATGCGTTGTTGTGGCTGATTATAAATACTAGTCACATTGAATTTTGTGTATAAATTATCCATATATATAATACACTGATGATAGAAAATCATCGCATTAGATGTGTAGAACTAACTGGTCGAGAACAGAGCGCAATTACGTACCAACAACCAGTCGGTTCACACGTGAACTGACCTTCTTTCTTCCTGGACCAACACACACAAAGAGACACGAGATCGTTTCGTGTTTTTCATTTTTAGTAACGACAATCAAAAGTGGATATGTTTTCATCATCGGAATCATATCGATATAAATTTTTGCGTTCAATTTATTTTGTGATTTGAAGGTTGTAATTTACATTTATTTGTCACTCATCCGCTTTGTACGAACAATGTACGTATGCAAATAATTCGTTAATTGCGCTTTATGGTTTTTGTATGATACATATGTACATGCATATACGTTGCACACATTTTCCTGCTGATCTTAATACAAATATTAAATTAAATTAATATTGCGTAATAAAGAATGCATGTATTAGATTTAAAATTCATACATGTATCTATGCATATGTATAAGGTGCTACACATTCGCATGATTTTCCGTTGGCTATAAATTCTCTTACGGCTTGACAGTTTCGCTTTGCCGAACGAACCAATCACGTATCAAAGTCCTTGGATGATTGTTGTCTTCGAATCATTTTTTCCAACTAGAAAAACCGATTAAATTGTAGCGTGTATAATATATTATATATAATATAGACGTGCAGTATTTTCAATATCATTTATTTGATGTTTCGCAATACGAACTTTACTTTTTAAGACTAGATAAATATTTTAGGCTACCCGGTCGCGATGACTTACTAAACAATGTAAATCACCTGGTTTGGTCACAATTGCGATTTGCACCAATACACTTAATTCTATGCGTTTTTGTATTTAAATTTATTAATTGTTCCATTTCTACTAATGCCTAAAAAGTCACGTGAAATTCAATGGTGTGCTAACAATTCATATTCAGTACTAGGTTTGGACTGAAATTGGAACTTGGAAACTAAATTGGACGTTAATTATACTTGTAGTAACCTATGTAATTACTAGACATCGGATTGTCATTAGGGCAATCCCAAAAAATAATACACGTTCAATAAAAAAAAGGTTTTCTACGATGATAAAAATTTGCCAATAATAGTTAAAAGTGTATTTCCCTAATCACTTATTAGAGCATGATGGTTTTTTGGTGTTATGGCTATTGTTAAACTTCGTAAAAAATCTTTTTTTGCTCACTTGCTTTTTAAACTGTTGGAACGTGTATTGTATTTTTGGATTCCCTTAATAAACACTCGTCCTTTAGTAATTACATGTCAAGTATTTTCGAGCCAGCTACTAAACACTCACACATGCAACTATGGAATGAGCTATATAAATACAGCATCTTTCGAACCAACACTGCTCGCATTAATCTATGAGTTTGTGTGTGATAACTGCTAAAATGACGTTATAGGTGCTATAACTCACTTATGATTGGTCTTCAGCGTTGGCTGGGTGCTTTTCAAATAAAAATAGACCGCTCCATTAGTGTTCAAAGCAAGAGAGCAAATTGACAAGGTTGACAATATTGAAACATTTTGGTGCGAAAAGCATCGACTGAACGCCCACTCGGATTTATCGTGTCTTCTAAACTGACAGCTCTGACAGACGGACCATCGTAAACTGTCAATTTCAATATACACTTCAACTGCTCCTTTTATATCCACGAAATACTAAATTTGAAATAAATAAAAATTTTCATGGCACCTGGAAATTCATAAGAGGTTGAATTCATGGCACGTGTCCTTCAATAACTTTTCTGGGCTTGGTGAAATCAGCTAGATACTGAAAGGTAGTCGAATATTAAAGCGTACAAATAGTGTTTTGCAACGTTGAAAATGCACTTTTACCAGCATAAAAGTTACCATACATGCGATAAATGATGCTAAAAGAGCGTTCACCATTAGTGACCAGGTACAAAACTCTTCCAGGTATAAATCGAACGTAATCCATCTAATGCTATTTTTTTGTTCATTTTGCAGAATCCGTCCGTGATCGTAGCCATAAAGAGCATAACCAAGAAGTCCTTGGCCAAATCGCAGAACTTACTGGGCAAGGAAATAAAAATCCTGAAGGAGCTGACCGAGCTGCACCACGAAAATGTCGTCGCGCTGCTCGACTGCAAAGAGAGCCCGCTCAACGTGTACCTGGTTATGGAAGTAAGTTACGCCAGTACAGATCTAGTCCAACGTTGCGTCACATTCAACCTTTTCATTTTATTTTTTTCATTCTGTTTTCCGTCAAACTGTCGGATAGTAAAACTGGGGTACCATTACTGACTCGACTAGCGTTTACTTTTCCATAATACACCTACTTTCACAGCCGCCACTCTGCCCTTCTGTTTCATACTGAATCAGTTTCTTAATTCTGCAAAATGGTTTTACTATCTTCTAATTTGTACAATGCCGGCGTATTCTGTTCCCGTTAAGCCATCCTTAACTTTGTTCTTCGGCGCTGGACTCTTCGTGTACCGTTTGCCTAATGTGGGTCAAAGCTCTCAACCACTTATAAAACAGCATAGAGCGCAGGAAACGGTTAATGTTTATAATGTAATGTGTATGTATTCAACTCTTTTCTGCACGCATCGAGTCGTTTATTATAAGTTTTACCAAAAAGAAGACTTGCGTTCTGTTTGTTTTTAAAGATTATCTGTACCGGGGAAACCTGTTTTGCTTGTTGGATGAGCCGGAACCAAGAAAAAATCGTGTCGAATGCAACTTTGACCTGTTTCGAGTGCTTAGGGTTATCTCAGCGATAACTTCCATGAAAAAGTGTTTCACTAGGTCTGACCGATTGCGTATAGGTGATAATTGCCAATTCCGAATTCGATACGAATTCAGAATTATAATATTGATATGCTTACCAATCGGCTGATATTCTATACCAAACCTGGTTCTAAATAAGAACTTTTTTAATTATATTTTTTCTATTATGTCATTACGCGCTACCCCGAGCGACACCTACGGTATTAGACTTTTACATAATATATAGATTATAAATTTGAAATTATATTCAAATAGTGGTGACGTAGTGGGTAGGACGGTTTTTGTCAATTTGATGAGGAACCGTCTCAACAATGAAATCAGATAAATTGGTAAACGATAGGAAACGATCGACTTGAAGTCTCAAGTATCCGAAGTCTGACCAATATTACTGCAGAAATACTCCGAATAAATTATTTTCAATTCAATGCTCGAACTCGGCATCCCGTCGGTGGTTAGCATCAACGCAATTAACAAGGTATACGACTATCGGACTCAAAACTACCAGTTAGTCGATGACATACAATCATAGATGTAGATGTATTCTATATCTATGCATACAATTTAATACTTTGGATTTCTAATCACTAACTGCATAGGTTCATTTTTTCGGCAGCTGCAAACGTAATGGGTGGTCCAAGTGAAATTTACAATACAATGTTTTCCAAACAGACAGCCCTAAGTTTAGGACTGATTCGCTTCCTGATCTCCGTCGCGACGGCTTCGGTTAATAAATATCACCACTTTCCTGAACTTTGCTCTTCAGTAGTTGAAAATATGATAGTTAACTACATATTTCCTGTCCCCATTTATCGCAGGGAGTGTGATTATATAATCTCACAATGTTTCAAATACATACATAGAAACTTTGTAGACAGCTGCAATTACCGCAGACCAGTTGATAACCGTTGCATTATAGATACATACAATATTTCGAAATTTTTGATTGGTGATATCTCGGTTTGTGTTTTATTTATCTGAGGCTAAACGGTAATGTATGTTACATTTTATGCAATCGCATTATTGCCTCTTCTATAGATGTGTTACTTGTAATTAGATGTATTTATTTAACCTACTGAATCGGTTGCAGTATATGCAATTTTAATATTTTTGCGATTGCTGTCTTACTTTTGTCTCGTGTGTACATACATACATAAATAAACACTATATATGTATGTATGTCTATTCATTTACAGCGTGATATATACGGCCTTCACATCATCAGCAATAAATATAATCAAATTAGTCAAAACTGATAAATAATCAAATTTACTTATCGCGTGCGCTTACTTCGACTTCAAAAACACTCGAGATATGACGATTAGAAAGTTCTATCAAAAAAATTATGTATATGAATTAGTCTCTTCAATCCCATACTTCCGAAGGGACTATGGATCAACTTGAATTAGAATTTAAAAACTATTTTATTTGCCAAAACTGCCGACTTGCCAAGAAACTTCTCGAAGCAATGATCACTTTCAGATACCGAACAAGATTTACATATAGGTATATAAACTTCATCGACATTGCATAACCACAAATTGTCGGTCAAGGGTTAATGCACACTCGCTAGTGTGTCCCTGTTTACTTAAATTTTGCAATTGTATATGTTTCCATGTATCCGTGTTTCATTTCTAAACAAACTATAAAATAAACGATTACATCACATCGTAAATTTGACTAACGGTCGAACGATTGTCTCGATTAACCGCCATTTTTTTTATACATCCATGTCGAATTTGGGTTCATCTGCACGCAGCGGCATCATCGCCAAATTATCGATGCCGTTATACGGGATGTTCATTTTTTTTGTCGCTGTTTCCTCTTTGGTCGCGCAAGTGATGAACAGACGACCCGTGTTTATATGCAAATTTAGCTTTCTCGTTTTTACGTTATTTTATAGCCCAAATCGAACATCGATCAATTCCTATGGGTGTTTAGAACTAATAAACGACTCCACTCACCTACCCCAGTGTAATAGATGCCTCCCCCGCGTCGCACAGTCGTCGGTAATCCCCTTTAGGGCACGTGTTCTTTGTATAATCAAATCCTGGAGTTCTCTCCTTGAAATAACGCAGCTGATGTAAATAGGCCAACGTGCTGACTCTGCTTGCCTTGCCTGCTGGAGGTCAACACGTGTTGTAGTTGTGACACGCGGTTGAAATAGTACGCCAACAGACCCTCAAACTTGACTTGAGATAAGCAAATACCAAAGTCTAAAAAAATCGATGGTGTACAAAAAGTATTCGTTGGAATCGTTTTAAATTTTATCACGGTTACAAAAGATTTATGGTACTTTTAAATGGAAACTGTTGAGATTTAAGAAATATCACTTAAAAACTTTGTTATCTTAAATAGCTTGTTTTTCTATCCCTTGGTGACAAAGATTGTTATTATGTTAAACTACCTATTCAAAGTTTCCACAAAGGCTGTAGATGGGTACCATTTCTAATTCTTGAGATGTTTTTGTGCTTGGCGAAATAGCATTTGGCACGTCCAAAAAAAATCCTTTAAAATAATAGATCTCCAAAAGTTCATTATTTACTACCCAATCCATGTCTGAAAAGAAAACGTATAAAAAAAGTCCCATCTAAATATTCGCACTTGGATTGGTTTCGACGCCTTTCGAGCATTTCTCTTCAGTTCGACAAATTATTTTTCACTAATCGCACAAAAACCGGATGGGACTACCTGGCCTTTACAAATTACTACTTTACAAATTCGGTTAAAATAATGTCATGATTTCATGAAGACGACCGCTTTTCAATGTTCATACGAGCAAGTTTCGCACTCCGATTTCATGTTCGTGCGATTTGAACGCAAGACGATTGCTAAAGAATGTTGATAGTATACGTAAAGGACTTTTAATGGTTAACTATTAAAACTACCACAATTACTATCTGCGATAGTCACGGCACACCTGTACCATACAGACTGGGTGTACACTAAATGCCTACGGTCACGCGAACTTAAAGTATACGCATTATGTATGTCGCATTTGTTCACGTTAAGTGTGCCACACGTGAATATCTCAAATTGTAGTCGTTGGCTTGTTTTGTATCGTGGATAAAGGGCGCAACGACGATTGAGATGCTGTGAATCGAGAAAATCCACCTACTTAGTGAATTCATTGTCTGGCATTTCCGCGAACGGACTATGTTTAGATTGGACTATTCACTCGTTTTATAGTGACGCTGAAAATAAAACAAAGCTTAATGTTTTTTGTTTACGTTTTATAAGTAGGTTGTTCCCGTTGTGCGGTAAACATGCTCAATGTGTCTTACTATGTGGGTTCTAGCCAAAAAGTACTTTGGAATGAGAGGTATCAAAACTCCCATGGTACAATTTTCTATAAAAAAACTTTTTTATCGATTTTTTTTGCGATTCATATTACTGAAAGTAATAGGAGTTCGCATCACTAAGAAATTTCAAATTGCTAAAAATATACTTTGAATTTAAATAAAAAAAAACCAATAGAATTTGATACTAAATCCGTAGTCACATTTGATTTCTCTTTTTTCTGTGAATGATTTATTTACACAGCGGATGTTCATTAGAGCAATATGTTTTTTCAGCACTGTTTGAAGGTGTATTGTTGTTTGGCTCTGCCATAAAGGCACAAACACTAAATCGAACGGCACGGGAACGTTCTTGGTGACCTCTGTTTCTTTAAAAATGGGAATTACCGTTATCGATCACTCTAAATTATCGATAAAATATCACCGAAAACTCTCCAGGGGGGTGATTTTCGGGCTCCCGGAAAGATGCACTAAATTGTACTGAATAGTAGCGCAGTTTCAAGAAGTCTTCATTTTCAAAAGCGATCAAAAATAACTTACGCAATAGAATTTTACAAAAAAGGGTTAGCACCCTCGGATAACATACAACTACCCCTTGACGCTTTTTTTTGGAATTCTATTGCGTTAGTTCTCCTTGAGCATCTTTGAAAGTTTGGATGTCTCGAGAGTGCAACTATCTCGAGTGTATTTTTCCGGTCACCGATTTTTGGCTGCGGTGCCATAGCATAAATAAGGTGCGCTAGCGGTTTTTTAAATTGCAAAACTATTTAAAAAAAATTATGTGCCGCGTGCCTCTCTGTGTGTCTGCGCCCTTAATCGTACGACATGGACGTGGTTATGAGAATACCTCATAACTTATGAGTCATAACTAGTCACCGGACCCAGAAGGTGCCGCGTATTGTTCAAAGGTTGTAAATGCATTGTTAAGGGTTTGCCGAACCTTTTTTACAAATGATTTACAACAATGGAACATTGGATAGCACTGTGACTATCCGGTGTCTAGTTATGACTTAGCTGGTAAGGGCGTTTCTTCAAGTCATTGTTAATTCGTACGATCTTATTTCGACAAGTTTCTCCTACATTTCTTCAAATACGGGAATCGCCTTTATCCGATCACTGTCAAACCTATCCATACAAGGATAAAATATCACCGAAAACACTCCAGGAGGGGTGATTTTTGACCTGGGTGTCATAGGATAGATCAGATGTGCTAGCGTTTTTTAACATGTGCAAAACTATCTAAAAAAAAAAAACACGTGCTTCTCTATGTGTCTGCGCCTTAATAAGTATCCGTCCTTTAGTTTTATTAAATTCAATTCAGACTTTGACAAAATGATGCTAGTAAACTACCAAATTATATTATTACCATTTCATCGGATCTGATTTAATACGTCTAGTTGTAAAGAATTTTAGTAAAGGTGAAGAGGTAAAATATTGTCAAAGAGAAAAACCTCTGAAATTATGATGGAATTTTTACTAGTATAGTGCCAATTTTAATTTTATTTTTACCATTATTAAAGTGAAAACGAAAATTCAAAATATAACCCATCTAGAAAATACATACTTCTAACGAATATGAGGATGAAAGCTTTCGCTCGATAGCATCAGTATGAAATGTTCGCATTTCAAATCCGAAAAATATTTTATTGTCAGGATTTTTTCCGCGGAAAATTCCGAATCGTCTCCGTTGTACATACGTAGTCCTTATTGATCCGCATTTTGCCCTGGCCACGTTTTCGGCCGCCGAATTTCCTGGAATTTCCCAACTGCGGAGTACGTGCATGCCCACTTTCCGGTTAAAGACCCTCAACAAACTACTTAATCTACCAATTTAAACGAGTAGCTAGTAGAAACCTACCACAGCCAATAGGATCAGCGTCAATTTTGGCCGCTCAAAAATGATAATCCTCGTCACACAACCAAAGAAATGATTTTGTCTGCGGTGCAATGTGTCGCATAGATAAAGAAGCACTGCCATGTGGAACATTAACCTACCTCCCCCCCCCCCCCCCCCCGCTACAGTTAAATTGTCATCGTTTCACCGTATAACTTTAACAGCTTGATACATATAATATTTACTCTATGATTAATGCTATAAAGATTATTATAAACCGAACGATGAGTGTTCTTAAGTAAAACATGGTCTACTTGTTGTTTATAGATGCGTGTACATAATTATTATGATTAAAAACCTTTGCTCAATGTTTCATCGGTGTTTTACTAAACGAAACTTACATACTTCACATTTTTATTTCGTTTTTCCCAAGCGTGCATTTATATATGTACGTTGAGATCTGAATCGATAGTATCGCGATACAAATATCAATGTGTATATGATTGTCTCAATAGCATACATATATCATTATCAACTGTATCGTCGATACAGTTGATAATGATATACATACTGAAACGTCGATACCTCGAAAGCCCAATAGTTGGGGAGGTCATTTTCGTGTTTTGAATTAAACTGATGATGCATCATGATCTCAGTGAGTATTGACGTGTGATACAAATCTCAGATACATGTGTCGCCATCATTATCGATACAGGCCTATTGTGTATGGAGCTAAATTACAAGTTATTGATGGACCGCATGCGATGGTACATGGTACGTGTTTTTTTTATTATATATGTAGATTTGCACATGTAAAAAATGCTAGCACGCTTCATCTATGCCAGGTCAAAACTCATCCCCTGGAGTGTTTTCGGTTATATATTTTCCTTGTATTGACATTGGTTTGACAGTGATTCCCATATTTGAAGAAATTTGTCGAAATAATAAGATCGTACGAATTAACAATGACATGAGGATGCGCCCATCACAGCTGGAATCTACCTAGGCATGCCGTGCCGTACGATTCAGTGTGTATGTACGATTTTGTGTGTACGATTTTGTATGTACGACTTAAAGTAATTCACATCACATCGATCGCATTTGCTTGATTTGACTCATTTTAACGTCGATCGTTCCCATTAATTCTAACCGTATCCGGCTTTTTTCATTTATTTTTTGTGAACCGGACATAATCGTTCAAAGTCTTACCGGACAATGCCGATTTCACGTCGTTAATGTTTTTTCATTACTTTATTTTTCATTCTCTTCACCGTTATTTTCGAAATTGATTTTCTTTTGAACTTTTATTCGAGACGCACAACACCAACACTTACAATTGTTAATATTTATTTATTATAACATTAATAAACTTTATGTGCATATTTACCTGTTATCTTCGATTTGTATCACATTACCATTAATATATTTTTAAGTATGAAAGTACATAGTTGGACAAACAATGAAACGTTACTGCGACGGAATACAGAAGATGCTGCACGTACCTACTGGTGCATTACTGCTACGTGTGCGCTTTATATGCTTGAAAATAATACACCTTTACTTTTGATGTGTTCGTTTGCTCGCTAAATTTAATCATCTCGACTGTCTCATTTTGTCCAGAACGTATCCAGCGGTACTCAGAAGCTCAAACCATGTGACATTGGAGAATGATTGATATTCGTATGAAACATGCAATAGAATATGTATGTATTTATTAGAATATAGAAGTATGGAACGCTGTATGCTTGATATAAAGAGGAAAGACACGAAACAGAATACGTGGGTGAGAAGTATGACAAGGATAGTAGATAGAGTGAACAGATTGAAATGGCAATGGGCGGGCTACGTGCCTAGAAGAATGGACGAAAGGTAGACAAAAGAAGTACTGGAATGGTACCCAAGAGAATGCAAAAGGGTAAATGGAAGATCGCAGGGAAGATGGATAGACGGAATTAGGAAAATGTGCGGGGTATGATAGAAGAGAGTTGCGCAAAACAGACGTGGGGCGCGCACGCCTACGTGGGGGACGGCAAAAATGTTCCATTTTTTCTGCTGAAATTAATTTTTGATTCTGCAATTGATAAATTTGAAAACATAATTGTTCTCTACACGGAATGCTAGCAAAATTTGAGATCTTGAAGCTAGTTATGTATTTATGATATTTCTATTCTCAAAAAAGTTTTGGAAATAGATGACAAAGATGTCAAAGAAATGCCACTGAGCAGTAAATATGTAGAATATATGAGATGGCTAAGTATGTAGAAATACAACTTATTGAAAAGTAAATTCTCAATTCAGATGGATGAATCAATTAAAATAAAGAGACGGTGAGGCTGTATTGATGGCTTGTGTTGGTTTGTGATAGATGTATTAATGATTTATGGTTTATTCATTTAATTTTAGAATTTGGTGAACTATATGAATGCTGCATAATGTCCAACGCATTCAAAGAAGTGTGGAACACTGCACAAGAGATAGAAAACGGAATACGTTGGTTAGAAGTATGACAAAGGTGGATGATGTAATGGTGAGAGTAAAGAAATTGAAATGGCAATCGGGTGGTCACGTAGTTAGAAAATAGATGGACTAAAGAAGTGTTTGCGAGGTACCTGAGAGAATGTAAAATGGTGCAAGAAAGGCCACAGGGGAGATGAGTGGATGAAATCGGAAAAATGGGTGTGATGACTGATGAGATGGATGAGAGTTGCTCAAAACAAAGACGAATGGAAGCATGTTGGAGATGGATGGCGAATGTCTGTAAACGATGTTGATGATATGTAATTATTATAGGGGAACACGGGAAATTTTCGAGGTACTGAAGTGAGGCGTTGCACAAAAAATTTTTAGAAACACTGGTTTGGAGAATATTTATTCAATTTTTTATTATCGGTTAAATATAAAGTCGTGATTTTTTTTTATATATAAATTTATAATATAAAAAAAAATTGAATTATCGCACGACACTTAAATAAGCGAACGCTCAAATACTTTATATGACATGTAGATAGATAGGTTATCTAATTTTTAAAATATGTATACAGATGGCGGTAAGCACCCGCGCAACTGTTATAATTCGTGAAATAGTTTTCCGATGATGACGATGTTGATGATTCGAGTGCACGTGTCGTGCTTAATTTAGATTTCGTACGATGTATGTGATGTATTTTATCGATTGCATTATAATGGAAGCGCATATCTAAAAAATAAAAATGGTTATAAACGTTGTGCGAATATTGATCGCTTCGAAGCCTGACGTGCGAATGTAAATAGTCACTATGTAGAATGAAAATATGTGACATATCAGAAATATTTTTGTGAAAAGTTTCATTAGCTAGTATAGTTCGTCATAGTGATGGAGCGTGCCATCACGCAAATTACAGCATTCAGTTTTCTCTGCTTTCACTATTGCTAGTGCAAAATGCTCTTGTTTTTACATAATATGATGATATTGAATCGAAATTCGATTTTATTTATGAAAATAATTTATTCAGTGTTTAATTAATGTTAACATGGTATGGATATCAATTCAATAAATCGTACATATAATAATTACAATGTTTGTAATTCATCCTCTATACAAAACAATTGTTGCTAATATTTCATGTTTTTGATGTACATAGAAGTAAAATTTTAAAACTTGTAAAATTATCCATTTAATGTTTCGAAAATTATGAGACTATATCTATTAAGGAAAATACTTTGATGCAAATTTAATTCAGTCGTATATGAACGTTTTAGAATTCATTCCTTTGAAGACGTTTTAAACTGGATTGTTTTGGTCGTTGTTTGTTTTGAGTGGCACTTCTTCCGGCTGCCTCACTCTTGGGATATCTGCATTCTGTCTAGCCTGTGGTGTAGAATTGGAATCCCATTTGCCTTTTATTTTGCTCCAGTTCTTTTTGAGAACGATTCCAACGACCGCTAAAATGATTATTCCTACTATAATGCCAATTGCTGGTCCGTTAATACCTTGACTCGTCACTCCGGACTTAGACGAGGCAAGTATATCTCCTCCTGTTTGGCTATCTCCTTGGTCATTAGGTTTAGCTTTAAATACTGATGTCGTTAATATGTCGGGCTCTTTATCACTTATATCTGGTGTTGCTTCCGGCAGTTTATTGGGTGTTTCAGTTACTAATACCGGAGGTTCGGGTGCTTTTTCGGACATCTCTGGCATTTGTCTAACTAATCCTGGCAGTTTATTGGGTGTTTCAGTTACTAATACCGGAGGTTCAGGTGCTTTTTCGGACATCTCTGGCATTTGTCTAACTAATCCTGGCAGTTTATTGGGTGTTTCAGTTACTAATACCGGAGGTTCAGGTGCTTTTTCGGACATCTCTGGCATTTGTCTAACTAATCCTGGCAGTTTATTGGGTGTTTCAGTTACTAATACCGGAGGTTCAGGTGCTTTTTCGGACATCCCTGGCATTTGTCTAACTAATCCTGGCAGTTTATCTATTGCCTTAGCTACTGTTTCTTTTATTACATCTCCTGTATTTGTAGCTTCATCAGATACTTTTCGCATTGCCTCAACTCCGCTAACTGCTACCTTAACTAGTGTTTCATGTACTTCATCTGATATTTTTTTTATTCCTGCTATTCCCTCTTCCGCAATAGTAGTTTTCAATAATGGATTTGAAGGTTCTTCTGTAAAATAGAAGTCTATGTTAACATTCTAATATTTTCCGCATTTATGTCCGTTATTATTTAACTTCCTTTGCAAATTTTCAATTACCAGTATTCGGTGGACTTTGCTCACTGCAAGAGTGATCTTTGCTGGAATCACACATATCCACACATATCTTCTGTAACAATGCGTGACTTTTGCATACTTCCTTCATTAAGTCGTCTGATGCACTAGAAGGCAATATCAACGTGCTTAAATTACTCAGTGGTTCAAATAATCCTTTAGTAATGGGCTGAAATTATAATTAATTTTTAATATTATGACGTTTGTGTACATCTCGTCTTCTTATCGATTAATTTACAAAATATTTACTATATCAATTTAAGTATTAAGTATGTTTGATAAGACAATGCTATTTTTATAAGTGAGATACGTATAAATACCGTGGTTTCACTAATCGGATTTCTGCCTATGTCCAATAATTCCAGTCCCGTCATCCCATCGAAGGTATTTTCTGGAATCGATGTCAGTTTACATTCGGACATTGTGAGATTCCTCAGAGAAATTATTGTCAAAAAGTGTGAATTTTCTGGTAATTCCAGTGGATTTTTATCCAAATTTAACTCTGTCAATTTTGCTAAGTCTGTAAACGTCTCAGTATCCAACGATGACAATTTGTTATCTTTCATACTCAAGTGTTTCAAGTTTAAAAAATTTATAAAAACCTAAAAGTATATCATAGATTTGACAATTTATTAGATTAATTTTTAAACTTTACGAAAATATGAATATTGTACATATGTATACCTCTGTGTCAATGGCTTCTATTGCATTATTGTCTAATACTAGAGTATTTAAATTTTCCAAATTCTCTTTCTCATCCAACATATCCTCCGATAGTTCTCTCAGGTCTGTTCCATTTAAATTTTTTTCTGTTATGTTTTTTAAAATTGGAATTACTTTATCATCTTCATCTCCACTGCCTTCATCGAACGAACCCACCTGTTCTGCATCTCTTTTTTCAAGTCGATTTTCTTTTGATGGAATAAATCCTTCATTTTTTAGTTCACTTATATTCCATAAGTCTATTGCGTGGTTCAATTCTCTGAAAAGTAATTCTGTAAATAAATTGTCGTTACATTATAATTTTGATATATAGCCGATTTTACTCACATTAATAAAGTTATAACAAAAATCAAAGTCAAATAAGCCTTGGCCATTCTTTCAATAAATGTTCACAAGCTGTTTCTGAGCAGGTATTGCAATTTTTTTGATTGAATCTATATTATTTATGTCGTTTCCGGTGCTTTACATAATAAAGGTGATTACTAACCAACGGTTTTCCAAAAGACTGCCTTTTAGTTGGGGATAAAAGGGGGGAAAAAGGAGAGATATTGATAACGTTATCTCTGTAATGTTTTATATCATGTGTTTGCATATGATAAAAAGATAAGGCTCAAATTCTACAGTTTGTTCTTTTGTGTCTACCGATATATTTATTCTATAATATAATTACAACAGTAAAAATTCTGTGAATTGAAATTAAATGCTTCTTATAAAATGAATAAATTTATTTTATTATTCTTAGAATATAATTCCAAATTTTCTTATGAATATTATTATATCTCTCCTAGTATTTCAATATCAATTTCATATTTGTATTGAATTTGCTTTTAATGTTTTAAATTAATATTTATTAGACATTTGTAAAATACAAAGATTGTAAATATAGATTTCTTATGTACAATGAGACTCTGATCACGTTTTTATATCTTGTTTGAGTTATTTTATTGCTGCAAAAATAAAGAACTCACCATATTTTTCCGAATTTGATAAGAAACGTAGTAGCCGTTAAATTCAGCAAACAAAAATCGCAAATTTCAATAGTATAGAGCAGCGTTGCCCAACTGCTACGCTTTGGTTTCTTTAATGCAGCCATTCTTAAATAATTCTAATCATACAGATTAATATCCCAAATTCCAATTTTACGTGACACAGCAGAACAGCATCTTACTGAAATCAGTTAAAGCTAAAGAATCATTTGAAAACCTATGTAGTTTTCAGTTTGGTTCTTGACGAATCTACAGATATTCAAGACAATCCACAGTTAGCTGTGTTTGTTCGTTTTGTTTCTGCAGAAGTATGTAATTATGAAATAAAAAGATTTAGTAATTGAAAGAAACGATAAATAATTTATTTTATTATTTATTCATTTATTTTTTTATAAATACTCTGCATCTATGTGTATATAAGAAACATATGTACATATATTGTATGTGAGAGAAAAAACAATTTCCGAATTTTCTCATCGTTTATGATTCCCCCGATAAAAAGTTACTGTGGCTCTCCAGCTCTCCCCGGATTCTTTTATGAAGCTCGTAGTAACATGAAATTTGACCACCCCTGGTATAGAGATATATAAATAATTTATTGTAAAATAATTCTAATTTTGATAAAACGTATAAAAACAACAACATAACATGGCTCAGTGGTTATTGTATAATGCTAACAATTTAGGGGTCATGGGTCACGAACCCTGGTCTGGCGTTGCTGACCAGACCTTGGATATATGTATGCGACTCCAGATCGATCGTTTCCTATCGAGAGTTTACCAATTTATCTGATTTCACTGTTAAAACGGTTCCTCACCAAATTGGCCACCGAAAAATACCGAAATTTTCGATATCGGTATAACCGAAAGAAAAAGAGATGATACCGGTGTTGCCGGTATTATTTTTTTTAATTAATTAATTGGTGAGAAAAAAAAACCTTGATAAATATCGATAATATCGCTTGCATGTGTCAACTTGGGTATTGTAAAAACCCCAAACCCAAACATTCAAATACCGGATATTCCGATAGGGAATGTTTCGTAGAAATTTGTGATGTTTAGTTTTTATTTATTTTTGTAATTCGATTAGAACTTATCGATTAGATAATCTCCAAATATGGCTCACCTGAAATTCAAAGCGAAATCAGTGAATCATCAACTGGTCACTAATTGTTATTAACTGATTACTGATTAGTTGAAAGACGTATTATAATTTTTTTGTCCATACATTGAATAGAAAAATAGTCCCTATCGTGTCATCATTGTATATGTATGTATATTTTATATATCGTGCCGCAAAATTTACCAAATGTATGAAAAAAATTATATAAACTCCTTTGTGTAAGTCAGAACACTGATTTAATCACGGCGAAAGCTTCCGAAAGACGGACTATAATCTTTCATTCGAATGTAGTTTCATAACTTTTGGGAATTTCCAACGAGATATGAAACGAAAAATATAAAACCTATAACCTTGTGTATATGAATATATGTATGTACATATATGTAGTATACATTTATTTTTTTATATTACTATAAAGATAAAAAAATTCAACGATTATATTTATTATTATGTCGCTGTCCCCTATTGTGTTTTCTTATAGCCTTCGGAACTATCAGTTATCGAAAGCTGACTTAAATGTGGATCTTGGCAGGGCCGCCGAGAGGAATCCCGGGCCCTGGGAAAAAGTCATTTCTGGCCCTGGCATAAGAACCCAAATTTTGTCACACGACAAAATCACCAGATGTACAAATCTTTTTTATCCACCAATTTGTCAAAGCAACACTTCGTTCAATATTGCAATCGTTCGTATGTGCCGTATTTACGATAGCTTAGATGATTGTCCCGACCTCTTTAGTGACTCTTTTAGTATTTTTAGGACAAAGGTGAAGAAAATAATCTGTGGTTGATTTGCTTATTCACTTTCTTTTTCTTTTTTCTTCTTTTTTAAATCATGATGTTTTTGTAATTTTACTTTTTTATATTACCATGTGGTGCTCACTGTAAATGGAATATTATAGTTTTATTTGTGTTTATTATTATTTTCTTTTATATTTTATTCTGTATGTGTGCCTATTTAAATAAATAAATATATTTTTTCGTTAACAGTATTGCAATGGTGGAGATTTGGCGGACTATCTTGGAGCGATGGGTACCTTAAGTGAAGACACCATCAGGTTGTTCGTCAGGCAATTAGGTGGGGCTATGCGTGCGCTCCATGATATGGGTGTGGTGCATCGTGACTTAAAACCGCAAAATATTCTTCTGTCGCACGCTCCCGGGAGACACCACCCTCAGCCGAGCGAAATCAGGCTCAAAATAGGTATGCACATTTATCAGAATATCAATAGATAAATTCAATCGTTTTACTTAATTTTTCATTGATTTTGTTTTAGCTGATTTTGGTTTTGCCAGATTTTTACAAGACGGGGTCATGGCAGCTACTCTATGCGGATCGCCTATGTATATGGTATACATGAAATCCAATCTACATAATTTTGAATACTGCAACTTTATAAATGGTTACTTTATTTTTTTATTTTGTTTTCTTTGTAGGCTCCTGAGGTTATAATGTCCATTCAATACGACGCTAAAGCAGATTTGTGGAGTTTGGGCACTATTATTTTCCAGTGCCTTACTGGCAAGGCGCCTTTCCAAGCTCACACTCCACAAGCTTTGAAGATGTTCTATGAGAAAAATGCTAATTTATCTCCAAAGTATGCTTGAACTATTATTTTGTTAACATTTAATGTGTGCGGATGACTAAATTCATTTTTTTTTATCGTTTAGAATACCTCCAGGTACAAGTGTAGAGCTGACAGATCTCCTTCTTGGTCTTCTTCGTCGTAATGCAAGAGATAGAATGCCATATGATGTATTTTTCAATCATGCTTTTTTACAAAGACCTCAATCTCCTCCAACCAGTGGTATGTATCATACATACGTATATATACATATATAATATTTTTTCTAAAAACATGTTTTTATTTTGTATGCTTGTTTGCAGTCGAACTACCTCAACTCAGTCCGCCTGTGCCACATCCAATACCTAGGGAAATTCCAGTTGCAGCAGCCCCTGTGACCCCTAAAACAGCTCCATTCCCTTCGCCTAGAACTCCACCTCTAGGTAATAAGTGTTTTCATTTATTATTATTTGTTCTATCTTCACATACATACATACATACACATATAACCGTTTTGTTGTGTACTTTTGCCAAAACTATCCACCATCTGACTGAAACGTCAAATACTTGGCTCACATTCAGATTTTTCGCTAAGCACACGACCGTGAGCACTTTTTTGCAAAACACGTCATTTGGCAACAAACTTCAGTGTGGACAACGAAACTTGTACTTCTTCTCCTTTCTAACATAAGCTGTATTTCTATTCTCGCACCGTCCATCAGTAGAACTCTCCCCCAAACACACTTTATATAATGCGATATAACCTTGCGCACGTCAGTTTTACATCAGTATATTGTAATATGTACACACTTTTAATTTCACAATGCTCCATTTTGCTTCCTTTAGAAAATAATGCGTTTTACGTATTCGTTGCAGCTGTAACGCCAGACTGTGGCTCGTCCAGTCCTGAGGATGATTTTGTTCTTGTACCTTCTAACTTACCGTCTGATCTGGCAGCGGAACTGACCCCTGCGTCTCCTCGTCACATTGCTCCGCAACCTATGATGCCGATCAACGATCACCCGGGTGAATCGCCGGGCAGGCCGTCATCACTTCATATATCTGAGCCCATACCAGTGCCATCGCAGAGACTGCATTCTAAAGTTCGTGGTTTTTTTTTATATGCCTCGTATATTTGATATTAACATATGTATAATTTTTAATATGTGTTTTTCAATAGATGCATCAAAATGGAAATATCATGCCTGGTCCCACCATTCCTCGATCTCAACCTATTACAATGAAAAGATCTGAACAGCATCGCTCAACGCAACCTGATATTAGTTCTTTATCTCCACCTTCTGTGAGTTACTCGTCTTTTTTTTTTATATGCTATCAACCATTTTTTTCTATTGAATTATTTTTCATTATTATTTAAATTTTAGGTTCAATTTGCAATGGGGACTTCACCATCAGGTCGAAGACGCAGTGCCTCTAGCAGTTCACCTCCTACCACATGGCAAGTTTCTCCGACCAATGCGAGTCCTCTCCGTCGTTCAGGTATTTAGATTATATTTTGTATGAATGTGTAAAGTTTTTATTATACTCTATATATGAAATATAATATTTTAGGAACTTCACCTCCCGTAGTTTTGGCCGCTATCTGCAGTGCTGCTGATAACAACAACCCTCCACATAGAGCTACAACATTGCCGAATATTTCGGACTCGTTCCAAGCTCTGTTCCCACATCCACTTAATTTCATCGCTCCTGATCTGCCTCAAGAAACCTTATTAGATGTAATTTATTTTTTATTAATGTTTATTTTTTGTCTAATATTGATTTTTTAATTGTTTAATTTTATTTTACGTCTAATTAGCGGGAGCACAATGAAACTCTAGCCAAATTGAACTTTGTATTGGCTTTGAGTGAATGCGTTTTAGAACTTGCTGCCAAACAAGGAGCTCCTCTGGCTGCTTTGATGGACAGCTCTTCACCTACAAGTTAGTATCAAATTTATTTGCATTTTTGTAAATGTCATGGAATTTCTTTTAATGTATATATCATGTTTTCCATAGACGGAGAAGTTGAAACGGGAACATGTGGAGATACTGGTAGTGGTGAACGTCTCGTTTTGCTGTTACGAGCTTTGCATTTGCTCGGTGCTGGATTACAACTTGCAGCGCAGCATATTCGCACTCGTACATTACATCCATCGAGTACTGTGAAAAGTGGTATGTTACTTTTATTATTACGTTTTTACAATTGTTTTAGAATTTCATCTAATTTGAGGTTTTTTATAGTTTTATCTGTGATGAATACAAAATACCGATCTACTCTGGCAGAATCTAAGCGACTCAATAATCTTGGATTAAAAAAGGCTTGCCCAGCAGTGGCCGACAGAATTTTATACAATCATGCTATAAAGATGGTATGGCATTGCATATATTTTTATAATATCGATATTGATTTGAAACTTTATTCTTAATTTCGATATACATTGCAGTGTCAATCTGCTGCGCTGTCTGAACTTTTTGGTAATCCTGAGGAATGTTTTCAACGTTATCAAACGGCACAAATTTTACTACACTCGCTGGCACAACATGTCACTCATCAAAATGACAGGATGCTGCTAACCAAATGTTAGTGTGATTTGTTTTTATTATTTATTTTTATCTTATTACATATTGTGGCAAATAAATAATTTTTGTATTTTGAATTTTGCAGACAAAGATGCTGTTGAGAAAAGGTTGTTCTTATTGCAACAGAAAGGTTACATTTATACGACAGATCCTACGTAATATTACAATATCTTAATTGCTTTGCAGTTTTGACATTCGTTTACTTTTTATTTAATTTTTAAATTTGTAACAACCCTCTTATTAATCTACATTAAAACACAAAATAATTTTTGTCTTTAAGAATCAACGATTTTGTAATTCTAAGTAAAATCTCATTTTTTAAAAATATTTTTACCTACTATAAAATGTTTGGTCACGATAATGTGTCCAGAAAAGAAACCTCATAATTTTATTTTTATTGTATGTAAAACTTAAATATATTTTAAACATGTATATCCAATATCAATTATTTAAATTGACAATTTTCGCATAGTTTTCATATTGGAAACGCTTTGGATGTTTTAAAAATAGTATTATAAAAGTAATCATCTGTATGAGGTTTATAGTTTATGTTGGATTAGAAAAGTGATGTGTACCTTGAAATTTTTTACATTATAAATCATTATGTGTATTTACACCATAATTCAATGTATTTATTTTTTTTAGTAACCACTCATAAAATTACTCATTTGATCTCTTGCATAGATAATACGAAGTATGTAAAGTACTATGAGTTTGGGTAATTGAATTAAATCGTATTTTTGCCTGTACTTGGCTGCACTTGTTTATCGATAACTTAGAATTTTAATTATTTTATTATTAAAATTGTATTGTGGCGAATTCCTATGTTATTTCTTTCGTATTTGTATAATTTAGATGATATATTATAATATCTTCCAACTTATGAGAAGTAAGAGTGTATTTTTATCATAATAATGTATTCAACATGAACATGGAATAATCTCTTAAAATGTAGTTTGTTGTTGAATGCGCAAAATGTACATATTATGTATTAGTTATGTAAGGTAATAAGTGATTTTTGTTTTTTTTTATAAATGTGATAAAGATTAAGTTTTATTTTGTCCACAAAATTGCCTTAATGGAATAATAAATAATAAAGAAATTATTTTATGATTGTCCTTGAAGTAAAGAGTCATGAAACACTTTTGTCACTCCACGTCATTTGAAGTGTATTACGGAGCGAAGTAACTCCTCAATTGTGATTTATTTTATATTACGTTTAATTTTGTAGATAGTCTTGTTAGGTGACTTTGTAAACTCGTGAAATATTTAAGAATATTCCCACGAATCGTTACATACAAAACAACAAATATAAACTGATTGTTTATTTTTTATTCGTGTTAGTAGATACTAGAGCGTACAAATTACCCATTCTAGAAATGGTTATAGATTTTTACTCATAATCTATTAATGGCATATTTATTTTTTCATTTGTTAGTCGATAACTAACTAGGCTCGTTCACAACGTGTTTCCCAAGTCGAGGTGGGGAAATTTGCAATTAATTTTGAATGTTAAGTATACACTAACACACAAATGTATATACATATGTATGATTATATGTATTTGATGATAAAACCAAAGTATATAAATAATACGGTTCAGATGTATCGAACCACATTAAACCATGATTCGGTTTCTCTTATTTTTGAAACCTCTACTGTTAATAGTGTGAAAATCCATTTGTAAATATTTTAATAAATGAGTAATTTAATTATTATGAAATAACATAAAAAATATTGAAATAATAAAGAATATAAAATACACAATATTTTTATTGACAATTTACTCTCACACATTACTACAAGATTCTCGATTAGTTTCACAAAATAAAAAGCGCCTCTGTTGGCCATGGCCGTTAAGCACTAGCGCATAGGTTGTCTCGCTCATACTCCGTGTGAAAGAGCGAGAGGTAAGCTATTTTCATGTGTTCGACGATTTCCGCGCGGTGGCAGCACCGTCTGCACTGTTGCTTTGACAGCTGTGCTGTGTTTCACAAGTTGTGTCGTTGGGGGTTATGGGGCGTCGAATGCGGGGCGAAGAAGCGCCGGTTGAGGCTCGTTGGAGGGGAGAAGCCTCGGGGGGCGCAGCGGCACAAGTCGCCCCACACGCTACCGAAAATCTCGACTTATATCAGGTTACTATCGCCGATCGCGTATTACACATAACCTACAAACAATTCCGAACAATTGAACAGTACATATTTATTATGGCTTGCTATTTGTGACACCAGAAATAAGTCTCGTTGTTTTCCAGAGAGTAATCGATTTTGAAGAAGCCGAAGCGAAGCGACGATCAGCCGAGAAGGATGCCGATTTATTTTATAAAACGTGCGAGAATCTCAGGCAAACATTTAAAGAAGTCTACGAACTTAAATCAAAAAGTTCAAAATCTGTCAGTAATTTGTATCCGTTTTTGATTTAACTTTATATTTGGCGTCGATTTTGATTTTTTTTTTTTTGATTATTTCAGAGCCAAGATGAAATAGGCGAAGCTCGAACGAAAGCGTCGTTAGCGGTAGTAACTTTAAAGAAATTAAACCGATTAGAAAAAATCAGAACGAAAAGTGGCCGAGATACGCTGCACAAAGAAAAACAAAAGCTAGATTCGATGCATCTACTTCTTCAGAATTTATTGTATGAAGCTAATCATTTAGACAAGGAGGTGACTAAATGTCTACAATTCAAATCCAAAGACGAAGAAATTGATCTCGTATCAATTGATGAATTTTATAAAAATGCTCCGGAAGATGTGTCAAGACCTGTCAGTCAATTTCACATTATTTCACTATTTATATTTAATGTCTTCAATATTTTAATATTTACTTTGTTTGAAATAGAAAATTACTAAGGCTAATGAACATCAACTACGATTGGCCCGTTTGGAGTGGGAGTTGCGTCAACGTCGCGAACTCTCCGAAGCGTGTGCACATTTGCAAGAAAGCGCACAGAAAGTTTCGTCTTCACTTACCGAAGCTCGAGCACGATTGAATGGTCTGGCTCCACAGTTGAGGGACGCTTTAGCTGCCGCCGAACCTCTGCAAGAAGCTTTGGGATTACAATCCACGTGTTCTGCTCGAGCGGCTCAAGGAATAGCTTTATTACTGCCTCCACCTTTGTTTTTACTTTACGCCCGCACTTTAGCATATGCTGAGGCCTTCGGACATCATCTTGTTCAAGTTTGTAAGTGAATTTGGCCGAATCGTTGTTCATAGGTACATTTAACATCAATAAAGAGGTCGATCTTTTCATTTTAGCCATCTCTGGTGACGAGGAAGAAGCTCGTCAATTGGAACAGTCCAATGTTATCCCAGAAATTTTCAGCGATACTGATACAGACCAGGACATAGACGGGAAAGATGAAGATTATAACCAAATTAAGAAAAAGCGACATCACAGAAGCAGCAATAAAGTCACAAAAAAAGAAAAGGCCGAGGAAAAATTGAAGCTCGTCATTAAAGCGCATCCGTTACAAGTAAACTTAACGGTTAATATCAAAAATACATCGCTGATATTAACATTTGCTTATCTCATGCATTTGAAAATTGTGACCGTTCAAGGAACAATAGAAATGCCGAAAGTCATATCCGGTGTATCGTCCGGTGATGTCCTCAACAGTCAAAGCATCTTGCAAGGCTTGTATCCTGGAGATACCGGTTCCGATTCACCACACCCTGCTACTGGTTACATTTTAAGGTCTGCCGGTATAGAAGGAAACTTTTCTCGGTTTATTCAACAACTAGGAAGACCTTTCATTTGGGCCCAACGCATGTGTGGATTAGACTTCATGGCTATGCCGACCCGGACGACTTTCGATAAATCAATCACAAAGCAATGCCAGGAACCGTGTTCTAAACTGAGTAGTGCCACTGTAGAAAACGTTCTGATTGCTTTGAAGAAGCATTTGAAATCGAGATTGAGTCTCATGACTGAATTACAAGAACTAGAATCGGGTACTTTACCACCGTTCGAAGGTACCGGCACTTCCCACGTCCGCCTGATGGGATCCCTGACGCAATGGCAGGCTATATCGTGGGCCGAATACAGTCAAGCGGCGTCAACGAATCAATTCACCTCGGCAAATCTCGTCTCGCAGAACGATATGTTCTACAGGGCGATCATCACTCGTCAGTCGGCCAAGTTGGTGGCGTTGGTTGCCCTCAAAAATGGATATCCAAAGCAGGGGCCAATATTTTCCTTGACTCTTCACTGGAACGGAACGCATCATGCCAAGACGGATGATGATATTAGAGATGTCGAACGTTGCGTCAATACCGATTGTCTGTCTGACGAACAACACAAGAAGCATTTAACTCTGGCTGGACAGATCACGAGGTTGATCGCCTGTTTGGATATTCTATTGGAAGCCATTGGCAGTTCAGAATTTCCTCCAGATAAGGTTATATTCCGTCCGGTGAAAGGAAGGAATCGAGTCAAACCATACAAATTTTTAAAGCAAGGGTCTGGTGTGTTTGTTCAATATTGAATGTATAATAATTTTATTCCAATTTTATAGTAATAAATTGCATTTAATTTTTGCCATTTTTTTTAGAAATAAATTTACTGTAATATAATATATATGGTTTATTTCTATTTATTTCCTATGCTTTCAATAATTTGACTCGATTTTAATAAGTATTGTTAAGAAGAGATTAGGTAAGACCATTGGTTTACTGTCACTAAAAAGGCCTCGACGTATTAACAAGCTGTATACAACAGCCAATAGGATCTCGCGACCCATAGACCAATGAGCTCTCTGTGCTGAAAGTACACGCTGTGTATATTTGGCGGTTTTGTTCCGTGCTTCATTCGGAGCTGGCTCATTGATGGAACAACAATAAACTACCTCTACCCGCTGCATCTTTCACTCCGATCTTGGAAATCCCTCTACCAGTGTCGTAGCTAGAACTTTTGGACCCTCATGCAAAAAGATCCCTAAACATTTTTTTTTAAATATGAAATTAAAATAATTTTAGCTACATATTTGCACATAAGAAAATAAATTATAAGCTAACCAATTTAAAATTTTTTTCTTTCTTGCTTTAATATTTGCGAAATCTCTAATAATTTTTTTAAGTTCTATATTTGATACTTGTATACGTTCAATGGCCAGTAATGCCTGATTATTTAGTCTTGATTGTCCGATAGAGTTTCTTTTGTAGTCTTTAATCATGTTTAACTTACTGAAAGGCCTTTCAACACTCTTATTTTATTAGCCACTGTCATTGGTTATAGAGTAAAAAATAACATAAACATATAAAAATTCACTTTCTAAGCGAGTGTTCAACAAATTTAAATTGTGTTTGTTCCGTTTTAACTTTCGGTATTTTTAGATTGATAATAATAATTTTTTCGGGTCTACCTCACAGGACCAAAAGTGAAAAGGGCGAAAAAGCAAATATCGGAAGGCAAAGATCTTAAGTCGAAAGATAAAAAAAAAGGGTGCATGGTAAACGGTACTATGTATATATAATGTATGAATGTATTTATTTTTATGTTCAAATGTATTTTTTTTATGTATAATTGATGGGTGTATTATTTTCGTTGTGTATTGATTTGTGTTTAATTGTTATTTTGTTTTTTTTGTGTTATGTTTTTGACCATTGTGGCGCTTTAGGAATTCCTGTTATGCCACAATGGTCTGTTTAGAATAAAATAAATAAATAATATATATTAGTGGCATGCTGTGAAATTATCTCTCTTTTTGTTATACAGCCTTGTTTAATGTGCGCGCGCAGCATACGAGAGGAAAAGCCTGTTCCTGTTGTATCCTGCTCGCGCAAATTAAGTGAGGATGTACGACGGGGGGGAGGGAGACTTTTACCGCACGCCACTGATATATATATTAACCGTTTTCCATATGTATGCATGGTAAACGAACATTTTCAACTCTTTCACGGTCACCCCATTTCTTCATATGGAGTGTTTAGAAATTTAAGCGACTTGTCTTCAAGATGCTTTGCATGACCCTGTTGTTAGGTAGTTACGCCACTGCTCTCCATATCTACGCTACAGTATGAAATTGGAAGGGATTTATAAATATTCCATGAAGATTTGTGATAGTTTGAATAGGTAAGAGAGAGAGACAATAAAAAAGTTATGGTATATAAGTTATTTAATTTTAACAACTTTGTACAACAAACCAATCAGAGGACAAATCATAAAAAAACAATACTTGAGTGGCAGTGAAAGTTTCCGATTACAATTTTTTTAAATACACACATATAGTAAAAATTTTGTTTGAATTCAATAATTAATTACATTAGTCCAAACGACGCTTCGGAACTTCTAGGTACATTTTAATAGACTTCAGTTTTTTTTATACAGGCAATAAATTTTATTAGAAATTTTGAAAAAATCTAAACATTATCAATTATATATTATGATTCTCTATCGTACTAATATTTACAGTGAACAATTTCCGTATATAAACATCGACGAGTTTTAATAAAAATGACCAATTCACAAAAAAAACCAAGCTTACGCCATTATATCTCACGATATGTGTGAATTTATTGCATTCTCCCAAATATTGAATTTGAAATGTTTTCAGATATCTGTATGTATACACATTCGACTATCACGAGTATTTCAGCAATCGAGTAACACGAAAGAAAATATAACGCAACGCAACATTAATTAAACTTTATTGATACAAAATGATTTTAATATAATAAATTACATGGCTATACTGATACGTCTCGTGTATTTGTAATTAAATAGTAAATAATATAATATATATATATGTATGTATATTATAAACAACAGCAGTACAGTTCTTTCCAAACATGATACTGTTATGTATTTTTTTTTATATTGACTTTGATTTGGTCCTGCATGTTTGAAAAGATTACAGCAAAAAATTAACGCTTTCCCAAAAAAAAACCGGACACCGAAATTTTCAAATTGGAATTTCTTTCACAACGTATGCATGTATAATAGAGCACAATATAAATATCAAATAGAAGACAATACAATGGCTTATCCCTAATCACATCACGATTACTACTTTTGTCAGGTAAAAAAACATTTGCAAGTGAACGTTATCGATGAATTTTTCCGCAAATGCGTGTATCAGACTTTACTCTATCTAAATGACTAAATGTTTCGCACTTGTGCACGTTTGAACACACGCATTTAGCAATAGACTGTCTCAACGTTCGGCTTTGCTTGTATTTGTAGCTTTTATTTATTAGTATATTCCGTTTACCTAACTTTTAGCTTGTAGCACAACTAACACTATCACAATAACATATGTTTTTGAAATTAAACAAAAGAAAATCCAATATAAAATCTATTACTTATTGTACTTTCATTATAACATTATATAAGATAACAATCGAGAATAAAACACTTCGAATATATCACCATTTTGGGATAGCGAGGCATTCATTCGCTTTGATTTGCTTCTAAACAAAAATAATAAAAAAAAAATGGTCGATGAATTAACAACAATTTTTTTATCTTTAACAATATACAATAAATATGTTTTGCTAAAAATTTTCACGAATGTCGTTCTGTTCATATTCAGAATTGGGATCGCTTCAATTTTAGGCCAACAATGTATGTATGTATGTATGTATGTGAAAAAAAATAACCAAACCTTCGTTGTATAAAAATCAAGCTATATATTATATATTAAATAATTTAATTTATTCAAAAAGGATCATTTTATCGACGGCAAATTTTCAAAAATATTGCAACTCATCGTTCTAACAATCGGGTCAAAATAAAAACGAATCTTCGTTGAACTGACAAAAATCACGATTATCAACAATAAAAATAATAATAAAAAACAATACTTATATTTTATGTGTTAAATATATTATTCTTGATGGGATAATTATATATAGCAAATTCACATAATGCGATAAATGCAAACAAAAAAAAAAAAAAAACAATACAAGTCGTATAAATGTATAAATACAAAAATGCAAAAAACATTGTTTAAGCCTATTCTAAACATAGAATGCATCAATGTAAAGTTCAAAACATGCAATTTCTATATATATATTGTTATTATTCACTAAATAGCCAGATTTAGAAACGGTGACCATACAGACGTGGCGACAGTAAAATATATAATAATTATATATACACAATGTGAATGCACTATACAAGTATAAATTTATCATCGGATGCAGTTTCCTAATAAAATGCAGGTACTCTCGGTATATATGAACTTTGCACACCAAAAAAAGCCAAACAAAACGATTTCAAACGCTTGTAAATTGAATAATTCGAACGGCCAAATATGACTGGATGAGTAATTTTAAAACCATAAATATCAGTCTTCACATATATATTTTGTGCCACTCATTTCTCCTGAATCTATTTATTATATTTCATAATTCGTAATAGCAAGTTAATCATAAATCATACGCCAAAGTTAGTATAACATAATAATCCCAAACGGCATTTAAATAAATCAAAAGCAACTACAATACAACAGGTTTTTTTTAAATAAATATTTAGTCACACCTTTTAAGTATTAACAGATCGTTAATTTAATATGGTGAAATTTTAAATATCTGAATATGTCAAATTAGAATTACCAATGGTCAGAACTTCGATCATTTTTGACGTTAAATATATAAACTTATGGCACAAACTTGCACATTTACATAAATTTAGCCATTGCATCGTTTTTTTTTTTTACTATATCTATATGTTTTTTTGTTAATTAATTTAATTTCCAAGTAGTATGTAAGATAAGTCTGTTCATTAAATAATTCCTTAATGACTATATTTACACAATTTGATATACATATATAAGATGACCTGCCGAGTTGGACAGACAATATCATTTAATCCACCGCGTGTGTGTGCGTGTACACATATCAAATCATCATTTCACACATTGTATATTCTACAAGAGTAAAAAGGCAACGAGGATTCAATGAAATATATGCATGTATTATATAATATATACGAAAAACACACCGCAAAGATGAGTTATTTAACCAGCATGACCCACTGTAACAAATTAAATCCAGCAAGCACCAGAGACTGATTGAAAACAAAAATTGATAATCGCTGTATTAAAACATATGCAATAATAATAACATTAAATAGAGCTTCCTTTTCACAGATTCCTAAATAATATTAATCTATAACAGTGCAGACTGAAAGTCAATGTAAGCTATTACTTAGTATGCTAATTGGTTGTGTCGAAGCCGTCGGAAATACAATGGCAGGTACTAGACTCGATCCAAAATGAAAATTAGACTCAAACTATTGAAAGTCTGCAGTCATATTTGCCATGTATTTATCTAATGTGGCAGTTTTAGGAGTCGGTTTATTTTAGCCGTCAACGTCATGTCTCCTGCAACGGCTTCGGTTGTATGTAATTTTTAATTTGTATTCTCTTTAAAAGTTAAAGCAGTCTGACGAGACAACAATTCATAAAAAAACAAAATATATAACCATGTACGTATGTATAAACAAAAAAAGATAACTACAGTATATGTACAAAATTGAAGTAAATAATGTGCTTTGTTTTAATAATAATTATATATATATATATGTTACAAGAAATCTATAAGAGTGAATGTACAAATTTAAATTTATATGGAAATACATCACACTTAATATCATTATGATGATGGTTAGTAAAAAGTATAATACATTTGTCATGTTCAACGCGTGAACTAGTGCAGCTTAGCCTTTGCAGCGATGCGTTCTCAATTCGATTAAAGTCTTTTCAAAATTAAAACAATGCATATACTATGGACGAAAAGATGGAGGATCCCAAGAGGCTGTGAATCAGGAAATGGATTGGTGCATTACTAAAACATAAAGGATAATTGCTGCCAGGGGTACGACGTAAATTAATATATTTAAATTAGATCGGCTAGCTAAGCGATTGTATTTCTCAGTCATGTTATGTAATTCGGACGTAAGTTGTGAATTTTCTTCGGTGACGTGAGCCCATTTCTCCTTGGTAACTACAAGCTGCTCCTCCAATTCAGCCATCTTGTTCAAATCTACTGACAGCACAGTTCTGTTTTGGTCGTGATTCCACATCAAATTCTCTGCTGACAAGCTGGACGATATGACTATGTGATTGGTGGCTTTTCCGTCTGACAATATTTGTGAATCTATTTGGCCGTTGTCACCGTTCACGTCGAGCTTTTTACATTTACAACACTCGTTGGATACCGTGTTGAGTTCGGATAATGTTTTATTCAGCTTGTCTTCCAATGAAACTTGCATGTCTGCAAGAACAGACACTTGATTTTGAAGTTCTTCGGCATACTTTTCTTCTTTAGCAAGATCATCTTGATATTTTTTTACTTGACATTGCAAGAGTACGACTTCGGTGGCGAGCGGTCTACTGTCGAGCTGCGTTTGTAACTCGAAAATCTTCATATTGAGTTCTTTCAATTCCCTACAACTATTAGCTTCCGATTCGAATGCCTTCGAAAGTTGGTTTTGTAATTCTGAGGCGATCTCTTTGTATTTTGCGCTGGAAATTTCATCAGATTTTTCTTTTTCTTTCCAATGAGCTATTTGTAACTCGAGTGATCTACAGATATCTGATTTTTCAGAAATTTCACCTTCTAACGCTTTTTTTTCAGACAACAACTGCTCTTTATCTTGCTGCAGTTCAATAATTTTGTTTTTAGACTGAGCGAGACTAGATTGTAAAATTTTCCGTTCGTTTCTAGAACTGACTAATTTGCTTTGCAAATTTGACATATTATCTTGAAGAAATATCATCTAAAATAAATTAAATTATTTATTGAAACTCAAAAAGTAAAATTTGATCATGGTTTAAATTCCATTCAAACAAAATATAGTATGTCACCTTTTCTATGGGACCTTCCTCTGTAACTTGATCTAACTGGTCTGTGATGGTTTTTATTTCATCCATTAAAATCGTTCTTTTATCATTGGCAGAGTCTTGATCAGGTTTTTCAGAAAAATTGCTATTTTGAGAAGCCTAAAATAAAAATATATTAAAATATATAAAATTTTATTATAACAAAAGAGTGAAAAATAATCTACGTACCTCTTTATGATTTATTATATCTTTCATTTCAGCAAACGCTTTTTCCAATGTATCACAAACAACGTCAGATGGTTCTTTTGATTGCAAATCTTCAATTTGAACATCATTGCAAGCAACATTGTTAATCGGTGTAGAATTACTGTCTATTGAAATATCATCAATAGAATTCTCTTTATTGTTTGATGTGTTGTGAGCAGTATTATCGTTTACTTCATCTGCTAATTTGATTTAAAAATTAAAACAGTTACATTATAATAAATAAAATACACACATATACATAGTATATGAACATGTAATATAAATTACAAATTACCTGTAATATCTATCTCTAATTCGCGCAATTCTTTTTTCAAAACGAGCAATTTTGATTTCAGTTCTGCGACATGACTCGAAGTTCTCAAAGATTTACAACCAACCTACAAAAAATAAATTTCATTAATAATTTAATTCACTTTGAAGAAATAAATATTGATTTAAAATCAACATATTTATACCTTATTCAATATTTGGTCAGGAAGAATGGCCTTGATATAGTCAGGTAATCCGCGCACAGCTTCAAGAAGTGTAGATTCTTTAAAATCAGCTTTATCCCATGTCTTGTTGTCAATTATCAGATCACTATTTTCACTGTCCATTAATTCATCAATTCCACATTCTAAGACAGTATGCTTTTCATTTTCAGACTAAAACAACAATATAAATAATATATTAAAATGAAAATCTATCATTAAGCATTCACGAGTCTTCCATACCTTCAATTGATTAACTTGTCTATCATGTTCATCTACAATATCTTCAAGCCGCATTTTCTCCTCTGTTACCCTATTTTCAGCATTTTCCAGTGCTTTTTGAGCGGTTTTCATTTGCGACTCCAACGTCGAATATTTGCTACTCAATATCTAAACAGTTGCAAAACTACAAATTAATACAATGAAACATCAAATTAAAAGACAAATTCAATCTGGTACATCACCTGATATTGTTCGTGAGCACGTTCCGTACTACTTCGGAGAACTGCACACTCATCCTCTGTAGAACAAAGGGACCATTGAAGATTGCAGACCTGATTTCTAAGTTTAAGTCTTTCTTCGAGAGCCAACCTTAACGATTCCTTTGCACTGACCTGTAATTAATACAATAAATACCATTTTCCAAATAATATTTAATTCAAAATATTCACCTCATATTTATGTTTGTCTTCCAGCAACTGTTGTAACTCTGTCGGTGGTGTGTTCGTATTTGTCGCAGCTAATCGTTTTTCAAGAAAGTGCACCCGACAAAGCAAGTGATCTTCGCACACCTGGGCTCGCCACGACATATCGGCAGCATTGCGACAACTGTCGACCGCTTGCCTCAAGGAGCTCAACTTCTCTTCAAGCATATATTCTCGATCAACAGCTTCCTTTAATGTATAAAAATAAACATACATGCATACATATCTGGCCCACACAACATTACAACTAATTTTTACAAAGAAATTAACTGTACTTGTATGATTTTATTTAAAATGTGAAGATCGTCAAGCGGCATCGATTGCATGGCCATGTTTGGTGAAGCTTTGGCTTCCTTACCGTCTGGAAGGTACAACTTGAGAGTGGCTACGATACAACCGTGAGTTACCTAAAACGATTAGAAAAGTTATAAAAGTCAATTTAAGCGGTAAAATATATGTCTACAAAATGAGTATTCATATTACGCTTACGCTGCCAGAATTTTCCATTACATCTACACCAAACTGTACGATATCGCCGGAGCACACTTCATAAGGAGCCGATTCTTTACTACCTTCAGACAAACGATGACTATTTACAAATGTACCATTACTGCTTTTCGTATCCTGAAATGTATATGTATGCAAAATATATCGTTTTCTTATACAACCATCACATATTTTATTTAGAGTTGAATTAAAACGCAAATATATAACTTACAGCGAGGTAGAAGTGACCATTTTCGTACCACAGAGAAGCGTGATGTCTCGACAATACCTTACAATCGAATATCGCATTGTTCATATCGGCTTTGGTTTTGGCAACGGACCTTCCTACCTAATCATACAAATAACAAACATTGCCATTATCTAATTCATATCGTATTTGTATAATTCAATGTGTGTGTTTGCGTACTTTGACCGGCTGATGGAGGATAAGTGTCCTCTTTTGGAAAGGGTGTGAATTGTGCCGACAGATAAGCACAGCCTTTGGGATGAGATCCGGAACTGGCTCGGTTGCGGTGCCCATGTTCGAAGGCTCACCCTCGAGTCGGAAAGGACATTCCATGGTGTAATTGTTTTCGCTATCGGGGGCAGTACTGACCCACTCTAAATTCGCTACCATCTCTGAGCTGAAACAAACAAATAATATAATCGTATTGACATTCAAAAACCCATAAGAAATTATCTATGATTAATATACCAATAAGAGTCATACATGTGTATATCATAAACAAACATTCAAGTTTAGTAATTTTACAGAAGGTCCAAACAATAAATGTATTGTGTATAAAAGTAGCAAACACGAATCTCAATTAAGTATTTCGAGTAGGGAACTGTGGAAATAATATCAAATTATATTCTCGGTGTTTACTTCACTACAATTTACAATTATATTTCAGATTAATGAAATATTTAAATACATATTAGAATTCACAAGTGTCCTGTGGGTTCAGATCTATGCAATATTAATATTGTACTAGTTCCAATCATTCTTTTTCAATCATAAAACATATCTACAATGTATTATTTACTAGAGCAATAAACCTCCATACATTTGAAGACTGCCAAGCATAGCTGGTATGAATTACAATTTTTAATTTCAATTTAAAACTATTTATTCATAATATTAGCCACAAGCGAATACTGCAAAAAAGATGGCAATAATTGCATAATTTAAAAACCTGTTGGCGATAAACATGCATACTGCAAACACTCGAGCTCCGACTTACTAGTTTAATTCATTAGTTGAAATAATGGAGTATTTTTATACATACAATTGTTAGTTTAAAATAAATATACAAAAAAATTTAAGCATTAAAGATAATTGTTATTATTTTTAAGTTTTAATCATTGTGGCATTACAGGAATCCCTAATGCGCCACAATGGTCGAAAAATACAGATAGATGAGAAAAATAAAAATATATACATATACACAATCATAAAAAAAAGAAAAAAATGAAAGCATTATAATAGTAGTAAAGTAAAAATATCAAGTAATAAAATACAAAGTAGGGAATTTCTTGCACCTATAGCCAGTACCAATATATAAGAACAGCTGCAAATACAAAACATCCCTGCTAGGCCCAAATGAAAAAGAGAAGATCAAAATTCCACTCATATATCACATTCTATCATAAAAATAAGAATGAGAGCACACTATAATCTACGCTCACTAAGGTGGAAAATATTGATTCCATTGAGAAGTCAGATAGCTCGTGGAATAAGAGCCATTCGATAAAGAACTGTGCGAGCAGGAGGTACAACCATCAAATGATGATGTCTACCACGCACATAACTATTAGGGACATAAAGTCTCAACTGTTCCAGCAACGACGAGCATGATATATTACCATGTAGACGCTGGAGAACAAAACGAATGAATGAAATGTGTCTCCAAAGTTCAAGGGAATTATAGCCAAATATGCCCAAAAGGAAAGGAGTGGGGTGAGATATGGGTACTCTTTACCCATACTCTTTCCTATATAGGAAACTAAGATATGTTTTTTGCACTTTCTCAATTATTAGAGAGTAATTTGCTTCATGCGGATTCTACACAAACGCATTATACTCTATCTTACTTCTAACAAGCGAGTTAAAAAGCAAGTAAGAAGACAAAGGATTGGAGAATAACCTAGTTATCGTTTTATAGTAATAAAAACGAGTAGCACCATATTTTTTAGAATAAAAATAATAGGTTTTGATACTAATTGATTAATTTTTAGATTCATTCTGATGAGTATAATAAAGTAGAGATGCAAACCAGTTTTAAAAAGAACCTTTGAATTATGGCAATTTGGTCAAATAAAAACCAAAATTGACTACATTATAGCACAAATTTGACAAATAAATAATATTTTGATAATTTTAAACCAAAATCTTAGGAATATTTTATATTAAAGTGTATTACTTATATTTGATTACAATCAGTAAATCATTTCATATTATTAAAAATATAATAAATGGCTTGTAGATTATATATTAATAAAAAATATTGGATCTTTTTCACTATATGTAGTTGGTCTGCTGTAGGAAGAGACTTTGCTGTAGGAAAAACGTACAATGCTGTCATTTACACTGCCTCTCGACCAATAGCATTTCGTACACAGAAGAACATTTTACGCGCGAAATGCTATTGGTCGAAATGAGGTGTACAGGACAGCATGTGCGTTTTATCAAATTGTCATCCTACAGCGGATGGGCAATATCTGGAGGAATTTATTTAAAACAAAATATACATTTTTTTGCATTTAAAAATCAACGTATTCCCTCTCCATTTACTGAAGAAGATGGCGTGACATTCTTACAAGAGAGGAATTTTGGAAGCTTTAATTGTCAAAAATGGAAATTGTTTCAGCAACATTTGTCTATAATGGTCATTTGTGATGGCTGCTTGTTTCTCACTGTTGGGTCAGATAATTAATTGTGCAAGGAGGAATCAATGATTAGAATAATCAATGATTGGAACTACTACATGAGAAAATTTTCAAAAGACCCAAATAGATATGAGGCGAAAAATCAATCGCTTATAAAGTAAAAGGCCAGTGGAGTACTTCCTTAACAGTACTCGGGACCAAATCAAAATAACAAATTCAAAAAATAAAACCAAATTGAAAGCCTGAAAATATTAGTGAAGTAAAATTGCTCAACTTGCATCTCTGAGTTTGTACGTTAATTTCTATCGCTATTGTTTTTAAATTCATATTTAAAAAAAATACAAAACAAAAGAGCATCAATTATTTTTCTACAAACAAACGAACGTCGACTTTTTAACCAGTCGAAATAAAACGAGCACTCAGATCGGTCGAAAACATAAAAGGAACGTGCAGAATCGGATCGTCCGGCCAACGCAGTGTAATAAATCAAACGAACGACACTACTAAACGTAAGGTGTAATTTAAAATTCAATTAAATTCACACCCATAGACAATGTCGGATGTGTAGCGCACACAATCACACAATCACACGATCTCACTTCCACGGCAGTGGATGTTTTTCCCAACTGCAATGTGATGTAAGAGAAGAAACACGGGAGCACTTTACCATCCCGCGAAGACGAGGAACGAGTGGAATGATTGAACGTGTATGTGGAGTGTGAAGGTGGCACTTTGGCACTATGACACTCTATAGCAGTGTGACAGGAGTGAACGGAACTGGAACTAGCAATGGAGCGATGGAGCGATAGAGCGATGAGCGATGAGCGATGCAGCGAACGGCGCGCCCAGCTGTCAAACGGCAGGGCGAAGAAGCGCCATTAGTCGCAGTCGTATTCGTATTGAAGGGGAGGGACTCACCTCATGTCTGAGAGCGCACTCGGAGGGTGTGCAGAGAGGGGGTGGGTGAGGGGGAGCGGTGTCAGGGCGCGCGCCCCTCCAGCGGGGCCCCGCGCGCCCGACGCATCTCCAGCGGGCGACACACACCGACACGCCACTCGCACCACTCGCACCACTCGCACTCGCACTCACACTCGCACCCACACTTGCACGCGCGCGCCGAATATCTCGCACACACACGCATGCAGCAGCAAACGACGATCGCCACACTGACAGAGCGCTGGCCAGCCAGCAACCCGACCCAACACTCAACACTCAACACTCTACACTCTACACTCAACACTCGACGGGCAACAACCCACTCCGCCCGCACAACTACGCCCACCTCTTTTTGCCGAATGCTGCTCTATTTGCCATTTTATTTTTATCACCTCCCTCTGTTACACAATTCTGCTACGTTTTCAATCTCATTCATAATCACCCGAATAAATACAGATTATTGCAATTTATTCTGACATTCAAATTAAGGCCTATGCTCGATTTTTCCTATCAAATTAATGTTAAATTCTCGACTTGCTAGTCAGTATCGCCATCGATGAAATACAATCAATAAATATTATTTAATATATATTGTAGTGTTTTATATTGCACAATTAAAAATTATCGTCAATTATAAATAGTGATCCTGATAGCAAAAAATGATTCTGATTATTCACTAAAATCTCAATCACGGAACATCTAGTACCTAAAAAATCCATCAATCGCGTAATATTGTCCTGACGAGAACTCGAATGTCAGATATTAGGTATTCGCAATTTTCGTGGCAACGATTGTCGTGCGCGCGATCGCAATTTGCGCAACAATCCGTTTACCGTTATAGTTATATATTTTGAACACGGTTTAGTTACAAATAAATAAATTGTACAAATTAAAGGTATCATTCGTTTGTTTTATTTGTAAATTTTAAAGCAATAATAATAAATGATAAAATTAACTGTATTCGTATATATGAAAGTTTAAATATTTTGGAAGTTGTTGAAATGAATTTGATGACTATTTAGTGATATGTGTTATTTGCATGATAATTTTTCAATTCTGAAAATAAACGTTTTAGGCTGTTTTGATGCACTATTATGACTGACGACTTATCGACCGCTGCGCGCGCCGTGGCGCCACCTGTCGCGTAGCGAATGTCGAACTGTGAAGCCGGTCTTGAATTTTTTCCATCTTTGGCGTAATTTTTAGTTTCGATACAAAAATTGTACAAACGATTTGTACCTACGATCGAATTGAACAATTCGACTATTTTGCCAAATAGCATTCGGATTGCTTAAAGATAATTTTAGTTAACTAATTACACGCGTAAGTACTAATAAATTTAGAAATCACATTAAAATTAATTTATTACTGGTTTTTAAGGAAAAAAAAAAATTTGTACACTAGTAGTCTAATGCATACAAATTCATGCTCGTAGAAAGGAAAATATAAATTTAAGTTGACATAATTTGTTTTTATTTTGTAGGTACATACATATGTATATACATATGTTACAGTAAGAATGTAAATCTCGAATCAGTATACACTGACTAGTATGTGTATACATCATCAAAATCACCCAGTAACAGTATACACGGAAGAATGGATGAACACGTTTACTTGTAAATTCATACACTAGCTTTATACACTACAACCGGTGGTCCTTACTGCATAAACTCTGAGTTGACGAAGACTAAAAAAATGAACTCGTACCAAAGAATTAAGATTAGGAGTGGAGGTACGGTTTTGTCGGCTCCTCCCATGAAAATCATGCATACAGGCGTATTTGTCTTGCAAACCATCTACCTCCAGTCCTAATCTTAATGCTTTGGTACGAGTTCACTTTTTGAGTATTCATCAACAAGTCTGTGCCGTAAGGTAGACTACCATACAACACAGCGCCTAGTACCCGGCACAATGCCGGTCTAATCCATCCTGCAAGTTTAAAACCGGGCTTACTGTAACATATACATGATTTTCTCTTTTAAACGTTTAAAATATTTGTTTAATTTATCTGAAAGTTAAAAATACATCATTTCATTTCATAGTCTTTTAACTATAAATAGTTACTGCAAACCGCTTCTTTTCCATTTTGAAAAAAATACATCTATAAATTGTTACTAATAGTATCATTGTTCATGTATTATTGGTAAACGGGTTACATCCGAAATGTGAATCGCTACCAGGATAACCGCCACTGCGAAAATCGCTCGCACGGATTTCCTGTCACACGAAAATTCGTCGTACAGGAACATTGTCGTACAGAAAACTGCCCAAATATTGCTTAAAATTTCCCAAATCTCGTATAAAAAAGCATTTGTTGAGCAATATTTGGGCAGTTTTCTGTACGGCAATTTTCCTGTGCGTCGAATTTTCATGCGACAGGAGACCGCGCGAGCGATTTTCGTAGCGGCGGTCATCCTGGTAGCGATTCACATTTGAGATGTAATCATCGAACCGTATTATTGTATTATTTCGAGCTGTAAATGGTTTGAAAGTATGCACATGCACATTTAGTCGGGTATTTATCGAAACCACAGAGGCAAAATAAATGAACATTTTCAAGGTTTTGCAAGTCAAATAAAAATAATGAAACGTTGTGCAAAGAGCGATTCGACAGAAGCGACAAAATTTGACAGTTGAAACCGACGAGGTGGAAAAGGGGTGAAGAGGTGGAGAGGTGGAGAGGTGGAGAGGCGGGAGAGGTGGCGAGCCCGAGTTTGAGAAGAGTCGAATGCGAGTGCGACTTTCCGCGTTGAGTCAGTTTCGTGCGACGTTCGGCGTTCGACGGGCGAAAGGCGAGATCGTCGCAGTCGACCGCTCGCCCGCCCGCCCGCCCCCTCGCCGCGCCCACCCCGCCTCGTCTCCGCGTCACACGTGAGTACTTCCTCTGCCCGCCCCCCCCCAACACGCCTCCCCTCCGCCCCGCGCTGCGCCGCTCGCCCCGCGTCCCGCGAGGAGTCTCCGCACTCTCCAAAATGGCCGTTGCTGGTGACGGTTGGACTGCCGTGTGACTGATCGGTGATCAGTGATCACTGCTGAGCCACCCACCACCACAGGGGAGTGAGTGGTGGTGGTGTAGTCAGTGCTCTTGCTCTTGCTCTTGCTCTTGCTCTTCACTCGCTCCTCACTCCTCGCCGCGACGACCACTCTGCCACCTCCACCTCCAACTCCATTCTCCAACTGTCAAAGTCGCCCCCGCGTGTCCCCCCCCCCTCCCCCTCCGCCGCCCCCTCTCCCCCCGCGCTCTCCACCATTTGCATCGCTCGCTCGGTCGGTCGATATCGCGCTCGCCACACTCAAATGTCACACTCCTTTGTTTTTTTCATTTTTCCCCTCTAGCAACATCGGTGTTTAATTCCGTTTTTGAATTTTTCCCGACCGTTTGTGATCGCTTTGACGGAAGGCAAATGTCGTAATGAATGGGGGACGGGAAAAACAAACAATGTCGGTTTTTGTACGCGTCGACCAGTGTTGTCAGTTTGCCAATGTCACCTGCCAACATGTCGATAAACCGAAGCGTCTCGATGAGTTTACCTTCTATACCTAAAAATAAAATGATTGAAACGAATTAATGAATAAAATCTCCGTACGTCAGCTGATTCGACGAGTCGGCCGTGTGTCGTCATCGTTTTGGCATAATTTAGCGTGTGCGATTATGTATGTATGTTCGTTTTTGTCTCGTCCGTCTGTCTGTTTGGCCATATTGTGTGATCGATTTTGATCGGAATCGTTCGCGCGGCCTTAAATATTTTCTTTTGGTTGTGTTTTTTTGGCCGCACGTCCTACGTGGGTTTTTCGATTCGAAGAAAATAATGTCGCAAATTTCGCTTCACCTACTGTGACGTTCGACGACGACGTTTCCTGCTCTTTTGCGATGTTTGCCAATTTTAATTTGTTGTTTGATTAGAATATACTTTTTTTTGTATTTAACCTCTCTCACTCGATATTGTCAAATCGTATTCATTCTTTCAATACGATAATTTGAATATGTTGAGTTAGCAGTATAGAATGTCATCGCTTCTTATAATAAGATTAGTAATTTTTTGCCTTTCCTTTAATAAATATATTTACATAATAATTTCAAATGACCTTATGCGGACTCACGTTGACGATATATTTTTGACCCGGATTCCGCCCATTTAATTGTAATTGAGTCAATTTATGAACATACGTTTAGACATTTTAATAATTACTCCAACTTTCAATAATAAACTGTATTGATAAGATTACAAAATTTCACAAACCATTATTAATTAAGGATCGGATAGTCATTATTAGAATACGAATAGTCATTGAGTCAACCTCAAATAACAATACACATTCCGATAATGCTGAAAATAAAATAGTAAATAAAAAAAAAGATTTCCTACAAAGTTAATAATAGCTAAAACGCCCCAAAAACATTTTGCCCTAATAAGTATCCGCCCTTTATTCATTATAGTACAAGGTCACTTCATAGGCCGAACTGGGCAATTGCTTTTATATTTTTCGAGGAATTATTATTATTATAATTTATAAAATTAAAATTATTTTTTAAACAAGAATGGAATGATATATTGATTGTAATTATTAGTACCGAATCAATGGACATCTAATATTAGCGTTAAATATTTTCTATGAACTGCAAAGGACCAAAATTCTTCCTCTGATTAATCAAAAAAAAAAATGCCAATGACATATTTAAGTTAATAGTGGAAGAAGCGAATTTTTGTTACATTTCCGCGAGCCCTTAGATATTAATTGTTTTATATAATGTCTTACCAATACGCCCCATTGGCAACTTGCCTCGCCCCAAGAGGATACTGCCCTGGTCAAAATACGGTGTTTAATTATTATTCATCCTCATTATCCAACTAATTTCTATATGTTTATATACTTTTCAGTAGCCCATGTTCTTTGGATTAGTATAGCTTTGCAAAATTTGGTTCAAATCAAGGAATCTAAAAAATGTGCATACAAATTAAATGGAATCTAAAGAATATGTATACATAGATTATGATATATTTTATTTATTATTACATAGCAAACATACCGTATATCTTCCAAACCAAAATGAGTCGTTTGCAAATATGTATGTAAGTTTTAATTTTGGCTCTAGCTATATACACACATTGTGTTTATCGATATAGAATAGTGATGTTTCGAAGTGCATTGATCAGTGCAACTTTTCTAAAAGTGATATTTAGAAAGCTCAGTTATGCAACTGCATCATTAAATGCCACATTCAAATTTAGAAGTCTGCTTTAATTATAACGTTCTTTTTTTTTTGCTTGCACAATAGATGTCAACGCAATAAAAATATAACAACTGTGTTCTTTTTCCGTTATTATTATTGCAACAAATACGATTGGTAATTTTATTATATAATTTATAATTCAATTGATAATGCCTTTCGAAATGCGGACGGACTGGAACAAGAATGCATTATTAATTTTTAATTACGAACAAGGTCGTGATAGCGAAGAAACCTTGTAAAATTCGGTGTAAAGTGCCAGTGTGCCATATTGACTCGATGACTCACACACACACACACACACACATCACAACATTTATTTTCCTTACATGGCATTGTTTTTATCATATAATTGTCATTCTTGGATTTGTTTAGCACATGCATACCGTATCCCCCCAAATCCTGGATTTTTTTTTTGTTTGGATGACTGACCAGCTTTGAGGTTGATCCTAATATATATGAACTCAAGCACACACACCTTGAATGTTGGTTGGTTGGGTCTTTTTTCATTACGTTTTAGTGTTGAGTCAGCACATTAGAATTAGAAACGGTTTGTTTTGAATCAGAACGCCATTCCGTGTCTTGTCTTTTGAACGTTTGCACGCTGATCTCGTTCTCTCTCTCTTCTCGTCGTCGCTTTTCGCAATGCTTTCGGTCTGTCTGTTATTATTGTTGTCAGTGAAATCAAGTGCTGTGAAAAATTCGCTATAGTGGAGATGCTGTGTTTTTTTTAAGTGAAAGAGGAACTAAGTGAAATAATTTGAATATTCACGTGACTCGATACTGGAATTGCTCGAGTGTTTAACTGTGCTTTGTAAGTGTGTATCTTGAAGGTACATATTGATTTTTTTTTCTGATGGAAAATTTTCTTTGATCAAATTCGAAAATAGTCCGTTTAGAGATCCTCTTAAATGTTCTTCTTCTATTTGTTTTGATGATATCACCGTATTTTTACGTTGGAAATTTTCGACCTTTACTCTTTTATTGCTTTTTAGCATATTGTATGTATCGTCGATTCAGATGAGATATGTTGTTGTTTTTTTTTTTTTTTTTGAAAAGCCTTGATCGTAATAGTTTTTTACGCGTTTTAGTTCCGTAGTAATGTCAAAAATGATATATTGACAGTTTATTACTAAGCATATGGCGCAAATTTGGTACGTAGGTGGTGCTTATCAAATGACCCTGGCTCGAACTAAATTGTTTGTTTTTATTATTATTTTGAGTTTATAGTTAGTTTTCGGTACTCATATTTACTAATTAGTAAATATGAGTTTACTATTCCTTTATGAGTTTCTAATTTTACATTCAACCTGTATAATGATAACAGATGGTTCTTTGAAAATTGATGTTTGGAATGAAAAATTTCAGAGTTGTGGGATTTTAATCACTGTGAGATACTTTTATATTATACTTATACGGAACTCTGAAATTGAAAATCAATTTTTATTGTTGGATGTTAGTTTTTTGTGAATTTGTTAAATATGCGAATGTGCGTGACGCCATCCATTAAAATAAACTCGGGTCACATTTGATATTTTCCATATAGTCAAAAGGTAAGAATAACCTTGCCCAATTCAAATTCCGAATTATCATAGAAAATCAGGTTTTCTTTCTTAAAATTTTCTACTAGATGTGAACCGTTAAATTTTAAAACTTGGTACATAATTCGAATATGATGCATCACCTCACCATATATGGACAACATTATAATTGCTTTTACAGTCCCTTTTACTTATTCAGCTGAATATGTATGCAATTTTTGTATACATATACATACATATCCAATATTTTGGAACGTTCAGTTCACACTTGCACTAATGACGCGTATAAAGGTCGACAGGTTGTAATTTCAATATCGTAGAGTAGTCTGGAAAATCAGTGCTATTGTATCTTAGACAAGTGATTAAAGGTGTGCTATGAGGAAGTATCATTAGTTTGAGTGTTGGCAAGGTGTCCAGATTTGGTCAGTCGTCGACCGAGGCAAGGACCACCGGCTGATCTGACTGCTTTACCAGCTCCCTCTCATCTGACCAGCTGTCGATGATCTCATTCTTGATTCATCACTCGCTATTACCCAACGAGCACTGACTCGCTTTCGGAGTTCCCTCACGTGTCGTCGACGTTCGCAGTTTATTTACATTGATCTGCTTTCTACTAAGTATGCATGTATATATATATACATACATAGGTTTATGTGTGTAATTATATTTGACCGTCATCCGTTCCGGTCAATATTTCGATCGAAAGCGAAAGCTTTTTCAGCGAGAGTGTGTGTCGTCATAATCATAATGTACGAATTTCTCGGAAATCAAATAAACACTCGTTTATTTTTAAATATTTATGTTGTATGTACTTTACGCTGCGTGTGCGTAACCGTTCTCTCGTCGAATTATCAAATTATGCACATATTTATATACGGCGATGATTTCGACCTTCTGACGTCTCTCGCTCGCTGGCTCTCTTCGATCCGCCATATTCCGCGAGGGGGACCATCGTTTGTGCGATTATTGTATATATATATATATAATATGTATACACAGGGTGCCCTAGAAAATTGTTTCAATTTTTCATTGCCGAGGGACCGACGAAAATGCCTGACCCACATCTGGCCGCGCTGCTAATGCGTAGGTCACTATGTAGGTATACTATTCTAAACGAGGACGTACCCGAAGTTATCGAATTGAGATGTTATCATTTGCGAAAATGTCAGTGTGGATCGTTTGATTTGTGTCTTCGTTCGTTGTTTCAATTTGGTGTGTTTCGAGTGTAGTATCTATCTATTATTATTATGTTAAAGGTTTTTTTAAAGCTGTTTTAACCACCAGTGATTTTTTTTTTCATATGTAATGATCTATATATGTATGTTTGTACTTGCTTCGAAAATAATTTACTTTGGATATTAAATGGTACTTGTATGTACCCTTTATTGTATTTGTTTGTATTGTGCCCTTTGAATGCTGACCAACGCCGATCGGCGTTTTGCCAACGAGTCCATAGGCCTGAAAAACGCCGATAGGCGTTGCGTTTTGAGCATTTTCGAAGTAAACAAGAATACTACTCGCTCAGCCTTTCCAGGTAGCGTTGAAAAAAAATGCATTGGACATGGGTCGTGTAATCCGTGTCATTCATTTGTCAACGTTAATAAAGTCTGGCTTACATCATAGCAGAATTTCCCGATGGATATACCTAGCTGTTTAGTATTTTAGATTGTGGCTTGGCATTTAGGAGATGGAACTAGTTTTGGAAAAAAACATTCATTAATAGACTTCTTTTGCTTATTTTATGATGTTGCAAGATAATAGTGAGTCTAAACACACCTTTACAAAACTCGATCTAGGGTTTGTTTGGATTAGCTGCAATTTTTGTACCTGCTTTCTATTGAATTTCAAAACAATTTCAACTGGAAATGTTGGCTAAATATTCAGTGTGGCGGGCTTTTAACAGTAAAGACGTCAGCACTCAAAGGGTTAAATAAAACATTTTTTTTTATTGTTTGTAAGTTCGGTACTTGTTCAATAGTTAGGCTCACGATTCACGCTCAATAACCCACATACATATTATGCTTCGCTTATATTTCGCTTATATCATGTTTCGACTATATGTCAACAGATGTCTCAAGTGGTAAAATTAGCCTTCGCGCGTGTTCCTGGCGTTTATATTGTAACGTGGGAACATGGGATAGACTATCCACTGTCTAAGTGTATTCGTGGGTGAACAATAGAGACCCCGGATTAGGCCAACGGGACTCCGCAACAAAGGATACGCTGGAGTTCTCACAGACCTGGGCGAGTGTGTGTGTAAACAATAAATTCGCCAGGGTAGATTTTTAAGTGCCTAGACAATAGACATATTTATAGATTGGGGAAGCTGTGCTGTGCAACTTATCCTTTATAAGGAGGTACACACGGTAGATCAGATTATTCCGGAGTGAGCGGTCCTTCCCCGTGGACCTCTGGGATCGTTGAATAAATGCTGTGAAGCGACTTTGGCCTTTCGTTTGGATCCTGAACCCAGCACTACGCAACAATACATACATAGGTCTTATAGCGGAAACAAAACGTCTAGATATGAGTCCTATACAGTCCCGTTTCGTTCCTCGTCTCCGACTATTTCCCACAGTCGTTCTAAATGTTTTATCATGTATGCCATTATTATTAAATAAGTAAAAAATCTGTTGACATACACTTAGTCGAAACGAGATGTCGCAGCGAAGCGTAATAATTGGTTTTTGAGCGCGAAGCGTGAGCCCAACTAATGAACAAGTATCGTAAAGGCGCAGACACAATGAGGTACGCGGCACGTGTTTTTTTTATTAGATATTTTTGTACATTAAAGAAAACGCTAGCACGCCTGATATATGCTACGAAACCCATGCCAAAAATCCTTGTATTAATATAAGTTTGACAGCAGTATTTGAAGAAATGTAGGAGAGACTTGTCGAATAAAAACCGTGCGATGTGAGACATCCTTTTTTCACCACAGAAGGCCAAGAACGTGCCCGTTTCATACGATTCGGTTCGTTTCCGCCTCAAGTTCGTTCTTTTTTTATCTACTTATAATTTAATCTAATCGGTCGATTTTATTATTCCATTTTTTTTTGTCATTTCATATACAGAAATTCCCCTTGGTGGTTTCAACTTAAAATTAAGTTTTAAGTACGACTAACAGGTTCGCTCGTTCGCATACTGAATTTGCAATTTCTCCGTTTATATCAGGGCTCTGGGGAGCTGTGTCGTTTTGTCGAACCTTTTTCTTTTTTATTGTCTCTGAATTTAAATTGTGGAGTCTACTAGGATTCGCGAAACCCGTTTGGTCGGTAAATAGGCTGTTTACCGGTGATCTTTTGCTTTTTCAAAAAATATTCGTAACGATCGTAAAAATATCCAATTTATATATTTTTAGTTTTGACTTGGATACGTATTAAAATTTCCGGTTTATTAAGTACCAGAAATTTTCTTTCCGGTAATTGCCAACATTCAAATTTGCGTTCGCTACTGTCGACACTGATTTTTGTTTACCTGCTGTACATATTGACAATGAAACCACTGCTTAATTACAACTAGGCTTCGTCTATCTGCGTAAACGACTTTAATAGTTGTGTAAGTGATGGATATTATGTAGAAGGGAAACGTGATATGGGTACATTGTTCATAGCAGTTGGCTGCTACACTTGACTTTTGAAAACTTTTAACCCTGACAGTGTGTTTGCTACGTCAGAACATGTGTTTCGTCGATATTGTGTGTACATATTTGACTAAAATTGTTTGTTTGTGTGTTGCGACCAGGTGATGGGCTCCGGTGAGTCGGCGTGAGCTTCCTTCCTAGTCTACTGAAGCAGCTGAAAAAAGCAGCAGCACCCATTATCGGAAGAAGTCACCCCTCCACCTCGACACTCCGACCACGATGAAAATGGTGTTGTCGCAGCGGCAGCGGGAAGAACTGTAAGTTCATCTCAATTAAGACCACTAATACCTAACGGCCACTAATACACACCGCAGACCATTTCGAAAGTCCACTTTCGAATTTTTACGATATTGCAGTTTAAAAACGTTCGATTTAGGTCCCCAAAGATAGCTCAAAATGTCGTCTCGTATCCACACGTGTGTAAGTTTCTCCGGAACATTTTCATTTTTCTTCCGGTTTTATCGGAGCACTTGCTCGCGGACTAAGTTTAGTTTCACATCGAGCTGTGTGAAAGTTGACGTGTTGTTCTTCTCGTTCGCGCAAATTCGAAATTTGAATTGCACGGTCATAGTTGACTCTCAAGTACAGTGGATAACAAACGCGATGGCGAATTCCGCTATAAAATTCCGCCGTGGTTGTTGACCCCAAAAATGGTTCCAGGCAGACTCACCGACGACGAATTTGGAGTGCATTCGTCTATCGATCTGTAAGTACGTACCTACATACTTAGGTGGATTCGGCAAACGCCATCGCGTCATTCATGCACTCTATTCGCACTAGGCAGAAGGTCACGACATGATTCCCAACTTGGTCTAAAATGAATAGTATTCCATATTTGTCGTCACTTAAATTCTGCGAACGCTCGCTCAATTTATTCAATATTGTTATACAACCTTCACCTTTCACGGCAATCCTTTCGTTTTGAACTATGTATGGTTGTACCGGTTTAATTTGGCAGGAAGTCGTTCTCACACTTTTACACAGCGGTACAGTTATCCGGTGAGGTCTTCTAATGAGTGAGATGTATACGAAATACATATTTCACCAGTTACCACTGACTGGTATATACCGTCTTCAGATAAATATCACTCAATTATTGCGCATGCACATATATCCATATTGTACAGGAAAGGTGCGGTTTTCCGTTCGGCGTTGTCCTTTATTTAACCTTTTGAAGGGGGTGACCTCACAGGTGAGAATGGAAACGAACCGTGTAAAAGGTTGGTTGAAATGCAGGGCATCGCGGAAAACGTAGAGCGGGAAGCCTTACCTAAATACGGTCAGACGGTTTGATTCAACGGTTTCATGTATTTGAAATAAAGCTTGGTCTTCACACATTCCTTTGGCAGAGTACCACTAGACTCTAATATAAATGTTACGAAAACTGCGACTGCTGGCGTTTCATCTTTCGTCGCTTAGATTTGAATCCCCCTAGGGCAGCCCAAGTCTAAAGCAATGCTAAGCTTAATTACCTCTTAAGATATTTCAATTATGGTTTATTAGCCTGAAATTTATCTCCCTTGAAAACATTGACGGTATTGAGCCAGTCTAGTGGCGGCTCGACCATATGATTACGGGCTGCAGACCTCCCATTATAGTACATATGCATACTATTTTTGTCATCTATATGAGCTGCGGGCTGCATCCTCCCAATGTAGTATGTACACATTCATGCCATTTTTGTTTGCATTCGGGCATCGGTGTGGTCAACGAGCTACTACAGCCCGATTCATACCTGCAGCCCCTTCACTATGAATTCTGACGAGCCGCCACTGCTACAAACAACTCTTTTCATATTTTTGAAACTTCCCCAACTTAACTAACACTTGTATGACATTGGCAAGCTAATGAACACTGGCCTTTGTATACAATACAAAAAGTGAGAATATTGCATTGCATATTGTAGTTTAACGATCGGCCATCGATCATTTCTTTTCGAGACCCTCAAGCGAGGCCGTCGACTAGCCGATGATAGTGCATACTAGCAGTGGACATTGTGCTGGGAGTATTGTTTTTATGTAGATATGGACGTGTATGCATTAATTATTTATATGCTCTCGCGATAACGCAGAATTCCTATCGAATCCGTGGAAACAATCCACGTGTACAGTTACGTTCTGATTTGACCTGCATGTTTCGCCGTTTGGGATCACTGCCCTCCATCCATCCACGTTAGATACCCACTAAGTGGCAGTACCTTACGCCGTACATATTCGATGGTACATACCTGAGATGTTCCACCATCCATCATCGACGACGACGACGACGGCATCATCAGCTAACATAATGACACAGAGATAAGCGTCCGGCGAGATTCCAGCTCGTGTCACCATACGGCAATTTGCGATTGTCGTCGTTGTTCACTCTGATTGACTGCAGGGTTATCGGGGCACCCTTATCACGCTCGGCGTATGCTTGAATACCTAGCATGTGCATATATTGGCAATATAATAATATATTATAATAAGTACGTTTGTAAAATGCGTGAAGGTAGTACCCATAAACGTCGGTCGCGAGGCCAAGTTCATCGGTGAAGGGTTTCCCCTACTACTTTTGGGTCGATGTTTCGCTTGATTTTATTTTTCTTAGAATTACCATTTTCCGCTCGCGTGTGCCGTTTCGCCAAATTTGCATTTCTACAATCGATAGTACTGATATGGTTTGGAACGATTCGAGAGTTATAATAGTAATAGAAGAAGAAAAAAAAACAACGGTAGAGCCGTTCACCTGCCGATACTTCTTACTACTTACTTACTGGCCGAACCAAAAGAGAATAGAAAGTGCCAATTCTACTATACTACTCGTATATTATAACTTTTCACTTTGTGTTATTATTATTTTTTTAAATTGTAACGTGTTATGATTTTGCATTCAGCATCTGTTCCTCTCGAAAGGGTCGTTTTTGTGCATGTGTGAATTTATCATTTATGCACGTTAGTTTAGGAGTCGTAAGCTGTAAAGATGTGTATATAGGTGTTAGAATTTGAAATAAAATTCTGTTCAAAAGTGGAATTTGTGAAAATTTGATTAGAAAATAAGCTGTTGATTTCGTTTTTTTGATCTGTGGATCTGCAAGCTGAGTAGTTGTGAAGGATAAAGTGTTGGAATTGAAACCCATATTCATTAATCTTGCTGACAATGGCTTCTCAATATTGAAAATTAATTGAGTTTTCAACTTAAAATGCCAAAGTCAAGTTCTGTTTTTCAATATGCCAACGAAGCACGAACATATTTGATTCAACAGGGACGCTTTCTCAGACTAAAAAATGGCATTTTAACGGGGATTGCAAGCCAGCCAAGTCTGCCCGGGGTTTTCTTTTGTATTATTATTTTTTAGATCAATATCTCGACAAAAGAAAAGACGACACCAATATGGCGCAACTTAGAACTCCCTTGGAAATCCTCTCTTCAGTAGACTTTCATTTAAAAAACTTTCATACATTCAAAAAATAATTTGACACATGCGTTACAATTGAAGTATTGGTATCGTTTACGTTAATTGTGTTTTTATTAAATGATCAATGCTTGGTGAATTTTTGGGTAGCAGTTTTGCCAGTGACGCGTATATAATTGATGATTAGGTGTTTTTTTTTTTAACACTGATTTGACGCGTTGTTTTCTCTGACATAAGATAAGCTGATGGAAAGCATTTCCTGTATATTTGGACTTTGAACGTACAATTTACACGGGCAGAAGTTTTGCGTAGCAGAGTTTCCAGTCATCGGTGTATTTTTAGAGGGTCGTTGTTTTGTTTCGGATCCAGTCTGGAACCTGAACTACCCCTACCCAGAACATTTGCGCGTAGTACTCGAAGCTGAAGGAATTCCTCGTTTTTTGACAGCTGTGTATTTTGCAAACAATGACTCACTGACGAAATCCGTCATGACCGTTCCATTGTACGTAGGGTATTGCGCTCAACTATTGATAATAGTGCTTCGAACCGGGAAACACTTATCTGCAACGCGTTGCGCACGATATTCAGATATTTTCAGACACTCGCCATTGCTCTTCCATTGTAATATTACAATGATAATTTGGTAGCTCTTATCCCAGCTGGAGATATTTTTGCCGAACTGGTTTTTTTTTTATCTTACACACGAGTGAAAGTCGATATTAGTTCGTGTGTACCTAATGTGCGCGATTCTCATGTATTGCATTGTATTATAACTTTCTTCATAATATAGATAGTCTGCTTTCTTCTCACATTGTCGCACTTCTTCTGTTTTTTTTTTTATTTCGTTAGTTTTCGCAAGTGTAAACGGATTATTTTCGCATTGGCCTTATTTGAATCGATATGTGTCAATTTTCGTCACCGGTCTCCGTTGCACAACAGTTGATCCGTTTAAAAGACAATGTTATGGGGCATCGAATAAGCCGTACAAGTGCTGCGTATCCAAATTAGCCGCCCAAATTAGTGTGTCTGTATACATATCTTTGATGCACTTTGGTGTCTTCTCTGTTACTACGAAAAAATGTCGATGAATCATATCGTATTACTGTTATCGCAGATAGTGCGGATCTGGGATTTATTTCCAATAATAATGGTATTTCAAGTTGCGCAATAATCCCAAAAGGCCTACAACAGTACGTAGAAAAATAAGCGTGACGCAAACGGGGGTAAGTTTCACCCCGTTGCGTAGGTGGATTCTCCCTACGAGCTGGTCCACCACCCACCCACCTCCCACGACGGATCGATACCGGTCGCTTGAATTGTACGACGCTATTCCACCAGCCGGCCTGTCTTAAAATATTTAAAACAACCCCCTGCCCAGTTTGGATGCTTTCAATTTACACGTCTTTAGATTGCTTTTTTTTAAAGAAGGACCTCTCTCTTCTCTGGCTTTCGTCTGTGCGTGAAAGGAATGCAAATTTGATTTGTTATTTAGTAAGACTCTTCGATCATCCGATAGCAGTCATCGCATCCGGTGTTCGTATGCTAATAATTCTCTTACGGAATGGACTAAGTATGTACATATGTTATGTTCAATCGTAGAGGTGGTTGCAAAATTTTTATTCGCGTTTGCTATTTTTCTTCGCAATATGCTTTACGGCATAATGGACTGTATTCTTTCATAGTCACCGCGTATAAGCTTGTTATACACGCAAAAGTATAAAAGTTAGATCAAATATGTACATCCGTCGGATTTTGTATTATGATATGGTTGTCAGTGACTATAGTAGTAGTAGTTTGGGTACGATGGCGCCGGTCGGAAAAAGATAACCGTCTGGTTTCCTCTTCCATTTTGCAAGTCTTTAATCTGGTAGATTCATTGATTTGTGGATCTGCCAATTACAATCATTTCATTAGCCAGCAGTATAGCTCAGTGGTAGCGTGTATGTTTAGCATCAAGTGATTTTTGGGTTCGATCCCGCTATACTGCTGGTTAGCTGGATATTTGTGACTCCAAGTCGATCGCTTCTTATCAGATTTTGCCAATTTTATTTCATCATTGTTGAAACGGTTCCTCAAAATTGGCAAAAAATCATCCTACCTGCTGTCACAAATCTTCCGTATTTAATGTATGTACAATTTGTAAAAATTATGTACAAATCTAAATCCATAGATGTCTCAATTAATTGTTAATTTCGTGTTCTTCTGGTTCTCGAAATACAGTGATTTATGTAATAAAAATGCTGCATTGTTTGTAATTAATTGTCTAGGAAGGCGCATTGTGGTCTTTCTGTCTAGCCTTCCTGGTATATATATGTAAAATAAAATAAAATTATTCATTAATATCTATTTTGATACATTGAGAGTCGACAAGCGAAAAATCACTGAGATAAGTTGTGTATTTATTTGGGAAGATAAAATCTCCACTATAGAGCCCTTTCATACAGTAAATTTGTGGTTTCGATTAAGGATTTGCATTTATGTGCTTGATCAGTTATTTATAGGCTGCTTTGTATACATCGTAACTTATACCACGAAAGAGCTCTAATCTAATCGTAGTAGAGCTTGGGCCTTGTAATTGGATATGTATTTTTTCTCATCGATCGAATTCATTAGAAGGTTTTGAAATTAGCGATTTTGTTTCTTTTAGTTGTTTTATTGTCTAAATATTCCGAAAAGAAGAGTAAGATAAGAAAAGGCTATTTCAACCCCCGCCTGAACCATAAATCAGGAGCATCAAGTGGTTTATCGAGAATTATAGGACCCAAGGTACTCGTATGGTAAATGCAAGGAAAAGGAAAGACATGTCTGAAATGTCACGCACTACTTGTGATTAGTATGCTTGAGAACGAAGTATGTTGTCACAGTGGGGGATGATTGATTTTGAGACTGTGGGATGTTTACAGAGCGCGATGACGTTGTTGCAAATATTTGGCGAACGTGGCTATTATAGAAATTTGTTGACTTGACGAAACGTTGTTACGGTCGATTATCTGTGGCGCTCTTGCATGTTGCCGTTTTCCACACTACGCATGCGTATCTGATTCATCCTCTGCATTCAATGGGTTTCACATAGCGGCGTCGGCTACTTTTTTTTATTATCCGTTGGTTAATCTTGTTTCACTTTTCAAACCACCAAATTTCGTCAATGGACGCGCTCGTATATGACCGATCGAATTGTTCCACCATATCATGTGTTTTCTAAGTATAAATAAACAAACATCAATCAAGAGTTCACTAGGCGTTGATTGAATGACATTCACTTATGTCTCGTCTAGTGTCATTGTATTGCAATTTTTATCTCGTATAACTAGTTTGTTTCTTGGAGAAGATGACACGTAGAACCAGTTCCGAATGAATTCCACCGCAACGTTCATTATGTGCAATTGTATTCAGTAAACCGATCGAGAACAAAAAGAATTAGGAAGTCGTGGGTGTACCTGCATTACTTATTTTGGCTCGTTTGTGCTGAAGTTTTTTTTATTTAATTTTCAAACTATGATTGCCATGTCATATTGATGGAATTATGATGCATGTAATTGATTTTCTTTTGTTTTTTTTTTGTTTCAGTAATAAGGCTATCGCTGATTATTTGAGTAGTAATGGCTATAATGATGCACTCGAAGCGTTCAAGAAGGAGGCTGATATGCCCGGCGAAATGGACCGAAAGTTTGGTGGTCTCCTCGAGAAGAAGTGGACATCTGTTATCAGATTACAAAAGAAGGTAACAAATAATTTTAATATAATCATTTTTTTTTGTGTGTGTAATACATTTTTATAATTATTGTATGTTTTATTCAAGGTGATGGAGTTAGAATCGAAGCTTTCTGAAGCTCAAAAGGAATTTATTGAAGGTGCTCCAACGCGAGCAAAACGAACCCCTGCAGAATGGATTCCACGTCCGCCAGAGAAGTTCTCTCTAACTGGACACCGAGCTCCAATAACAAAGGTATAATCAGTTTATTGGTTTTAATTTTTTTTCTAATCCTAATAGATTCTTCAGCTAATTTTTTGTATCATTTTTGCAGGTGATTTTTCATCCAGTTTTTAGTATGATGGTGTCTGCTAGTGAAGATGCTACAATAAAAGTTTGGGATTTTGAAAGTGGCGAATATGAACAAACCCTGAAGGGGCACACCGATTCAGTACAGGATATTGCATTTGATCATCACGGCAAATTATTAGGTATTTATGAGCGTCTTCTTTCGTCGCATTGTTCGACCATTTCGCAATACACACTCATTGATGATGATTCATATGTTTTTCAGTGTCGTGCAGCGCCGATATGACTATAAAATTATGGGACTTTCAACAGACTTTCGAGTGCATTAAAACTATGCATGGACATGATCACAATGTGTCTTCTGTAGCTTTTGCACCGAGTGGTGACGTTGTTTTTTCTGGTAGTCGCGATAAAACAATAAAGATGTGGGATGTTGCCACAGGGTATGATCTTTTTATTCTAATACTCAACTATACATCATTGACTTGAATATATAAGCTTACAATATTGAATTTTCTTTTAATAGTTATTGTGTGAAAACTTACACCGGACATAGAGAGTGGGTGCGAATGATTCGCATTTCTTCCGATGGTTCCCTCATAGCTTCTTCCTCGAATGACCAAACAGTACGAATATGGCAAACAGCTTCTAAAGATTGCAAAGTATGTTTTATTAACGTTTCAGATTTAATAAGCGTATTAATTTTGTATTTTTTTTTTATTGAGGCTTAAATTGTATTGTAGGTGGAGTTACGTGACCACGATCATGTTGTCGAATGTGTAGCATGGGCACCTGACACTGCATCCGGGCCAATCAATGAAGCAGCAGGTCATGACAATAGAAAAGGTGCTCACCTAGGACCGTTCCTAGCTAGTGGTTCCAGGGATAAAACTATAAGGGTTCGTATATACTATATATACTAGTTTTATATGTGTGTAAAATATGATGATATTATTAACACGATTATTAAATGATTACTTTTCCAGATATGGGATGTCGGCACGGGTTTGTGCCTTATGACATTGGCCGGTCACGATAACTGGGTAAGAGGAGTAGCCTTCCACCCTGGTGGAAGATATTTACTCAGTGCATCTGACGATAAAACTCTCCGCGTTTGGGATATAAAAAATAAACGTTGTTTGAAGACTCTTTACGCTCATCAACACTTTGCAACCAGCCTTGGTAAATTTGTCGTTTATTTCTTTAAAATATGCATTTAGTATTTCGATTGTTCCTTAAATGTCATTTTGTATTTACAGACTTCCACAAAACGCTACCCTACGTGATCTCCGGAAGTGTAGACCAATCTGTTAAAGTGTGGGAATGCCGTTAAATAGAAGAATTTAAAAAATAAGTGGTTCAGATAAAAACGTTCGTTCAATTGTGTAGTGTTTCATTTTTGAACATGAATCATCCTTGCTGCACATCCTTACCTGAATCATTGATATTGTTTATATTATTTTCTAATATTATTTATATGAATGATGTATTATTTATATTCTCAGTCGTAAGAAATTGATGTGAAAGAGTAAATATCGTTTTACTTAGAAATTTTACACAAGTTCGATATAATAATGCTACACGGAAGTATTTATGATGCTTATGAATATTATATTATGAAGTCATAAGCAACGGCAAAACATGAAAGGTAAGAATAGCATAAAGGTATTTTTCAACATGCTGAGATTTCGGTACAAGAAAATGTGCCAATTACTGATTGTATTTTCGGTGATGCTTTACAAATAGACTTGCATTTTGGTTTAGAATCATTTCATGGTCTATTATTATTAGTCATTTTACATAGATGTGTATGTCATGCTATAATACAATACAATTCATACATTTTTAAATTCTCTAAGCACTTTCAAATTTGAATATACAGTCAGTTTGTTATGTAAATCAAATTTAAAATTAGAAAATAAAGTATTTTTGGTAAGTAACTTGTTATTTATTCACTTAACATCCATGAGTTCATCTTTTCAGTCGATGTTCTTACGCCGACTGTTTCGAACTTATGTTTTCAATATTGACAACTCCAATAATGCTTTATTTTCTATTCACGTTTTGTAATACTTTGTATTGTAAACATGCAATATTTTTATTACATACATTCCCCCCCCCCCCCCCCAATTATTTAGGTACCTAGTAGTCATACTGTTTTAAAGGGATATTTCAATGCTCATATTTTTAATAAAATTAGTAAATTAACAAAAAAACTATGTAAACTAAGTGTCAAGATATGTCGGTGGCTCAATAGGTTACGAATTTTTTATTCCATCTGAACCAGCCGTGAGATATACTTGTTTTTGTATATGAATTGAATTGTAATTAGCGATGAGTAGTAAATGGTAAATCATTCAAATTGATTGCAATCATAAATGGAGAACTATTGTGTTGCGAATTTTATGAAAATAGAAATTATAAGAATTTTTACAAATAGCCCGTTAATTATCGCTTGGATATACAATGTATCGGTATTATTATAATTTATTAAAAGAAGAACGGTAAATTTTCGCTTGTTGATTGAAAAATTTAAATGCAACAATGCAAACATTCTTCCAGTTGGATATTCGATTAGATAGTGCAATTTCATTAGTTTTTGTATGGCTTTCGTAAATTGTCTGTGGTATATTTTTAAAATGAGTACAGATTAGTGTGTAGTTGAAATATTGAGATAATTTAATTGTAATTTAAATTTAAGTTAAACTATTCTCACACCTACTGATATTTATTTTACATATATTATGTAGTCTTTGTAAAATTTCCAACAATATTATTAGATCTTTGTGTTTTCTTCTTTTGCAAAATTCGTATGTATTCTTACAGGAATCATGTCTGTATGACTGTGTATGTCGCTGTACATATGAGTATGCAATACAGACATGTGTCACTCGATATTTATAATTTTCTGGTAATGCATATGTTTAATTTTCAATACGGATGCAGGTCAGTGTATTGAAGAGACGTGAAAAGTGAGAATTTCGTATCTTTTGGTTATTAATTACTATTGCACAAACACAAACATTTCACACCCACACACAGTCATAAATATATTATACAATTGAATTCTTGTATATTGAATTTATATGTTGAGGAGGAAAAAATATGAAAAGTAATCATCGGTCATTTATAAATATTATTATTAGTAGATTTATATAAATATATATTTATATTGCAGCTAACATTTGTGCAATTGTGTGACAAATTCGATGAAAAGAAAAAAAAATAAAAGTAATGTAAAATTACAGATTAGTTGTATATTTATCAGCACTGTGTATGCTTTGCCAAGTGTATTGTGTTATCAAAAAAGGGAGTGTTTTTGTACAAGAATTTTATGATCTGCCTGTGATGATTGAGCTTTTGCCAGCTTATCAAATAAAAATTATTTATATATATTATATATACATACTACTTAATCCTAATCTATCCACCTTTAATTAATTACATTACAACTGTATGGTATACATATATTGTTTCTGTAAATAAACACTCATACAAAAGAAGTTTTTGTTTTTTTTTCCTGTTTTCAGATTGAAATGAATGAATAATAAACATTAGGATGACTACCAAAAGTTTAATTATTATTTTTTTGTTAGACGACATGCAAGAACATGTACTTGGGCGACCTATAATTTTGAATTGAATTTAAGAAATGTGTGTATTTATCTGCAGAAGGTCGAAATTATTGCCATTACAATGTTTAAATTTAATGGGCATGTCGATATTGAATTTTTTGGATTGTTAATTGCGCCCAAGAAAATTGATTCGTATGTTAAGTGCAATGACAGCAAACTATAATAAACATTTTAAATCAGACTTCAGCAATACGTTTATGTATGTATGCTGTGTAGTGAGATTAATAAATAATCGGCTGATGCTAAGGTGACCCTTTCTTTTACAAATACAAAACCAAGATCTTTTTAACAATAAGAGCCGTGTAAAAAATATTCGGTTGCACATTTATGGGAAAATTAATTTTTTTTAATGCTCATAAAATTCTACAAAAAATTGGTTAAAATTATACTTAGTGATAGGCAAAAATTTTAAAGTTTCAATAATTAATTGAGTTTTATGATCAAAAGTAAAAGTCGTTCGCCATGTGTATTTATCCCTGGTAAACAGCCAATATTTTTATAGAAGATATCATTTTGAAAAAGATGTAAAAGATAAAGTGCCTTTGACGCATCATGCGGCGCTCTTGGGCGCCGCCCAACCTAGCCCCCCCCTAAAACCGGCACTGCCCTTAGGGCACACAAACATTCATCATTTCGAATGGGTTGGATTGCTAAATGTATAATGTGCCACTTTTATTACGATTAATATTACGTGCGCGTGCGCGTATAAATTACCTTACATTATACTACATATAACTTTATTTTTATTCGTGTTTCAATTCCTTTTCGAAACCACCCGTTGAAATCAACGGGCATAACACTAGTATTATATAAAAAAAGTTGGTTCGGTGATTAGTAGTCAAATGTGAACCGGTCACAGGACAACTGGTCGCTCTAGATCGGTCACATGTGATCACCTGTCACACTAAAATTGGTCACACCCTAAAATCGGTCAACCAGTTTTAGTGTGACGGGTGATCACGTGTGACCGATCTAGAGCGACCGGTTGTCCTGTGAATGGTTCACATATGACTAGTAGTCCGTTTACCAAAAAAGTTATATCTCATGATTTTACAGAATAGTTATCCAAAAAACCAGTATTGTACTGGTAAAACCAATACAAATGATCACTTTATTTAAGTCCGATATCGACATGATCTGGTAGAGAAGAGAATTTGAATAACTTTAATTGTGTATATTTTAAACGTTTAGAAATTATTCGTAAATTTTGCCAAGGTCTAGTCTATTTTCTATATAAAATTGATAAGTAAATAAAATCGGCATATGCGCTGAAATAATTAGAAATTTAAATATAACGCGCTTATAAAAAGCGTAAAAAATTGTCATTATATTAATTGAAATGAAAAATGATCCGAAGATGATGGAAATGATTTTATAATTAATTTGAAGCGTATCAAAAACGATATTTAGTTTGACAGTTTCGTGCGGTGCAGTTGTCGTTGTGGTTGTGTAGCACGCCGAAGGTGGCAGGTCTGCGGCGGTGACTTGCGCTCGTCGGTGTTCGCCGACTTTAGTTGACACTCTTCGCTCGTCAAGATGAAGGACGTGAAGCAGCAGGAAGAGAAGAAGCCGGAAGCCGCCACAGCAGCAGCAGCAGCAGCCGCCGCAGCCGCCGCCGCACCCGCGCACGATGACCTGGTAACTTCCGTTTCCGCTCCTTCCCCTTCCCCTTCCCCTCTCTGAGGCTGCTCCTGCGCCCCCAAACATAACCCCGCCTAACCGAGCGCTGTTTGCGCTTTCTGTTTCAGTCCGAGGAAGACAAGCGTCTGCAGGAAGACCTCACCATGCTGGTCGACAAACTCAAGGTATATTACATTGCACTCACTATTTTGTGTACTCACCTCACTATTTGTGCAACTCATGTGTTGTCCTTACATGATGATGCATTTTTCGCATACCACTTGAAATTATCGATACCTTTTTTAGTCATCAGTGAATACTTTTGTGGGCTTTTTGTCATCAAATCGTAATATATTCGCTTTCTACTACGTTGTACAAATTCCACTTTATTTGTTTTGGTCAACCTCAATTATTATGATTGATGAATCGAGTACTTATTTCGACCGCATTTTGATATCAGGGCTCGGAAGAAACGCTCTATAAGCCGGCCCTACAGACCCTGAGCAGTTTGATCAGAACTTCGACCACTTCTATGACGTCGGTGCCCAAGCCGCTCAAATTCCTGAGAGAGCACTATCCTTCGATCAAAGAGGCTTACGAAAAGATGACCGACGCCGAAACTAAGAGATTTTGTGCCGATGTCGTTTCCGTATTAGCCATGGGCGTTACGGGAAGTACGGTAAGTTAATTAAAATAATACGATACGATAAGTAATCGAGCAGAGTATTTGTATTTACTTCATTTTTAGGAAGCGGCAGCAAAGAGAGAATGTTTAAAGTACTGCCTCTTGGGAACGATGAACGATGTCGGAGATTGGGGTCACGAATATGTCAGGTAACTATCGCATTTCAGCTCCACATTTTGAATGTAATCAGTTTATAATTGTTGTGTGTTGAATAATAGACAGTTGGAAGGAGAGATTGCCGAAGAGTGGGCTTTGAAGAGAGATACTGAAATAAAAGATCAGTTATTACCGTTGGTCGAAGGTGTCATTCGATTTGATATGCGTCATTCTGCAGAGATTCAAGCGTGTGATTTGTTGATGGAAATTGATCGTTTGGATCTTCTCACACAACACATGGAGCAGAGTAACTATCCCAGAGTATGCCTTTACCTAGTCGGGTGAGTGATCATTTAAAAATATACATATATTATTATATATTTGTATCGAATTGATGTGATATTTGTTTTTGATCAGTTGCGCGAGTTATGTAGAGGAGCCAGAAGCCACTCTCATCTTACAAGGAGTTCTCAAACATTATTTGCGCTTCAAGGAATATCCTCGTGCGATGATAATAGCTTTGCAATTAAACGATAAGGACAAATGTGAAGAAATTTTCAAGCAATGTGAAGATACGTAAGTTATTTTAACTTGTTATTTATATTTTTAAATATACATAGTGAACGTGTCTTATTGATATCGATTTTATTTTAGACTTATTCGTAAACAACTGTGCTATATGCTTGGACGGCAACAAATTGCATTCTACGTCGAAGATGAAGATATGCGTAATATCATGTTCAATATACACGTCAACGATCACTTCCTAAGTCTAGCCAGAGAGGTTAATAATTTATATTTTCGTATGCGTTTAAAAAGTGTACGGCATGTTATAATGTTTCCATTTTATAGTTGGACATAATGGAGCCGAAGACACCTGAAGAAGTATACAAATCGTGGCTGGAGAGCGCCGGATCAGCTTTGCGTCCGTCTTTATTGTCCGATCATCCGATCGATTCTGCCAGACAGAATCTATCTGCCACTTTTGTCAATGCTTTTGTAAACGCTGGCTTTGGCAGAGACAAACTCGTCACCACCGAAGATGGAAACAAGTGGATGTATAAGAATAAGGATCATGGTTTGTTTGCGATTCATCATTAATTTAAGATACTGTTGTATAAAATAATAATTGATTCGGTTTTTTAGGTATGTTATCAGCGGCTGCTTCTTTGGGCATGGTACATCTTTGGGATGTGGACGGTGGATTGACACCCATTGATAAGTTCCTTTACACTGCTGATGAGCACATTAAGTCTGGTGCGCTTTTAGCGCTCGGTATTGTCAACTGTGGAGTTAGAAACGAATGCGATCCTGCTCTTGCTCTGCTCTCTGATTATGTTCTTCATACAAGTCCTACATTGCGAATTGGGAGTGTACTTGGTATTGCATTTGTCATTTTACACAATATGTTGTAGGTTGTTGTATTGTTACTTATTAACGCTATTTTTAGGGCTCGGTCTCGCTTATGCTGGAACAAAGCGCGACGATGTAATCGCATTGTTGATACCCGTGCTTAGCAATCCTAAAAGTACTACGGAGGTCGTAGCCCTCGCTGCAATTTCTTGTGGTCTTATTGCTGTCGGGTCCTGTGATGCTGAGGTATGCCTTTTATGATTTTTTGTCTGAATTTTTAAGCATTAAATAAATCAATAATTATTTTTAGGTAACGTCAGCTATCCTACAGAGACTTATCGATAATGGGGGAAAAGATTTGCAATCTTCAACATATTCGAGATTTTTGCCTCTCGGTTTAGGCTTATGTTATTTAGGTATGTATTGGAATACGTTTGTTTTAGTGTGTTTTTGTATTTTCTTTTTTAATGTGTTTTTATTTACATGACAGGTCGCAAGGGTGCTATTGAAGCAACTAGTGCGGCTTTGGAAGTATTGGGTGATCCTTTGAAATCATTATCTTTGGCGGTGTTGTCCATGTGCGCTTATGCTGGAACTGGAGACGTATTAGTCATTCAAGAGATGCTTCACATTTGCTCGGAACATTACGATACTGATGTGAGTGATTTATTTATATATGTAGTTCAAAATATGTAAGCGTGGAAATTGACTGAAAAATTTTTTGAAGAATGAACAATCATCGGCTGAAGATACCGCATTTTCTAAGAAATCAGACAAGAAAGACAAAGATAAGGAATCTGGAAGCAGTAGCAGCAGCGGAAGTGGTAGCAGTAGCAGCAGCAGTGGAAGTGGTAGCAGCGGAGAATCTTCTAGTTCAGAAAAATCAACCAAAAGCAAGAGCAGTAAAGACGCTAAAGGAAAGGAAGGCCGAGATGGAAAAGATCCGAAAGACTTGAGCTCAATGCAAGCTGTAGCCGCTTTAGGCGTAGCTGTAATCGCTCTCGGTGAAGAAACTGGAGCGGAAATGTCAACCAGAATCTTCGGACAATTGGTAATTTAATTAATTTTAACAATGAGTAATAATTCCAATGGTTACTTTAATAATCTATTCGTATTAGGGTCGTTATGGAGAACCGGCAATCAGACGTGCAGTACCCTTAGCTATAGCTCTGTGCTCAGTATCGAACCCTCAACTACCAGTCATAGATGTCTTAAACAAATATTCCCACGATGCCGATATTGATGTAGCCTACAATGCCATCTTCGCAATGGGCTTAGTCGGTGCTGGTACTAATAATGCTAGGTAATACATAATACATAACCGTATTTCATTTACCTTTTAAACGCAGGTTTTTTAGCGAGTTTATTTTTTAATTTGCAGATTGGCCACTATGTTACGTTCGTTGGCACTATTCCACGCCAAATCGCCTGTACACTTATTCATGGTTCGATTGGCACAAGGGTTGTGTCATTTAGGCAAAGGCACGCTTTCATTGTGTCCTTTACATTCAGATCGTCAAGTATTAAATCCGACTGCATTAGCTGGATTATTAGTAACGTTAACGGCATTTTTAGACTGTAAAAATAGTAAGTTTCGATTTGGTGAAAGAAATGATGTTAATTTTGTATGTGAATATTTAAATTTTTATTATTTTTTTCAGTCATATTGGGAAAATCTCATTATCTTTTATATACGTTGGCAGCGGCCATGCACCCGAGATGGTTGGTAACTCTTGATGAAAATTTAGAGCCTCTTAATGTCACAGTACGCGTTGGACAGGTACGTATTTTTATTATATATATATATAGTCATCGGTTTGTATGTATATATGTATATTCTAATTTGTTTGTTTCAGGCTGTAGACGTGATTGGAAAGGCCGGCACACCTAAAACCATTGCAGGTTCTCACACCCATTCCACGCCTGTATTGCTCTCCGTTGGCGAACGTGCTGAATTGGCTTCTGATGAGTATATTCCACTTTCGCCTGTCATGGAAGGTTTCGTCATATTGAAGAAGAACGAGAACAGCACTATAGCGACGGCGATTTAATAAGACTTTGGAACTTTTTCTACTAATGAAATTGAGGATTACTTTTAATTGTGCTTTTTACTTTTAAATAATATAATTGATGATTACGTATGTGTTAAATAATTTTTATTTTTATTGATTAAGTACAGTGAATTAGAAAAAAAAAGAAACAAAGCGTATGCTGACGATATGTACGCATTTAAAAATTACTTTTCGTATAAACATATATAATGCAAAAGGTGTTTCTATGTATGCGTTTATTGTATTTTTTAATTCATTGTATTGTCTTTTTTAATTTTTTTAAAAAAGATTCTATAAATAAAATTCTTGAAGATCAAATGATTGTTTTATTTTTTTATACATACATACATATTATTTTACATATACATATCCTTACAAATAAGATTCACAACAAATTAGAAAGCTTCTTAAGGAGCAGTCTTAACAAATTTAAATTTTCGATGCGAACACGTTTATGTCGAACTACTTGTTTCTAAAGCTGGTTTTTCTTCAATTTTTTTATTGTCGTCATTTACCTTGGGAGTATCACTCGAATTTTCATTGGACGTCACGTCTTTTTCTTCAGTGCTGGCATCGCTGTCTTCATCTGAATTTTCACTTTCACTCGACTTGTTTTCAATTTTTGGTTTTTTACCTTTCATTTTAGCATTCTGTTTTTTCTTCAAGCGCTTGGCTCTTTTTTTTGCTGTACGCGCGACGGCAGCCTTTTTATTATTTTCCAATTGTTCATGATATTTCTCGTTTAGTTTTTCCTGGAAATAAAATAATTTAATAATTTCAATATATATTATTTGATTTTCGTTAATGCACTCACTTTCTCGCTTTTTTCTTGTATGAATTTCTGACGGGCATATTCTTTGCGACGGAGATGTCTGTAAACGTGGAATTCTCCGGAACCAGCACCTGCACTGGATCCCATTACATTTCTTACAAACTCTGGAGCGTTAGGCATAGCTTTCTCTTTCGGCCTCTCATGAATTATTACTGGTTTGGCCTGAAAGTTTACTATTTTCAAAATGGCGTAGCTTTATATTAAAACAAATACACATAACCTAAAAATATGTCACTATTGATTTTATTTAAATATTAGTATTTTGAAAATAGCTCAAAATAAGTTCAGACTATAGCGATTCATATTCATAAAATAGTTAGCAAAGGATATATAAAATTCACATTGAATAATAATGTCGAAACATTTCTAGCAGACTTACGGGATTTTTCATGAGTTTTTCGATTCGTAATCTTTGCAAATCAGCAGGACATTTAACAACGCGAGGTCTCTCTTCTTCGTCATCATTAGATTTATCTTTTTTCTTATTTTGAGCCATTTTGTACGTCTAGAGCACCTCTATCAATTATAAATGTCAAATTTTAAGGTTATCATGTTTGACAACTAAAACCGATCGTAACAGAGATAAATTCAACCATAAATAATTTGGCTTATATATTCAAAATTGTATTTAAAATAAAACCACTTAAAATATGACTATATTTATGTATTATTTTATTTGTGTTGAACGTGTTATTTAATTCTCAACCGATTATTAGCTTTCTCCTTTCCTTTATTTATTTTGCACATATGTTCATACATAGGTCCATATTATACTGTAAATATTAATTGAATTAAAAAGTATTTTTTCCTTTCCAAGATGTTTGTTTTAATCTAATAAAGGCCTGTTCATACGTATCCAGCACGACCCGTATCCTGCAGGTGTCATGCAAGTGCGGATAGTATTCTTTGGTACATTATATGGACGTATTCATACTCCATTCGCGCATGCGCATTTACGTATTCATGCGCGTCCATATAGAATGAACCAAAGAATACTATCCGCACTTGCATGACACCTGCAGGATACGGGTCGTGCTGGATAGGTATGAACATACATTAATAGTGTTCGCATTGATTAGTCAAATACAAAACAAAATACACAACTCTTTGCTTAGTTTAAACATCTGGCGATCTCAGCACCAATATGTTTTATATTCTCGAGCATTCATCGTTAGACATGTGTTTTAATGAGAAATTACTCGACGATTAGCGGTGAATAGGAACGATAGAACAACGGAACAATATAATTTAATGAGCGACGTCGACAGATGTATGTTGAGTCGTTGCAGATGCAATCGAACAGTGCACCTCCAAGGTCAACAGTTTTTTTTTTAGTTAGGATGCAAGATGAAGAAGAGACGATGACTTCATACGAGGACCGTTCACGGTTCGAATGCCGCAGAATTTCCATGGCCAAGAATGTATGTGCAATCTTCTGTGAAAATTTGATGACTACCGCATTGCAATCGTATTGAAATATATGTACCGATGAACTGATAGACATTTAAAATCCATCACACCAAATCATAATCAAGCATATCTAGAATTTCAACAAAAGGTTAATACAGTGTAAATTTAAAAGAATCATTGTTTTGGAATTCAACAAATTGTCGCATGATGAGTATGTACATACATATACAATGTATGTAGGTTCAACAAATAATTTTCACACAAACATACATAACATCAATGCGATAAGGTATTTTTCCTAGTAAAGTTATTCATGTAAAGTAATACGTATTGCATTGCACTAAACTGTGATCTCAAAATTTTATCAAAATATATTTGTTACAGACATTACTAACAAACTAACCAGTAGATTCTATGACAGAATCACTAATAACCATACTTGTGAAGAGTCTCGGTGATTACAACAAAATGTCTATACCCTTCAGGTATATACACAGATTACCTAAACACAATCTGCTTTAGGTCATCGACTTTAGTGAGTCTAATTAATATTATGTATTAGATGTATTATGAGCATTTATAAGGATTGTAAATAGGTTTTTGAGCTCTTTTTCCTATTATGCTGTAGATTAACATTAGAATAATATAATACTATGATTACTAACCAAATTAAATTAAATTGTAAAATAGAAAATGATCAGTAGACCAGTAGCTATTAAAATAGATATAAGATGTATTGTGAACATAATTTCGTATTAATAAAAAGCATTTAAAAATCAAAAACAAAAAAAAAATCAAAATCAATCAAAATATATTTATGCGTAATATAATTCAACGGATATTCTACGTATACTAGTATGTACATACATACATAAGTGCATTGCATAATTTAATTTTCCGGTTTTGTATTTACATGACGTGAATCTTTGATCCTAAAGAAATTTCCATGGACTTTACTGATTTATTTTGAAGGTATGCCATGACGTTTGTCGATGAAGCATTTTAGCTTCGGATGACGCAAATCCCATGCAAATTCAATATAGCATTGCATCGGCATTACGCCATTTTCTGAAACCAATTTATTCAGCTAATCGACGGAAGTGTTTTCAGCTGACTGTTCAAATTCAAACACATTCCGTAGAATAAATACAAAAGAAAACCCGTTGCAATTCAAAATCAACGATCAGTCATTTGAAATTGACACGGCTGAAAACGAAACGGGACGACCTTCATAGAAGCTGCACAGTGGTTTTGATTGATCGTGAAAAACAAAAAGAAATCAAACGAAACAAGTTTATTTCAAGTTCGACAGTATTTATGTATGTATATTTATGTACATAGCTCCACCGGATATGTGTGTGAAGTTGTGCTTCGTACGTGCTCTTTCATAACATCCGGCAACAAAGCTTTTTTCAGGTTCTCCTTCAGTGTTGAAGTAATAAGGAGTCTAGGATGTCTGAGAGTCCTCTCAGTACGTACATAGCTTCAACTATAAAAACGCGACATAAGAAAATCTGATGTACATACATACAAACATACATACATTTATACAATTTCTGTACTCCAGAAATGCATCAGCATTATCTAAAATTAAATAATAACCAGTTGCAACATATAATGGAATGCATAAAGAGTTGCGTCAGTACGCTGCCAAATCCACTTCTTGAAAACTAATAAATAATATGAATTTGTGCTTATTTTTGTTCATACATATATGCTTCTGTGGTTTGGTTTTAAAAGGATCAATGATAAATTTGAAACGAATTTATAAACATTATTGCATACTAGTGTTGTACCCGATGAAATATCATCGCATGGGTTTTGGCATATTAAGTTATTAATTAAAAAAAAATTAAAACAAATGTGTCGGTTCTGTATTCGATCTGCACGCGGTCGAATTCCTTTCAAATATATTTTATTTCATATTTATATTTAATTGTTTAATATGAAAAAAAGATAAAAACTTCCTATTAATCTACACGTATACAATATATAACAAATAGAAAAATTAATTAATTAATTAATTAAATAAATTTTCAATAGATGGTGGTAAATTCTCAGAGACTAAGCAGATATTATATTCGTACGTTTTGTTGGTAGTGGCTTAGCTGTGACGTACATATGTATGTCGAATCCAAACGACTATTATAGTACGGCGACAGACACACAGAATACCGATATTATACATATACGAAATATGATATGATGCTTCAAATATTTACCTCATTATCTCCAAAACTATGTAGACAACATCCATTTTACATATGTACATAGACAGGGAAGATGGGGGTTAAAGTTTCAGGGCCCGGACTATTTGAGGGGCCCCGTGTTGGGACTGATCGATATTGATATTTTATATTATTCTACATAAAAATACATATATTTACATATTCCATTAATGGTAAATGTTTATTATTTTTCGATCCGCGCATTCTTTGTGTCCATGTGGAATCGTACCTGTTATATCATCATTTCTTATTCGATTATTTAAAAAAATAGCATTTAACATAAAGGTATTTTTCTAATAGTTTTGATAGATTTTTCGCATATTAAAAATATATCTATGAGTTTTTTTTTGGTTTGTCATAGGGTATGGAATTATTTTTCCAGGGCCCGGGATTCCTCTCGGAGGCCCTATTTTCACACAAATAAACCGACTATCGGTTTATTTGTGTGAAAATTTCCAAATGTCCAAAGCTATTGGTTGACTTTGATTTTTAAAAGGTTTTTATTGTTCATAAACATTATAAGGCATGGTCACAATTCATCTTATGTATTCAACTGTATTCAAAGTTGTCGTTTTAGTGATCATTATTTATTTTATATTTTCTTTATCTACATATGTATATGTGAAGTATCCATTGTGATCGTGAGAAAATGAGATAACGGAGGAAATTTCATCACAATTCTGCAGAACTTTATCCATTTTATAACAACGATACTACCTGCTTATTAGGTTCAAAATGGATACTCAAATACCCAATAGTTTATTTTCCAGTAGAAAAGGTCGAACCAAATCTAATAATTATTCAGCATTAGGATGTCACTTCGTGCTCTCGCTCCTCATTGTAAACCTGCCATTAAATATGACCTCTTTCGGCATTTGTATAATATCAACAACCGAAGCGAGGGTATTTTACTGTTATCGCCAATGCGATTCGTTTCAACGTTGCCTAAAGTCTTGGCTTAACATCACAGTGGGTCGGATGCAATGATCTTTGACGCGTTTCCAATAAAACAGTCCATTAAAAGTGTCCCTGTTCCTATTCCAAGAGCAATATAGCATGTAATATTACCTGTCAGAGGGCACATTGTGTATTGACGACCAATAAACGGAGCTATATCGACTACTATAAGAATGCAAGTCGCTTTTATATCGCGTATCCAATTTGCAGTTGCATTATGGACTATCAATAAATAGACCAGAGCCTTGAAGACTAATTCTGGTCGTTTAGCGTCTTTTCCAGATTCTTGTCCCTGTTGAAGAATCAATCGTTCATTCCGGGAAATGCTCCAATGCAGTATTCATTAATGTTGCTGATTAATTAACGTTAGCTACAATGAGAACATTAAATAAGGCTAATAAATAATACGCATGTTCTTTGGAGGTCGGAATAGTTCTAATATACCCAATAGTAATACGTGGTTTTGTTATTAATGGTTCAAAGATTAATTTTGTTCGATATATGTACATATGTGTATGTCTTATATAGTCATATGTAGTGCCGGTTTTAGGGGGGGTCTGGGTCGGGCGCCATATAAGTTAGGGCGCCACACGATACGCCAAAGGCGCTTTAAATTTTAAAATTAGAGCACCAAAAGCCATTCAAAATTTTAGATTAGAGCGCCAAAAGCGAAAGTTTTTCTAAGGGTGTTCAGAAAAAATTGCCCAGGGTCGCCATCGGGTGTAAGACTGGCACTGTTCATACTT